>NW_006921536.1:5532282-5751962 GCF_000340215.1 Pseudocercospora fijiensis CIRAD86
CTACGAGGCGCGTTACTTGCGACTAAGGCGACACTTAAAGCTAAAGATACGTATATACTTCGAAGCGGACATAAGGTAAGCGCTATTAGTATACTATACGTTATTAATTAATAGCTAGTAGGTGCTTCTATCGTCCTTACTAACCTAGAAGGGCTCCGGTCGCAATCCGAATAGCAACTATCGCTACGAAGCGATATTAGCTAGAATAGGTGCTACTAACCTTTGCGACGCGTTAAAGTAATAACTACGCTAGCGGCTCTTAAATTCGTTATAGCTACGAGAAGCCTTCTTCTTCTTAGTTAGCTCTTTATTACTTATAATCTCGCCTTTAGTATCTTCTTTACTACCGTTATTACCGTTACTACTGTTACTACCGTTACCTTTACTACCGCCGAGTTCTTTACTACCGTCGAGACTAGCTAAGTCGAGTAGCAAATCGTCTTGCTTAATAGGCCGCATTCTACTAAAGATATCCGCTATATCTTCCGCCGTTGTTAGCTTATTAATACTATACTTCTTAACGTCTCTATTCGCGTTAAACCGCGTATTAAATACTACCTTCTCGAGCTCGGCGGCGGTAGTAGCGAAGTCGAAGGCTATAGCTTCTTCGAGGCCTTTAATATAGCTAGTTACGGCGTCTGCGAGGCCTTTAATATAGGTGTCTATTGCGACAGCAAGAGTAGCGATAGCGATAGTAAGGTATAGCGATAGTGAGGTATAGAGAGAGCGACGACGAGGTACAAAATAGATTGTTTACTAGAAGAGCAGAAATGTGTATAGAAGGCTAAGAAATCGGCTCCCCGGCGGAATCTCTAATTTCCGACTAGACCTACTCTATCCTCCTTATATATATTACCGATAGACCCTACCTAAAGTCAACGATACTATAAACTGTCTTGCATACGCAACTCTACAAATATGGCTTAGATACTACGAGGAGAGCCGCCCTAGCATCCTAATGCTCCTACGGTGCTACGGAGTTAAGATATGTCCTCTTTAGACCCGTCGATCTACGCGCCCTAAGGGGCTTATAAACGGCTACAAGTGCGACAATGCCTTTGCTAAATTGAGATCGCCGGGGTAAGCTTTATAGTACGACGAATATAATGCGACGGGGCTATAACACTCCTATATTGCTAGCAAAAGGCAGGCCGCGCCTAGATCTGTTATTCTATGCCTATAACCTACTCTATAGTAATAGTATCTAGGACCTTAGCTAAGTAACCGACCTCTCTAAAATGGCTATTAGGCGACACGTTTATTTACAAGTCTTGCGGTAAACACTTTCGGTTCTAGTAAGCTACTACGGAGCTTTTCCGGAAAGGTTTATATACGAGCCTAGTGCAAGCTATCTAAGACATGTTAAAAACTATATCAAAAGCTTGTATAATAAAGACTAGAGTTATCCCCGGCAGTACAGTTATGTTCAAGGTGCATTGCGGTACGGTCTTGCTTAGAGTGTATGTCTAGGTGTTAGGGTCTATTACGTACCTAATGCCTAAGGCTACAACTACTACACTCTATCTTCGGACTTCTATATAGATTAGTCCTTCTTCTAATACATTAGTTACATTAAGTAGTTATAAGCCCCCTGCGTTTCTAATACGCATTCTACGTATTCTAATAGTTACTCCGACTACTACGTAGACAGCGCTCGTTACTAAAAATTGCGCCGACACTAATATCGTCGCTGCCCTCGCCGCCCTCGAGTGTTCTAGTAGGTGCTAGACTCGAGTCGGCCACTATTAGTATTAGCTGTCCGCTATACCGGTTTCTAATATTAGTGTTAGCTATCCGCTATACTAGAATATAGGCGCGCCTGTCGGCCGCCCCTTTCTATATTATCGCCGTCGCTGTCCGCAATAGCTCCCCCTACAACCTCTAGCGCTTATATAAGCAACATTCTTAAGCTAAAGAATAAGGAGAATTACCTATTATAGTCGTATGCCGCTAAAGGCGCCCTTAAAGGTATGTCGGTCTGGCGCTATATATAAGGCACCCGCTAGCGACCCCTCTCTAAGGCCTTTAGTAAGTCTTCTAAAGAGTTTAAAAACCGCCAAGATAAATAGGACTCTAAAGATCAAACAGCGCGTACCTAGATCTTTGCCAATTGTGTTAGTAATATTTAACAA
Source organism: Pseudocercospora fijiensis CIRAD86 (assembly GCF_000340215.1). NCBI lineage: Eukaryota > Fungi > Ascomycota > Dothideomycetes > Mycosphaerellales > Mycosphaerellaceae > Pseudocercospora > Pseudocercospora fijiensis. The sequence continues at coordinate 5,534,415 of NW_006921536.1, forward strand.
TTACTGCTTAGTCTGTCTATATCCTAGGAAGTATAGGACTTCCTTAAGAAGAAATATACTAGTAAAGGTAGGTCTACTAAATTCATGCTCTACTAGGAATATATCACCCTTCGGTATAATAGCAAGGACATTAAGAAGTTCTATAATAAGTACAAGAAGAAGCTTAGTGCCTTAAAGGATACCAAATTGGCTATTAGCTAATACTAGGCTGTCTATATGTTTATTATGCAGATCTCTCTATTCTACGAGGCTTTCGCATAGATACGCCGAGAGCAGATGCGCGCCTCTAAATACACTATTAACGATAACACACTTAATAACATTATTAGCGCGTTGCTTAATAAGAATGTAGCTTAATTGAACTAGGCCCAATATAACGGCTTCTTTAGTCTTTAGCGCTAACTATAATAGTAAGGTAGCAATAGCAATAATAACAGTCGAGGTAACTCGAACCGTAGCGGTCGTAGTAGCCGCGGAAATAACAACAATAGTCGTAGTCGTAGTAGAAACAACTAGAATAGTCAAAATCGCGAGAAGTGCTTATACTGTTAAGGCACTTACCCTTCTAACCGCTGCTATACTAAGTACCCTTATCTAAAGGAGGAAGACCGACTACGTCGTAAACAGTAGAAGGCTAAGAAGAAGGGGGTGTAGCAACAGCAGCAGCGTAGACTAACTGCTTAGCAATAGCAGCAACCGCTATCTAGTTAGAATAGTGCTTAGGGCCTATATGCGGCTAATACTACCCCGGGGGTATTATTAGACCTAAACTACAATTACGCCTTTACTGCAAGCGCTACTATAGTCACTATTAGCGACTAGGTTTCTACGGCTCTTACTACTAGCACTCGTACTACTAATTAGGTTGTCGACTTAGGTACTAGCATATATATAGTTAACGACCCTTTATTGCTTATTAAATATAAAGGCTGTTACATTCCTGTCCGGTTTAGTAGCAATACAAAGCACGCTACGATAGTTGGTATAGCTTAGACTAAGGTTGTTAATAAGCGTAGTGTAAGCAGTATAAAGCTGTCTAATATACTGTATGTTCTAGGTCTAGCAGCTAACCTTCTATCTACTAAGAAGCTTGCCGATAAGGGCTGTTTCTATCGGAATGACAAGCGTATGCTGTTTACTATTGTTAACGGCTCTAAGGTTACCGTTGCTTAGATATACCGAAAGAATAGTCTCCCCTATCTATATATACTAATCTCTAGTCCTAAGGGTTAGGTTGTTGCTCTTCTGTCGAAGAAGGGGGTGCCGATAGGTACTATAGATAAATAGCATCTACGATATAGCTATATTTATTACCGCAAGCTACTAAGAATAGAATCTAAGGGTTAAATTGTTATTACTAGTACTAAGAAGGACTTCCGCAACTGCATTGCCTATCGTATAGCTATATTACATAAGGAATACAATCGGCTGCTACGCGTACGACTATCTACGATCTATTACATTGTCTATGTAGATATAGTTACTATTACCAATCCTAGTCTATTATAGGAGCGCTATTTCACACTGTTTACATACGCTAAGTTAGGCTATCGATACGAATATACTAGCACGCTTAAGTTAGGGGCTGCAGTGGCTATTAAGGACTATCGTGTATATATCCGTATATAGACTAGTTACTTAATCCTAATCTACCGCCTCGATAGAGGGGGTAAATACGGCGGAAATTAGCTATTAAATTAGGCTCGAGACGAGGGCATTATACTACAAGTTACTGTACCTTATTCTTTAACTTAGAATAGCCTTGCTAAGGTTAGCAATTATATCGTATATACGACTACGAGAAAGATAATGCTATAGGCTAACCTTCTAAAGTCTCTATAGCTATATGCTATTGCCTCCGCTATATAGGTCCTTAATATTACGCTAACCGCTAACGGAGGAAGCCTATATACTATTGTCGCTAAGGAGCTCAATTAGTTACGAACACAGCCGCGTCTTTAGCACCTTCGGGCGTATAGCTATACGTTAATTGCCTACGATTACAGTATTGCTCGTAGAAAGAAGATAGACAGTAGAGGCCTAGTTAGCAAGCTAGTTAGCTATACTAAGGGCTCTATAGACTCTAGAAAGTATATAATCTACCTGCCTAATTAATATAAGGTTATCGCTTCTAAGGATGTTTAGTTTATTAAGTCAGATAGTAACCTTCTGCTTCTAAATGGCATGGATCTATATACTAACCCTAATAACCCTTCTAAAAGCGAGTTTAATAGCATTAAGTCTATTATGCCGGCTCTGTTTAATGCTATAAGCAACGAGCCTCCGCCCCTATTAGAAGCCGCTAGTATAGTCTAGCAACTTCTAGCTTAGCAAGAAGAACAACCTCTAGAAGGGCTAGTGTAGGACTTAGCCGACGAGGTTGTTAGTCTATTGCTAATCGAGGACGACCTTCTAGACGTTTAACTACTAGCTTCAAGTAATAAAGATAGCTTTTAGTTAGCCGAGGAAGAACTAGCGTACGATCCTTACGCTAAGAAGGGCGAGCCTAGATAGTTGCCGGAGTTTGAGCGACTAAATACTATAGGCGCTCGTTTAATACGTACTACTCGAAGCAACAAGTCGGCTTGTAACCTGTTGCGTAGCTATCTAGCTAATTGTAGTGTTAAGCGGTTAACTCGACGTACAATAGCTAATATGCCGATAGCCTATATTAAGGGTTTTATAGCTTCCTGTTACATTGCTAAACAGTCTAATAAGCCTAAAGAGACTATTCCTATTCCGAAGAGCTATAAGGAGGCGACTTAGTCGCTATACTAGCTACAATAGAAGGAAGCTTGTAAGGCTAAATACAAGTTACTAATCGACAACTATATATAGGTTTATATATCTCGGTTAGAGGTGCTAGAAGGCAGGAAAGTTGTCCGTAGCCGATAGGTCTTTACTATTAAGCGAGACGCTAATAGCAATATAAGCCGTTTTAAGGCGCGCTAGGTCGTCCGTAGCTTTATATAGGTCGAAGGACAGGATTATAATAAGACCTATGCGGCTATTGCTAAACCTTATACGCTTCGAGCCCTATTTGGCTTAATTGCTTATTACGACCTAGAGGCTAAACAGTATAATATCCTAACTGCCTTCCTTAATGCTCTTATCGGCGACAAGTACAAGATCTACGTTAAATAGCTACACGGTTTTAAGGACCGTAGTAGTAAGGGCATAGTTTGCCTATTGCTAAAGGCACTATATAGTCTAAAGCAGTTACTAATGCTATAGTATAAAGAGCTTCGGAAGTACTTAAAGAGCCTGGACTTTGTACTAATAATAACTGACGTGTGTGTATTTAAACACGTTGTTAGCGGCTCGATTATCGTTATCTACGTCGATAATATAATTATTATCGCCTATAGCCTATTAGTACTAGAAGCCGTTACTTAGATACTAAAGGACCGATTTAATATACGAGAACTTAGTAACCTGCACTACTATCTCGGTATGCGGATTATCCGTAACCGCAACTAGCGCACTATCTATATCGTTTAGGATGCCTATCTAAATAGGCTTAGTAAGAAATATAGTATACGTAGCCGTATCGGTCTAGCTACTCTAATAGCGCCTCGATACGTTAAGACATCGATTTAGCGTATACCTAAAGGCTATATAGCTAGTGCCGCCTTTAAGACTCAATATTAGGAGGGTGTTAGTAAAGCCCTCTAGCTAGCAATAATTACTCGGCCGGATGCTTGCTATACTACCGGCCTATTATTACGATTTATTTCTAACCCGACCGAGGAGTATTATACCGCGCTTCTTTAGCTAATTAAGTACCTAGTAGGCACCCTTAACCGCGGTATACGCTTCTAAGGCGTATAGAACGATAAGCTAAACTTTGCTAGTTACTATAACGCCTTATAGGCTAACGATCTAGTTACCCGCCGCTCTATAGGCGGCTTCTACTTTACTATTGCAGGCGGACCTCTATTGTATAAGTCCGGCCGCTAGACACTCGTTATACTATTATTAACTAAAGCTGAGTATGTTTAACTTACTATAGGGGCTAAGGAAGCAGTTGCCTTAGCTCGCTTATTAAAGGAGATTAGCTATAAGGGCTATATTCTTCTAGTTACGCTATACGAGGACAATTAGTCCGCTATCGCTATTACTAAGTCGACTAGCATTAATAGCCGTACGAAGCATATAGATGCTCGAGTCTACTATATCCGAGAGAAGATTACTAATAGTTCTATTATTGTATAATAGGTTAGTATATACGATTAGATAGCCGATAGCTTTACTAAGCCGCTTAATAAGATTAAGCACGCCCGCTTTGTTAAGTAACTAAACCTAGTGGATTGCAAGGCCGCTATTAAGAGCGCTATAAAGCTAGCTGCTAAGTACTAAGAAGGGCCTTGTTTAGATAACCTAAGAGTAGTCTAGTTTGCCTACCTGTTTGTTCTGCTTACCTAATACCCCTTGTTTGCTTTGCTAACTGAATGGCTATTGTGTTTGCTTCATTCTATAGCGATATGCACGTGCTGAGGGGGTGACTTGGAGTGTATGTCCAGGTGTTAGGGTCCATTACGTGCCTAATGCCTGAGGCTGCAACTGCTGCACTCTATCTTCGGACTTCTACATAGATTAGTCCTTCTTCCAATACATCAGTTACATCAAGTGTCTCAGCTTGCTGAATTGAGCATTCGGTGTCGAATCCTTCAGCTGTACTGCTGAACCGAATCCGCTACCGATCCTTTACGCTTGGCGGAGATGACGAGCCCGTCATTCGCGTGCATCATCCGTATACAGACGAGAGAGAGAGCGTAGAACTACCCACACTTGCGGATGCGGAAGAACTTGGTGACAGTCATCATGGGGCATCGCAGTGCAAAGAGAAAGGCAACGCTGCGCTGAGGAATGGCAAACCCTCAACCGCGTGGATGTGCTATTCTGAAGGTATTCGACTTTTGAGCGAAGATTTCCCCAAATCCAATCGAGCCCTGCTGGATCTCTATCGGAACCTGGCGCCCAATGACCAAGCAATTCAGGTATATCTTCAGCGTACAGACCATCGCCTTCGAGAAGAGTCGCAGGGCTTTTGTAACTTTGCAAAGCTGCGAAAGAATCTCTCTCTGGAACGGCCACGAGTCGATGCTGCAAGCTTTACTGGAAATCGTCGAGGTCCGCAAAAGTACAATGCACGGAAATGGCCTCTTTGCGAAGGATGACATACATGTACCAGATATGTGCATCGACAGGTCCCCTTTCAACGCTTTGATCACCTAGAAAGGTACCATAAAGATTGGCGTAACTGAAGCATCCATGCGTTCGACACATCTCATCGCCTGGCTAAGAACTGGCCTCTTCATCATGATACGGACAGCGATATCGAAAGGTGCCGAAGAACTAAAACCCTTGGCAATCGTGCTCACATTAATGATAGGCTGGGAGATATCGCGAGAAGCAATTTCGAGCAGCGTGAGTTGAGATCACGAATCTCTCAGCTGCTCCGATAAGCTGGATACATGCATGCTTGACGAGCCAGCTGCAGCACATCCGTTGACCGAAAGCATCAATGAGCTATGGGCGGCAACTCTGGAAAATGACTGGAATAGCCTCAGTGGCACCATCTACGACGAGGGCATTCTTTAAGCTAGGAACAATATTGTTTGACACTCGTGGACTTCTTGTTCTTGCTTCATTGAGTATCTATCAAACGGCAGCAAACCTTCTCGAGTACATCTGGGACGTCTATGAAATCACGACGAATCTCATTAACTAAGCGATAACCAGCAACCTGAACTATTGGAGAGTCTCAGAAGCTACAGCAGAATTCAGAGACCTGCAAGTGACCAATTTCGTGTCTCTATCAGCCTAATGCTACCTCGAGATTATACTACAACTTTCACGTGCGCGTATACTCTCATTCACTCGACGTCCTTGCAGGGCTTTTGGATTTTGACGTCACTCGCACATGCAAACTGCGAGGTCTACGCATGTGCGTCGAAATTTAGCACTCGCATATGCAGAGGCTTCGGATAGCGCATGTGCCTCGAAACAATGCTTTCAAGTAACAACACCGGACATCTTGCCAATGACCTTCTTTGTGACATTAATCTTTGGTCGCAGCTTTGATGTGCCTAACGACAAGCACCATCACTACAAAAGCTATTGCGCCTGTGCTGCAACGTTGCTGCATATCGAACTACGCATCAGCAACCGCTTCCCTACAGCACGTCTGGATCTCGGCCTGGATCAAAGTCTTTGCCGGTACAGGAATCGCGTCACGTTGTCGCTACAGAAAGCCTCGAAGCACTCGACTTCAGCAGGTATTCCAGCAACTCTGAATACTGTACATCGCACAACCGTTCGCAAAGCCTTCCGAAGCGCCGCTAAGTCGCCGTTGTCATCGTCGTCCACTAGCAGTCCGCAATTATCTTCGGCCACAATGCAAGGTCCCTTCTGGTTCGGCCAGATGTCGCAGAGCAAGCGAGACGACAATGAAGAGGACTACGATGAGCGTGTCCGGCTTGCGCGATGGGATCCAGAGCAGCACTTCAAATGGTGTCGAACAGAGCTGCAAGACCTCATCTACTCTACCCCGGGGAAATGGAAGATCATTCAACCTCCGCGTCACAACGACAGCGGGAAGTATGCTTTGGAAGAACAATACAGGGACAAAGTGAAAGATGAAAAGCGGCGCTACGAGCATCTTGCAAACTATGAGAAAGATCCGAAGACCTTGCTGAAAGAGGCTACATATAGAAGCATGCGTTACCGCAACACTGAAACGAAGAAGGATTCGAAGAAGCTCGTGGAGAGGAAGAAGGGATGGAAGGTGTCGTTACCGAGCGCGCTGAAGGAGCAACTTTCTAAGCCAATCCCAGCCACAGCGAACCAACCTGTATCTAATGCGCCGGGAGCTGGCGCCCCAAATGCGGTCTCTGATAATGTTGAGAGAGGGAGCGACGCCGAAGAAGAGAAGACAGATCCACAGACGGACACCGACGATACCGAGCAGCTTGGACATGAAGCGAAGGAGGAATCTCGAGTCCCATATGGAAAAGGTACCGATATGCCACGTCCTAACGCCAATCACCATGACACACTACTTCCACCGACAAGCAAGTCTGAACCACCAACAAAAGCTGCGCTGCCCCGTCGCCCCGACATCTGCCAACACCGATTCTGCAAAATGTCACATCTCGAGCATGGCAGCGAGTGTATTTGTTGCTCATGTTTGCTCTCACGCGACGCCTCTTCGTCGGCATAGTTTTGGACAGCGTTCCGAAAGCAGAGGCCGGTGGAAAATGACTACTCCTTGTTTCTTCCCGACCATTGAGCAGCTCAATGGTCAGCATGAGAAGCGTTGTGTACATCACATCATCAAATTCACCTCGCTGGATTTGTAAGCGGAGCGGGGCTTGATGCCGAGATGGAGGATGTCGTTGTAATGGGTGCGTGTCCTCTATGTAAGTGAGGGAAATAGATATAGATCAAATATCACTGATGCCTATCGTGTAGTTTCTCATCCGATCTCCGATTTTCTATCGACACTATGCTTTCTGATGCCAAACCATTCAATGTGCGAAAATTTTGTGGTATCTCAAGGACTGTGCGAGGTGCAATGGCCATAGCTTGCGTTCTGCGTGTTGCATCACCCGCTCCGTTCTCGACGTCCTATGATGCCGTTTGGTGTCCGGATGATGGTATTGGGAGTTATGCTCGGATTAGAGATGCAGCATGCTCTGGTCTTGTGTGATCTCTGCATCTGCTATGCCGACTTGCCATTGTCCGATGCTCTTGCTAGCAAGCAAAAAGCCAAAGAGGAGCGCTACAACGATTGAGTTTGTTCGCAGGCTTTGTTCTCTCCTTTCACGACGGAACGATGTGCACAGGTCTCTGCAGTCCCCATCTACTATTCCCCTTGCCCAAAACTACCCTATACACCAATAACCATCCGAAACTATACTCAGAACCCATTCTAGCCAAGTATGGACGGACGTCCTAGGTCTCTTTCCGCTTCCACTCGCGCCCCTGTCGAGGAGCAGCTGAACCACGAGCTAAAGACAAACGATTTCCAGAGGTCGACGAAGATGCTTCAAGCAACGGTTAAGACGTCTTTCAGGATCATCGCAATCTGCGGAAAAGAACATCCTTCTTCATACCGGCACCCACAGGACATGTCTTGGCAGGGTCCCAACATTCATCTCTCTAGTACTTTCACATGAAGATCTAGGCAACTGCCGGGTACATCCGCGTCGCGATGTTTACCAGCGCGACGGTCATCAACAATTGTAACTTCAAAGAACTTCACTGTCGTCGCGAGTAGGACGCGTCGCAACTTCAATCGACTTCTCCACTTCGACAACAGCAAGCACCCATCCAAGAATCCTGTTTTACATCGCTTCAGCCTTCCTGACATTTCCAAATCTGAACGTTCCACGATCCAGACGCCCATCGCGTTCAACTCATACCTGCGTGAGGTTGTAAGTATTACTTTGCGCACTAATGTGACCTCGTTCTGACCTCTGTAAGCGATCGCCTTTCAATCAACCTACCACGATGGCCAACAGTGCAGTCCACGGCGGCGCTCCAGCTGGCCCAGCTATGCCCCCATGGCATGACCAGATCATTGTCGCCAGTTGTATGCCAGCGGCACTCGGCAAGCTGTCGTCAACGCGCGACACACTGAGCGAGCTCGCGTCACGGAACGTCAACTTGACCGATGCTCAGATCCTTACTGGTCATATTCATCCAGACGACATCTGCGGTGCGCTTGCCGACGATCTTGGAAAGCGTTTCTCCAACGCCATCCTCGCCACTGGTCTTCGAATTCTGGACTATGTTTGGAAGAGCTCCTACAACGCGAGCAACTTCATCGTCGCACGAGTCAATGCACCGCGGAAATTGCTGAAGCTCCCTGCGTCAACTCGACCAAAGGCCGAGCCTGCGAGCAGAACTCCACCAACCGTGACCTACGTGCTGATGGATCAAGGCCAGCATGCTGGGCAGTGGGTGAGGATTGATGTCAACCAAAACAATCTACAGACATCCGTTATGACGCCCACTGAGGTACAGGACTTGGACCTCAACGGTCGCTTGACTATCCTTCGACAGACTGCAGGTACACAGCCTGCGCTGCCCGCTCGCTCTACTCTACAGCAGGTCGCTCAATCGAGTGCTGCTGCTGCCCTACCGACCTCGTCGTCTGCACTCAGCGCTGCGGCAAGCAACAACTCTTCTTCCTCGAACATCAACGGCATGACTCCAAGCACCAGCACACTAACAATAGCATCAGCACTCGTGCCACAGCATGCCAATAGCCCATCCAATTCTACGCAGCACCACGTTGCCGATCAGGTCGTTGATTCATCGCTTCAATTCATGAACGCATCCAGCCTACCTGCGCTTCAACAAGACTCATCCACTTCTGTCGATCGAAGTCTCCCCTACACGGCTCCAGGCTTTCACTCAGAGACCAACGGCGTGACATCAGGACCAGCCAATGCCAATAGCAGTTCTTCAGCCGAGTCTACTGCCTCCGATCGCACGAGAGCAACTTCTCTATCGGCGTCACACTCACCCGCCCAGATTGAGTCTATCCCTCGAACTCGTCCCACTGTCGCTGCGGTCCAAGCGAGGAGGCGCCGAATTGGCGATACAGCGGATCAGGAAGCACCTGAAGCAAGCTCGCCAAAGCGAGTGAGAAAGAACTCTGGTCACACTCTAGCGAACACAAGCGAGCAAGATCGTCCTTCTACCCTTTCCGCAACTCCAGCGTCGACGATGAGCGGTCGACCAGCCACTTATCCAACTAATGTCACCATCGTTGAGGCGCACAACGCTTCGACCACTCCACCAGTTGCTCAAGAGCGTCAACGCCGAATCCGCCCGATGAAACGCCCCCGGACTCAGCAGGTACAAAGTTTCACTTATGCCCTCCCAACTGCAAACAACCGGTTCGGCGGTCCATACTTCATGGAGATCCTGCAATACACCCAGGCTGGTTGGGAGTTAGGCGACATTGTTCATATGTGACTTTCGACATCTTTGCACATTACTATAAGTGAGCGGGTGAGCGATTGAGCACTTGCCGCCCAGAATGACGACGAAAACGATAGGTCCTTTGGAGTGTATTTGGCAAGCATTGGCGAAAGAGCGGCATTCACATCGCTTAGTTACGACATTGTTATTACACTGTTGGAAACTATGCAACCAGAAGAGGAATCTTGGGCATTGACGGGAAGGGAGCGCGGCGTTGGAAGGGATCGATTTTCTCACTGCGGGCATGATGGCAGGACTTCTTGTCTTTCTCAATTACAAAAGTGTAGTTTATTAACGATTGTGTGGCATACATACTTTATGGCATCGGCTCCGATCAAAGCGAAGTACTCTACGGCGTCTTTCTTTATGCCTCTAGGGTTTTAGGCTCTTGCTTCAAGCAGCGTCTTTGTTTGCTGTTTGGGTTCTTGAGACATCTCCTTCAATGGCAAGCTTCTAGATGTCAGCCTTATGTTTGCCCTGATTTCATCTGCTAATACTTTCCCTGTAAGCTATAGGCTTACTACACGCAGAGCTGATCTACCTTACCACTACCTATGCTGTGCAAAATACCAGATCTCAAGTCCTGACCTTGATATACATCCACCAACAAATACAATTGATTGTTCACTGGACTGGCAATCCAACTGCACTTTCAAATGCGAACCTATCTACTCTGATCAAGCACGCTATGGTACCGCGTTTGATAGGATACAGCAAGTGCCTGAATCCTCGCTAGCTTCCTAGCGACACAGTCCACACAGACGCTGTGACCTCAAGGCTCGCGGGAAGGTGTTGTATTAGCATCGACGGGAGTTTCCTAATATTACTATTAAAGGGTAGAAGAAAAGGGAATTTAGGGCTGCGGAAGATAACTAAGATTTTCGGATAACAGTTGGGAGAAGCGCGGGCGAGGGCCTTAGATGGAGCGGATTCATGTCTCAAAAAAAAAACTGTTTCATAGCATCTCAATGTCTTGCTCGGCGCCTTTGTTCACTGCATAGGTTGTTTTTCAGATATCTCACCCGCCTGGTAAGATTGTAGAGCTCTCGCGCTATATCTTGCTTTGAATTATCGTTCAACGCTCTTGTGCTGAGTCTTGGACCTGCCTTGTCTCCATTCCTCGCAAAATCATCTTCTCTATACGCAACCCGAATCTCTTCGCCTGAACATGGCGTACATCGAATTGACGAATACAATCAATGGTTCACTGGCCTGACTGTTAATATTTGGTCGAAATGTGAATTGACTTCATGCAACGCTGCTAGGCAGCTAGAGCGTCGACGATGCATTCTGCAGCTTCAATGTTATTGTTTCAAAGGCCACAGTTTGGTGGAGGCATTGTGGTTTCTTTGGTTGCAATTTCGTTTTCCATAGACCGCTAGGGGATTTCATCGTTCTTTCTACCTGGTGTAGTCCTCAAAATTGATGTTCCCTTCGTGCAAGCTCTCGAATTTCTCAAGCCCTCATACTTTGTCATGTTCTTGCCAAATTCTCTGCACCCAATTCCGTGCTACACATTTGCCGTCCGCGCACCTTTCCTCCGCGAGAAAATTCATGCCAGACTCTTTCAGTCATCACGAAAATTTTCGTACTATCAGCTGCCCGACAGTCTTCTTATCCATGACAGCGGACGGGACCGCTTCCTCTGACGATTTCCAGCCCCCGTCTCTACATGTGTTTCATTACCCAACACCGTCGTTGAAAATCCTCTCCCAGGAAAACTTCCATCGGCATCAACCACAACAGATGTAGCCACTGCAATGGCATGCGAGTCGAGAGTTGGCACGGGGTTTGGAAGGATCCCGAGCCGGTCGGGATCGAGATCGACAGCAGATGTGGAATGTTTCTTGACGTCTGCATGATTCCAAGATTCTGTCCATAAAGCAGTGGAAAGCTCGATGGGTGATACTGCATCTGTCGCTGTGTCTTCTGGAAGTGCATGGTTGTCGACATCGTCGAAATCGTTTAATGCCAGCCAATCTTCTCCGGCCTGACCATCCCATATCTCGCCAGTGTTCGTTGGTCGTTTTCCTTCTGCGACTTTTGCAAGGGCGACTGAGTTTCTTCGGCGCAGTGTTGGTCTCGTTTCGTTGATGGGCTGCATGTTTTGTGTACCATCCGAGATCAATGTAATGAGAGTGATTCGTGCCTCCTCATGTCCCTAAAAAGACTTGCACATGCTTATCATGTTCGGTGTTCTCGCCGGAATACGAGCTTGAGCTTGCCGCGTTCTCTCGAGAATATTACCGCTTTCGGAAGGAGGACAAAGAGTGTCCACCACTCAGACCGGATTGCTCCCGATTGACGGAATTTGCCTTGTGACAAAGGAAGAGATGGGACGTGGACTTTGTGATCTTGCTGGTCTCCAATTAACCTGTTCGCTTTTATTGCCTATCGATTGAAGCAAATTGATCTCGGCCTCGTTCAATGCTTTGGCTGAGAGCTTTCGTCATGCTGAATGCTCGGGCCGACCTTGAACTTCTCTATCAACCATGAACAAGCGTTCAAGCAGTAGCCGAGCGGGTACGTCTGGATGTACTTACATCAATGACTCAGTGTACCGATTTTTTCGATTTTGCAGCCTCCGAAGCGTTAGTGAAGCAACGCCAACACTTTGGACCTTCACTAGCAGTGTTGGCGGCATCCAAAGTGTGATATGGCCGGCTCCATTCACTTGAGATCAAGCGCGCCTCCTTCGTGTCGAACTGCGTCGATGCCTCACAGCGAAGGCATCCTCAATTGCTGCGTCGTTATCAACCTTACATCAGCAGACATGAATTTTGACCTGAGAAGGTCCACGATCTGCGTTGTGATCTCAGCTCATTTCCTTCCACTGCCTTTGGCTTGCGTTCTTGCTTGAGTACCAGAAGCGCGCTCCACAGTCGTCTCCTTGCCTGCACGATGTGTCTCCCTGTGGTCTGCTCACCTCTGGACGGCGGAGAGGATGACTTGACTTCTACGGAGAAGCTCAAGACTCCTTCCTATCCATCAGAACAGAGATCCAACAAGCCAAAGAATGCCCAATCAAAGCACTACTCAAGCTCGACTACCCTCGTCCTCCCAAGAAACCGAGAACCGAAAAGCACGCCACTCCAGACTCCGACGACTTCAACATCACCTGGCATCTCGACACTCTAAGCAAACCTTCTCCACTGACCCTACAAGAACGTGCACGCTTCGACACCCAGATGATGCCACCGCCCTTCAGCAACAGCGAAATGCAAGCGAAGAATCCAATCCTCAGCCTATTACCAGGCTTCGAACCCTCCGTCGCCATCATCATTTCTCGGGGTCGCTCACACGAAGAGCGTTCTTCGCAAGTACAATGCCGAGAAGGAAGGCTCCAGCGGAGAAGCGTCAGGCTTGAGACGATCAGAGGGATCTGAAGTGTTCGCTCTGTTCTCTCTGATGATGATGAGCTTACTGGTGGAGAATGGCAAAGCGCTCCATGCTCAGGTCGAGCGAGACGACCAAGCAAGGTGAAGGATGCAATCCAGAGATCACTCTATGCGTCTTCGGGTCGCTCCACTATCGCCTCATAATCGGAGGTTATTCATGTCAGATGCGGCGGGCAGTGCCTTTGTGGTCTTTGTCGAAGGATCGATTTCGTAGAAGATGTTTTTGGTGAGAGGTGTACGCTCAATTGATTATTGCTCGGAGGGCTTCGCGATGCTGAAACCTCCTTCAGACTAGAGATCGGATGTCCGGATTCCCCTTACATGATGAGCGATCAAGGTAGCGTACGTGGACCGATTGGACTACTGGCCGTCATCTCACTTCGCCTCCATTTTTATCATTCCGATAGAATTTTAAAACTGGTAGTGAAGAGACTTCATGCACAGGGCTTGGTTCTATTGATACATCAGAGCACTAGTGTGTAGGTACAATGATTGCAAGCCTCTTATCTCCTGCCAGACTAGCCCTCTCTCCGATCTCCTTCCAGACCGTTCAGAATCGGCTCTGCGGAGGTAGGATCGTTGCCCAGCACCAGCTCTAACTCCATTTCGTCCACTGTGTTCGGTCGCTGGAGAGAGACATCTGATACCGGCGCTGAAGTGTCTTCTTCGACATCCTGATCGGCCTCAACCTCACTCGCCTTCCGCTTCTTCCCTGCAACTTGTCCAGACCGATCATTTTGCTGCCGTGGTTGATTGGGAGGCGGCTGTGAAATCACCCGAGGACCGGCTGCTACTTGTTTCCTCGTCAATTCCTCGCAAGCCCGATCCAAGTCCTGCAAGCGCTCAGCTTCATGTGCCTCGCGTCGCGCACCAAGAAGTCGATCCTTGCTTGACGTAGGGTAGGCTATCCAGTTGACAACACTCTGTCCATTGTAGCTGATGGGCTGAAAGAGGGTCGATCAGACCGGGAATGCTTCCGCGACCAGAATTCTGCTGCCGCTGAAGCAGAGAAGGGGTCTTGACCGGAAAGCCGTACTTGAGGCTGGCCGCTTTTCTGCAGGCCGAGATCTGCGATGCATGGCCGAGAGAGAGAGAGAGATTCGGATCGTCAAGCAGCGCCATGCTTTGCTCAAGATCGATACCAGCAATTGCAAAGGCCGAAAAATAGGGCTGCATCTTCTCCCGCGGCGAGATGTGCTGGGAGTGATGGAATATCAAGCTGCATCTTTGGTTTTCGACGTCGGGGGTTGGTGCCTTCATTCTCTTCTACGATTACCCAGATTGTTTCGCCATCGGCATTGAGACGTGGATACTGCTTCTTGATGCAATCAAAGAAGAGAGCATCGGGAGATGTTTTGAGTACGTAGAGAATGTCGGGGAGCTTTTCTTCGTACCCGTCGTTCGTGTACTGCCGTGGTGGTCGCCAATCGTGCTTTGGTAGAGGAGCCCGCCTTCTGTGCATGGGTTGTCCCAGATATCTGATGCTTGCGACGGGTTTTGCGTGCTGGAATGTGACTCGATCGCTGTGGTGAGAATGAGCAGTCCAACATGGCAAACCATCGTCTTCCCCGGACCGAATCTTGCAGATATGCTCCGTTGATGCGGCGACTTGCATGGTATTCACCGGCGCCATGGATGAGAGCACGGGATGAACCGTGACCACGAACTTTTGCCGCCCAGTGGTCTCTAACCACACGACTTCAAGCCCCGAATGCGACTCGCGCTGTTGATGGAGCAATTGTAGCTTGGCTCCCTTGCTCAGATTCAAAGGTCGACAACCGTGTCGGACCCCAAGAAAGTTTTGACGAACAACCAAGACAGTGCGAGAAATGCTTTGACCGAGTGTCAAGTCCAGGACATCATCATTGGGGTCTTCTGGGGCGCAGTCGGCGCGAATCTTGAGTTGCGAGATGCCTGCAAGAACGTCTGGCAGAACTGGGAAGAATTGCTTGCCATTATGAGTGACAAGCCGAATGTCATGCAAATGGGGCGACGTCCCGACTTTGATCGTAGACCGCTTCTCTAGGGCGCCCTTTTCATAAGTCGTGTCGTATGGTGTCACGGAGCGTGTCAGGATTCGAACTTCTTCAAGAGCGAAGTCAGGGCACTACGCTGTCTCACACATTCGACCCAGCATCCTGACAGAGTAAGCTCTAAGATTGTCCGTCGTCACGCAGTCTTAACCAATCAAACGAAGCTTGCTCCCTGACAGGTTCAATCGCAGCATTCCGAGCATCAAGCGACAGCGCAAAAGAAGGAGATCTGCCTCTCGACGTCGAAGGCGTCAAACTCGGCTGACTCTTGGCGTCGCCACTGACCAAGGTGCTGCTCGTGAAGTCCGCTGGCTTGGGCGTCGGAGTGCGCTGCGTCGATAAAGGCGTAAGCTGAGAAGATCGTGAGTTGCGAACAGAGCCACGATCCGACTTCCGTTTCCACGGTCGCCAAAACGTACGACGTTTGCGGTCGGCAGGAAGGTCGTCGTCCAGTGGAGCTGTGGCGTTCAAGACCGTGTCGAGAGGCGGAGTAGCATTGAACTGGGCGTCGTCGCCGCCTCTTTTGCTGCCCAGGTTCCAGCCTGCGATCTGCTGGAGTTGAGTGGCATCAATGCTGGCCTTGCTCCACCGAACAGCCGTGCGTTTCTGCGTCGCCGTCGCCAACTCCTCAAGCCGGATTTGCTTTTGATATGCGACGAGATTTTCAATGTCATCGGTCTGACTGGCGCCGGTGGTTCGGAACGAGCTCTTGGGTTCGTACAGGCCGGGTTGGATCGACTCAACGCCACCCCTTGTCGTCTCACCGACTGCTTCTGGCCATAGTCTCCGGATGAAGTTCCGGATGCCCGGCATGCAGGCGCAGACGACCATGCCCGCCAGTTCTATCGTGCTCCAGCGGGCCATCCATCGGTAGTCCCAAGTCGGGTTCATCGTGTCGCCAAATTTGACCAGGCTGTGCAGGCGCAGGATGCTGATGGCGGTGATGAAGAGCCCACACGTGAACATGAATATCACCAGGATTTTCTTCCTCGTGTTGAGCTCCATTTTCCAGACCAGTGGGACCGGCATTCCCAGAACTATCATGTCGAGCAAGATGTTGAAGCCGGCAGAGGTCCAGACCAGTCCCTGAAGCCGTCGTTTGGTCTTCGCAATGCAATGTCCTTTTCTCGCATGGTCCCACTCCTTCCACCAATACGAGACGGGCGTGCATTGGAAGATGGTCGGGATGGTGAACCCGAGCATGTATAACAGGTTCAGCAGGATGACCACGAAGACCAGCTTTCGGAAGCGTGGCGACGCGAAGAAGCGGAGGTATGAAAGGCAGATGGAGATTTTCACCGTCGACAGTCCGATGATGTAGAACAGCTCGCCGTAGAAGAACATCTTGGCGAAGCGGTCGACTTGATGGGGTAGCAGAGTCCAGATGTCTTGTCCCAGCCCGGGGGAAGAGATCGGGCGAGCGAGTGAAGCCTCGCCCAACGACATCAAAAGCGCGGCGGTGATGACCACATCGTCCCACCATAGCTGAGTGAAGATCTTCGCCCGCCCATTCCACGGCCATTGAACGTGGATCTTGGAGGCGATTCGAAGCAAATATGCGACGGCTTCGGTGGTCTGGTAGGTCGTGGCAGAAATCTGAATCGTCCTCCTGGTGTCTCGTATGGGTCGACCGCACATGGTCTGGGTGTGGTTCTTCGTGACCAACGCCTGTCGGATCGTACAGTTGGCAAGGACACAGTCGGTGGACTGCTTGTTGACATGGTGGCTGTCACAACTGCATTGGATGTCGGTCAACGAACAGCCTGCTGCAGAGCCCGCGGAAAGAATGCAGTTCTGTGCGCATGTTGGGATCTGCGCGAAAAGTGCCAGTGCTGGTTTGAGAGCGAGTGCTTTGTGCTGGCTGCGTGGCTCAAGGGAGCTGACAGCGGACAGCATGTGCGTCGCCAATGTCACGAACAGCCAGATTGAAGGCATTCTGTCGTCGACGCCGTTGACGGGCGAATACCATGATCGCGTTCGCTTGCAAGAGTCTCGCAGACTGAAACTCCGACTAGCGGCAGTAGTCAGAACTACATGCTATGAATGAAGCTGGGCCTCAAGATCCCGGCCACTTCACATCGCGGATGAGTGATGTGATGAGATGCGAGAGCCTGGTCGTTTTCAGGCACGACTAAGATGCTCGGAGCGGATGTGACAATCACAATCCCAGTCGGTCACGCCAGCTATTCTACGATTCGCTTGCAGGCTGTCGGACCGCGATGTGTCTGATCGTCCCGTGGAAGCTACAGCGGGGATTGATGTTGGGACCGAGCAGGTATGCGAGACGGTGTTCATGCTTTGATATGCAGTCTTCTGCTTCACGCCGCATCTAGAAGGTTTCCAGCCATGGCGCACGGTCAGCCTTGGCGCACGGTATTCAGCACTTCCGCGGACTCTCTTTGCAAGTGAATAACTCCACAACTATAGACCCGATTGAGAAGGCGATTGATGATCTAAACAGCCAGGAGAGGCCTAATATTAATGCGACTGCTAGGACCTATAGAGTCAAGCGTTCAACGCTTTCTAAGCGCTGGAGGGGTGTCTAGGGTAGCAAACAGGCTTAGTACGATGTGAGAAGGGTTATGTCAGCAGGTAGATAGGGTGGTAGTGGGTACAAGTAGTATTCGATAAGGATCTAGGAGGAGAGGGAGGAAGGCAGGAGAGTTGGCCTAACGCCAAGCGCCAAGCCCTGCCTGAGGCACTGAGACCCTAGCTTTACTCGAGCTAGTCATATGCCAATCACGTGTAGCCTCTAACACACGCTTCCCTTCCAAAGGCCGCGCCCTCGTAGCCTTCCTATGTTCCAACCTCGACCTCCGTTGCTACTAACTTAGCAAGTCTAATAAGCTGCTTAGCCGCGCTAAATTAAACACTTAACTACCTAATTATATAACTATATTAAACCTTACCTCTAATATAGTACAATATCTAACTCTAACTACGCTATCCCTATATACAATGAACTATAAAGTGATATATATCTATAAGAATTAAGGGCCTTCGACTAATTACAATACGAGCGCGTCTTCCCTACTATAATAGGTAGACGTACGAGGTATTATAGTACTACCTCCGTTCTAAGTAATATCGTACGAGTTCTTTACGTCTACTCTAATAGACCTAGAAATGTCCGCTCCGAGGGTTTGTCCGCTTCCGAGGGTTGTTCTTATTATTACGAGGGCTATTATTTACTATCGTAGTTTTACTAGCCTAAATTAGTTAGGTTTAGCAGCCTTTAAGTATTAACTAATTATATCTTTTTAAAAAACTTAGTTCTTCTAGTTTCTATAGGTAAAGGCTATTGTAAGTATAGTAGTAGAGGTTCGCCTCGCTTAAAGGGTCGGAAAGATCGAGGAGTAACCTATTATCCGTAAGATCGACCCCGGCTAGCTTAGCTCTATAGTTTTGCCCTTAGTTAGTCTATTAGTCGCTTAATCTTTTAACTTAGTTAAAGTTTTAGCTTAGCCTCAAAGTTTTAATTAAACCTTTAATAGGCTTAAGGCTTTAATTAAAGTTTTAATTAAGGATGCCTTAGGCTCGTAGTATAGGTAAGGTTATATCTATAGGCGTAGCGACAATAGTAAGTAATGTTAATAATAGTAGCGCTAGTCGTCTTAGCGCTAACTTTACCTTGCTTTCGATTTCCTTCTTCGACTAATAATATACTCCGCAATACCGTTACTAATATAGCCGCGCCGGCCGCCGGCGTACTGCTAGCTCGTAGCGCGACACTATTACCTTTATTACCGTTATTCGCACGCGCGCGCACGTCGCCCTTATCGAACGCTTAGGTCTCGAGGCCTCGATAGAATAAAGAACAAGAGAGGGACCTATAGGGCGCATTAAGGAAGAGGTAGAATCCTTAAAAGAGCAGGCGATTAGTTAATAGTTATAGCGCGTTTGTTAATGCTTAGTGCGCGTCTACTATAGTAGTGTAGTCTTATTGTTCTAGTTTGTCGGCCTCTAATTAGTTAGCTAATAGCACCCCGGGGGTGCTATTAATCCTAAGCCTTAGTAACATTACGAGCTTTTAGCCTTCTTCTTATTCTTTATACTAGTCTAATACTCGTCTAATAACTTAGTTATGTCTTTAAAAGAGGCTTTAGCTTCCTACGAGTCCTATTTAGGTAAATAGCCTTGCTATCTTAATAGGTACTCCTTCTTGCCTTTCCTAGTCCGGTGCTATAGGATACGTTCTACAGACTACAGTTCTTTACTATTAGCTAAGACTTCTTCTAACTTAGTAGGTGCTTCGTCGCCTTCGCGTTAATAGTATAGCTTAAGGAGGGATATATAGAAGGTGTTATAGATAGTATAATAGGGTAGAAGCTATAACTAGTAGGCCTGTATGCCCTTCGGTTCTCGGATACGGAATAGGCTAATGTATCTTAGTACGAGCTTAGGCCTTGTTTTACTATCGGGTAATAGGTATTTGCGGATGCGGAGGTTCTTTGTACTAAGCATAACTATATCGCCTTACTTAAAGGTTATTAGAAGGTAGTGTTTGTTATAGTAGGTCTTTTAGTACTCTTAAGCCTTTGTTAACTTCTCGGCTATCTTAGTATAGATTTCTCGCATCTTCTAAACCCTCTTAATAGCCGCTAGTGTCTTAGGTTAACCCGCTTCCCTTTCCTTACGCTCGGCCCCGAGCGATAGGGGGTCTTATAGTAGCGTAGGGTTTCTTCCTATTATAGCGAAATAAGGTAACACCTTAGTAGATAAGTAGACACTATTGTTGTATACGAATTCGGCTAGTTGTAGGAGATTAACCCAATCCTTAGGGTTCTCGTTAATGTAACTACGCAGGTACTACTATAGGGTAGTATTCTGTCTCTCTATTTGACCGTTAGTCTATAGATAGAAGGCTATTAATAGCCGATGCTTTAGTCTTAGCTATAGGCATATTTCGCTCTAATAGTACGATATAAATGTCGAGCCCCTATCGGAGACTATCCCCTTAGGGGTTCCCTAATAGGTATAGAAGATGTTAGTCTATAGCGCCTCTACTATATTAATAGCAGTCTAATCCTTGCGCGCCGGGATATATCGAGCGCCCTTAGTAAATCGATCTACTATAACAAGGATAGTATTATATACTTCCCCCCTGCGCTTAGTAGGCGGAAGTCCTATAATAAAGTCTATTATAAGCTCTGCAAATAGCTTCTTTAGAATAGGGAGTAAAGACAACTCGCCGAATAGCAAGTGCTTCGGCGCTTTAACTCGTTAATACACGGCATACGTATTTACGTAGTCCTTTATGTCCCGCTTACTATTTAGCTAGTAGTATATACGCGATAGTAGCTCGTACGACCTCTCTATACTATAGTAACCGGCAAGCTTACTATTATAGTGTCGCTTAAGAAGTTCTTGTCGGATCGAATGTTTAGCGGGGACATAGTATCTGCCCTTGAACTTTAAATAACCTTTGTTATCGATCGACTAATTGTTACTCTTACTAGATCGAGTCTTTCGCCTACTTACAAGCTTATCTATACGTTTAGTAGCAAAGGCGTCCCTCTGCTAAGCCCGTAACAGCTTATCTATAAACGATTAACTATCCCTATTTGTAAGGTTATTTAATAGCACCCTCGCTATTAAACGAGGTACGCATTATATACATCTAATAGCACTAGTAGCCGGATTAACTGCATTAGTGCTATCGCTGTTACTATATATTACGATGTCGACTAGAGAGTTATTATAACTTCTCCTATCTGTGTCCTTAGCTCTTGCCTTAACACGCACTATTAATATAGCAAGAGTATTAATATACTTTAAGCCGTCGCGGAGTCCGGTAAGCCGCTTATCCTACGCGTACTTATTAACAATACGGGCTATAGCAATCTTATACTGCAGGGTTAGAAACAATAAATTAATAGATTGCTAAGTCCCGCTATCGTAATTAGGTCGCCTCGATAGGCTATTAGCAGGGTTGCTTACGCCTAGCCGATATAATATATCAAAATTAAACCTAGCGAGGTAGACGGCCTATCTAGCCTGTCGACCTATAACTCTAGTAACCTTAGTAATGCTACGGAGGTTGTTATAGTCTGTATAGACCTGTATCGTATATTAGGCCCTATCGAGGTAATGCCTCTAATGCTTAAAGGCCTCGACAATAGCTAAGAGCTCTTGCTCGTAGGTCTCGTAGCGACGCTTAGTATCGATTATCTTCCTCGAAAAGAAGGCAATCGGGTGCTAGTAATAGTTATTATCTAATTGCTAGGATATAATAGCCGATATAGCGAACTGTAAAGCGTTAGTCTCAATTCGGATCTACTTATTTAGCACGAAATAGTATAACAAGGGGACTTTAGTAAAGCGCTGCTTTAGACCGTTAAAAGCGGCTTGTACTCTATTAGTCTATTTGAACTCTCTAGATAGATTAGCCTTAGTTTTAGTAAGTTCCGTTAGTAGCATTACGTGCCGCGAGTAACCTTCGATAAATCGACGGTAGAAGTTAGCAAAACCTAGGAATAATTGAAGCTCTTTAATGCTAGTAGGTGTTAGCTATTTAGTAATAGTCTTAATTCGATTAGGATTAGCCTTAACACTATTAGTTAATACGATGAAACTAAGGAAGGCTACCTCCTTAGTAGTAAAGATGCATTTAGAAGGCTTGCAATACAGTCTATAGGCTCGCAGGCGGTTAAGGACCTTGTAGACTATAGCCTAGTACTCCGCAATATTAGGTAAGTGTATATAAACTAGGATGTTATCTAGGTAAACTATACAGAGGTAATCTAATAGGCCTAATAGGGCCCGATTAATGTAGGACTAGAATGTAGTAGGGGCATTAGCTAGCCTAAATAGCATAACTAAGTACTCGAAATAGCTATAGCGAGTGCGAAAGGCTGTCTTCTATTCATCGCCCTTGCGAATACGAATACGGTAATAGGCGTCCTTAATGTCTAATATAGTGTAGTAGTAGGCACTAGAAAGGCGATCGAGGGTCTTATTAATAAGAGGAAGTAGATAGCGATCTTTAATAGTAATAGTATTAAGCCTACGATAATCGATATAGAGGCGCAGGCTACTATCCTTCTTTAGTACGAATAGGATAGGGGCACTAGCAGGGCTATTACTATACCGAATGCGGCTATTAGCTAGGTTTTCCTCTAGGTATTTACGTAATACAGCAAGCTCTCGCTTACTAAGGTTGTAGAGGGGGCTAAAAGGAACCTCCTTGCCCTCTATAATATTAATCTTATAATCTGTCTCCTTAAATATAGGCAATGTCGATGCTAGGTAATATTTAAATACATTAATATAGGTCTCTCGAATAGGCACTAGTATACGTTCGAGCTGATTAGGGTCTATACTATTAGGGGGCATAGGTTTATCGTTATTACTACCGAGCAGGTCGGTAGTCGGATTAGCTAAGGCGGAGGCTAGTATTAGGTTGCTAATAAACAGGACCCTAATATTATTAGGACACTCGCTAATGTCGATGTGTTTAATATCCTCTTTCCTAGCGATTCCAAATCGCTATTGTTAACTGCCTAAGTCTATAACTATAGCATAGTACTTAAGAACAGGGTTGCTAATAATAATATCGGATAGGAGGCTGTCTATGTCTACCGCGTAGGTAGTAAAGTTTAGTAGGCGTTTATTTCCGAGGTCGTCTTTTAGAACTATAGGAACATAGTAGGCCCTATAGGTCAAGTGCCGAGCGTTATTAAACCAAGCAAGGGTTGGTAGGTTAGTTTTCGGCAGTTGTCGGAGGTCTAATTGCTTAGCTAGGCGATAGCTAATAAGGGCACTAACTGAATTTCCGGGATCTAGCATAACCTTTGCCTTATAGTTAGTGTCGCGCCTAGATATAAGACAGGTACGTATAATAGCTAGCACAATGTCGATAGTCTTACGCCGTATAAGGCTAATAGTTAGTGCGGCGCTTACTCTTTTTTCGAAGGACCGATAGGGATAGCATTAGCGGCTAAAAGGTGCTTACGGTGCTTAGCGGTAGTACGGTCGATTCGGGCCTAATCCTTAGGTTTGTCGCATTAGCCTAGTAGATAGCTAGTGCTATTACAGTTAAAGCACTTCAACCCGGTTAGTAGACTACTGTAGCTGTTATTATTATTAGCAGAGCGGTTAGCATTATAGGGATACGAGTCCCTTCTACGGCCCCTATCGCGGCCTCCTCTATATAGCCGGCGGCTACGGCCTCTTCTACGGTTATTGTTACTGTTCCTATTGTTAGCATTGTTGTTATAGTAGGAACCTTAGTTTCCTCCGCGGCTACTACGATTGCCGCGGTTAGTGCTAGCTAGTCGGATCCTCGATTCTAGTCGTTATTAGAGCTAAACAGCCCGTTCGGCTGTTTCTACTTCGACTATGAATTAAATGCGTGTTAGGTTAGCCTATTCGAATACACGACGGCGGTCCAATTTAAGGACTAATTCCTATCGCAATTTAGGGCGTATTTCGGAAATCTAGATAGAGTCGGTCTTAGCTAGCAAATCGTCCTTAAGGGTCTTTAAATAGGCCTTAAATAAGCGAGCCGATTAATTAGTCTTTTGTTTAGCTCGAAGGTATTAGTCCTAAGCGTATTGTTGCCTCAGTATAGGGTTTCTAAGGGTGTCTAGCATAATAGTCTTATAGTCTTGCTACTAAACAGCGGTCTAATTAGTAAGGGAGTCGAAATGGTTATCC
This sequence comes from Pseudocercospora fijiensis CIRAD86, assembly GCF_000340215.1. Taxonomy (NCBI): domain Eukaryota; kingdom Fungi; phylum Ascomycota; class Dothideomycetes; order Mycosphaerellales; family Mycosphaerellaceae; genus Pseudocercospora; species Pseudocercospora fijiensis. The sequence goes on from NW_006921536.1 coordinate 5,558,503, forward strand.
TAGGTGCGTTTTGGGTCTCTATTAATGTATTGCATAGCATAGACGACTAGCGAATAGTCGTCTAGTAGGGCCCTTAGTGCATTCCGCTAGTTTAATTCACAATTACGTATGTGATTATTATACTGCTTGCGGCTAGAGCCATTAAATACGGTACAGTCTTTAAGCTTAGCATCCTTCTTTTAAATAGAAGGTACTACTACTAGTTCTAGTCTAGTAGTAGTTGTTAGGGCTTCCTATAGGCGGCGAATCTCGAGGAGATTATCCTTTAGCTGTTGTTCTTAACGTAGGGCAGTAAGCCTGTTTTAGGTAGCTTCTTAGAGTCTCCCTACTAGTTAGGGGCTAAAGGCTAGTTAGCTATATCGACGGTTGACAATATTGTTAAGAATGTTGTCGATAGGCAATTCTAGGTCGTTACCTAGAATTACAGGTTCTTCTTTAATAGGCTCTCCGGCAGGCTCTTTAGTAGGGGGCACTTTAGTAGGCACTTTAGCGGGAACTGTGCTACTAGCGTTGTTATTGCTAGCGCTGCTAGCGGCAGCATAGTTGTTATTGCTTCGTAATAAGCCGGCTATTATAAGGGGTAACACTAATAATGTATTATAGGCCCCTAAGATGCGGATATAGCGGAATTAGTAGATATCGGCTTAGTACGATTGACTCGGTATAATAGGCCGTATAGAAGGCCTTGCTTAATAATTGGTACGGTTGTTTCGATAGAATAGTACGTATAGGTCCCGTTCTTCGGGCGCAATATAGTTAGATTAGTCTTGTTCGTAGCTATACCGCTAAAAGCTTGAAATAAGGACTATCTAGCTGCTGCCCTTAAAGGGTAGATCGAATACTATATAAGAAGGGTTATATTAGCAGGTAGATAGGGTAGTAGTAGGTACAAGTAGTATTCGATAAGGATCTAGGAGGAGAGGGAGGAAGGCAGGAGAGTTAGCCTAACGCTAAGCGCCAAGCCCTGCCTAAGGCACTAAGACCCTAGCTTTACTCGAGCCAGTTACATACTAATCACGTATAGCCTCTAATATACGAAGACAAGCGATTACTAAATAATCTAGAAGAGGCAGAGTTAGTTAGATATATTAATAAGTTAACTAACTTAGGCCTACCACTAACAGCCTAAATAGTACGCAATTTTGCTAAGTAGGTGTATAGTAAGGAGCCTAATAAGAACTAGCCTACTAAGTTTACTAAGAGGCACTTAGATATTCTGTCTTCTAAGTACCTTAGCAACCTAGATAAAGCACGGAAGAAGGCTGATTTATAGAGCTTATATGCTAAGTACTTTAACAAGTTAAGAGCTAAGATAAAGAAGTACAATATCGAGCCTAAGAATGTATACAATATAGATAAGAAGGGCTTTATAATAGGGGTACTTAGTAAAGCTAAAAGAATCTTTATAAAGGAGGCAATAACAAGTAGCTAGTTAAAGGGATATACGCAGGATAGCAACCGTAAATAGATAACAGTTATTGGCTATATCTATACTAATAGTACAGCACTACCACCTACCTTAATATATAAGGCTTAGCCTAGCTAGTTCCAAGACACTTAGGTAGAAGATATAGACCTAGAACAGCATTTAGCCTTCTTTACTAAGTTACCCTCTAGCTAGACAAACGATAAGCTTAGCTTCGTATAGTTAACTTAAGTATTCGATCGCTATACTAAGTAGAAGGCTCGCAATAGTAGATCCTAGCGCCTACTAATACTAGATAGACACGGCTCTCACTTGAATATAAAGTTCCTTAACTAGGCTCTAGAAAGACAGATCTTAGTAGGCGTTTATTCACCTTATTTAACCTATAGATTGCAGCCTCTAGATATGTCCTTATTCGCACCTCTTATAAGCTAGTACTTAACGGCTTTAAACTAGTTTATCTATAGATCTATAGGTATCTAGGGTATAACAAAGCGGGTATTCTTTAGCTTGTTCTAGCAGGCCTAGACTAAGGCAATAGTAAAGAAGAACATAGATAGTAGCTTCTAGAAGACAGGCATCTATCTATTTAATCTATAGGCAGTGCTATCTAAGCTAAAGAAGCTAAAGGATATAGAGCTAAGTTCTAGTAAGCAATCTAGTAGACTATCCTTAAAGGCTTTAACTAGGTCTAATATTAAGAGAGCTAACTAGAAGAAGATTGAGTATCTTATTAAGACTATAGTAGATACAAAGAACTCGAAGAAAGTACTAAATCTAAGGGATTAGGTTAGTAGCTTATAGGCTTAGAATGCGTAGCTCTTAACTTAAGTAAGTAGATTAATAGCTGCTCTTAGTAATAAGAAGAAGCGTAGAAAGCGAGGCAATAAGTTGTTTAAAGAGGTAAGGGCAGAAGACGGCTCTACTGCTATATTCTACTTACCTGCTAAGATTTAGTAGGTAAGAGACATTCTTACTAGGAAGGAGAGAGAGAAATAAGAAGAGGCTACTTAGAAGGAGGCTAAGAAGGTCTAGTAGCAACTAAATAAGCAATATGCTATATAAGTAAAGGAGTTAAAGGTATAGTAGAGACAGGCTACTACTAAAGAAAGGAAGGAGAAATTAGCTAAATAGGCCCTTAAGAAGGAAGCAAAGAAATAGACAGTTGCGGCTTCGAGACAACTAAATAATAACCTTTAGGAGAGTATAAAGAAGGCTAAGAACCCTCTTAGGCGTATTATATTTAAACAGCCGTAGGAAGAAGATGTTATATATACTCTAAGTAAGAAAGCCGGAAATCGGGCTTTATAGCTAAAGCGACGTATACTAATTGTAATATTGCCCGTAACGGTCTAGGAGGTTTCCTAATCGAAAGCGCGTAGTCGAAATGTAAATAGACGAAAGCGTTAATAGTATAGACGTTGTGTTAATGGAATGCGACCGTAAAGAAGGTATATAAGCTAAACCGTAGAAAGCGTGCGCCAAGGCTGAGCGTGCGTTATGGCTAGAAGCCTTCTATAGTAGGTCGATGTATATACTGACCCAGAGTGCGAGGGTGTCCAATCCGCTAGAGCAGATGTCGCTTAAGATACTTCCTCCACACCTATCCGGACGAACAACTCCCACCTATGGTAGGCCCTGCAGTCGAGTGTCGAAAAAGTCGAAGCTAGCCAGGCACCTCTGTCGTGTTTCAGTGTTACTTATCATCAACCCCAGATCCGGTCCGATGAGCCGACCAGGTTCACGAAGCTCGAGATACCCTGCACGATTCCAGGTGTATGTATGTAGCTCTTTCGCGAATCGGCTGCCTGCATGTGACAGTGGCAGCCCCGTGGTTGCATTGTTGCGTGTACAAAGACAAAAGGGTAGGTAGGCGGGTATAGTCGGTAAATGCAGGAGGGAGTTGCAGCTACAGGTACGGAAGAAACGCATGTGCCGGCCGTGCACAGAGCCCTGTAAAACCTGAACGAAGGAGGCTCTGTAATCTAATCAGTCAAGTTCGCGAAGTAGCCGGTACGTAAGCGTTCAGACATCCGATGGATCGCTTACTGTTCTGCTGATGGACGGAAGTAATACTGTAAGCAGAAGCGTTGGTGCTGACTGCGAACGAACGCTTTCAAACAAGGCATACCCTGACTAACGGAACACTTAGGAAAAACGTACGGTGGCGGACTGGCTTGGATACTTCCCCGAGCCCCAGCTGGCAGCCCGAGCCCTAGCATTATGTAAGATTTCGAGATCGACTGTTCCTAACGAAATCGCGTATAGAAGCGGATAATCGCGTCGCTGCAGGCCCCGCTAGCCGGGCAACTACTATAATACTACTATATACAGCTATAAAGCCAAAGTTTGTTAGTAAATTAGTAGTATAGCAAAATTGAAGGTGTTATTAGTTGTTAGCTATCTACTTAGGTCTAATCGGATTGCGACCTACCGCCTTGTAACTACGCGAGGCTATATATGCTAGCTTATACTAGTCTCTTAGTTGCTAACTAGTATACTGCTATTACTAAGTATACTACTATTGCTAAGTATACTACTATTACTAAGCATACTACTATTGCTAAGCATACTGCTATTGCTAAGCATACTGCTGTTACTAAGCAAACTGATAGTGCTATTGCTAACTAGCATACTACTATTACTAAGTAAACTAATAGTATTGTTACTAGAGCACCTAGTAATAAAGCGGCCTTCCTACTAGCTATATAAGCGACTACTAGTACTATTGCTAAGCAGCTTGTCGTTGTTATTGCTTATACAATGCCGCCTACTAACGACTATATTCAAGTTACTCGATTGAACGCTATTCTTCGCGTACCTTTATATTACTTAGCTCTTAGCGTAGAAGTTCTAGCTTAGAAGGAGGTTGCGGAGTAGCCGGAGGTACCTATTCGAGTACTTCTCGACGTAGATTATAGCACTCGAAGCTATAAGGGTAACAAGCAGGTCTATACGGTCGGTTAGCCTTCTAGTAGGGGCACTGTTAGTTGCGGCACTAGCTCTTTACGCACTTGTAGTAAGCTAAGACCGTCGTTCTTAGCTAAGTAAGTAATACGCCTAGCTCGAGAGTGAAGTTAGTAGTAGTAGCACTTGTTCGCTTCTACTTCTTCGCAGTAATAGCTAAGTCGTTAAGTTCTCGAGCCGTTAGTGTACGCTTTGTTAAGTAAAGTGTCGCTCCGCTAGTAAGAGGTTTATAGTTACTAAATACAACCCTCGGCTCTCGTAGACGTAGTAGCCGCTTACTAAAGTCAATAAGCCAATACTCGTAGAAGTAGTAAGGTAATAGCACTACGCGGCTACCGCCTATCTCGATTAGCTTTATAATCTCGTATTTGTAAGGGTAGCCGTGCGTCTTAGTAAGGTAATCGTTGCAGCGGCAGTGTATACAGCTATACGAGTAGGCCGAGTGCTTAATCTTATTGCCGTTATCGTTAACCTTAATTCTTAGTAGGGTAAGGGCACGCTTCTATAGCTTAGCTACTTCGAGAAGGTAGTAGTCGCTTATAACTCGAGAGACAGAAGCCTAGAATACGCTAGTAAGCAGCTTATTGCACCGCTTTAAGTTGTCCGCTATAGCGGCACAGCGGCGATCGTAGCCTTCTTACTACTAGTTAAGAAGGGACTCGAAGAGCGTAAAGATATCGTATCGGCTACTATAGTTAAGCTAGAGCTTAATGCGGCTATAGCAGGACTCGACTCGTAACGTTGTCTTCGCTCCGAAGTATAGTACCTAGTTAGTCTAGTAGTTAACAATACGAGTCTTGTAGTGCTACTAGTTCTTATAGAGGTACGACTAGAATATAGGATAAACGCTGTCTAGCTTTGTAACGTTGCTGTTGAACTCTTCCTCGGTGTCGCTATAGACAGTATAAACGAAGAGCTTTATAAACGTAGCGGTTAAAGGACTGTCTATCTAGTAGCTATTAGATTTAATCTATACAAACTCGCCTCTCTCCTTACGTATACGAGTAAGGACGTCTTAGTTTAAATGCCACTCGCAAACGATGTTCTTTAACTCCGGAAACACCTTATCGATAGCTAGTATTAGTGCCTCTTCTCGATTAGTGCTAACGATAAGAGGCATTAGACAGTTGGCTTATTCGAGGCCTTGTCGTAGCGACTTTAATAACTTTACGAAGTCCGCTTTGTTCGGCTTCGGACGGACAAGGCTAATACCTAGCTTAATTGTGTCGTTTATAGGTCTAGCGGCGACTATATTAAGTAGCTCGAGGTTGTAAAGATTAGTCGAATACGTAGTATCGATAATTAGCTAATATAGCGTCTCTTTATATACCGCGAGAGAGGTCGGATATAGAGCTACTATTGCTTAGATTGAGCCTTCCTCGTTAGCAGCAATATCGTAGAAGATACTATTATCGTCTAGCAACTTAACTATACGCTTAGCTTAGTTATAGAGCCGCCGCTTATTAAGAGTCCTATTCTAGGCAATATTGTAAAGATTATAAGGCTTTAGGATCACTCCTTTACTACGGAAGTAGGCTATAATCTTCGACGTTAGTATACGAGAATGCTAAAGCCGCTCTAGTTGCTCGAGGAATTTAGCCGTTCTTAATCGGGTCCGGTAAGTAGCAAGTGCTATAATATCGTCCTTCTTATAATTGTAATAGTAGTGTTCTTCTTTACTCGAATGCCGGATTTGCTACTTACCCTCTAGCTTAAGAGGGTAGACAGCAACAGCGTAGAAGTAGAACTTATAGTCTATCTTCTTCGTCTTCTTCTGTACCTTGTTTATAGTATTCTAGGTGCGTTTATTAGGCAATCCGTAACACCTATAGACATATAAATAGCGATATTTGACGCCGTTCTTGTTCTTCTTCGGCTTCTACTCCTTAAACTCGTACCCCTCCGATATACTAAATTGCTAGATATAGCGCTCGAGAGCGCTCTTCGAAGGAAACGTCGATTAACGCGGCATTAGACCTCGCGGTAGTAAGGGCGGCGGTTTGACGACAAACTCGTACTTCTAAGGCCGCGGCGATACTAACCTATACTTAGGCAACGATATACGCTCTCGCGGCAGCGATAGTAAACGCGAGCGACCTCGAATACGCGTCTCCGAGACTAATTAAACCTCCTCCTACGACGCGATATCTACCGCCGTCGATTGCGCGTCTTCCGCGCTTTCTACTACTATCTCTATCGACTAAGCGCTTTCTACTACTATCTCTATCGACTGAGCGCTTTCTACCGCGTCTTCTACTACCGCGTTACCGCCGCCGGCGATAAGATTATCGAGAAACTCGTCGTATAATAGAGATTCAGCCATTTTCGATAGTTACTAGGCAATTTACTATAAAAGGGGGAAGAAATGCGAATTTTAGGTCTACGGCAGATTCGGGTAGAATTCCTTCCTAGGTAACGCGCTACGCGCCCGTTAACAACACTAACTAAGAACGGAAACATCGTGTATTAGGCGGAAATAGCACGTATTTAACGATATATTAATACAGGCGCGATTCTACATTAGTGCTAGGTCTATATCTACTAGGGCTCGGGCTGCTAGCTAGGGCTCGGGGAAGTATCTAAGGCGGACTAGCAGTCTATTGCGTTCCGCTATAGGAACTGTGTTCTAGGTATCGGCAAAAAACCTTCTCGGGTCTCAATCTCGTTATACGGCCGGATATGCAGCCGGACATCTTAGGGTATAGTACTCTTTTTTATTTCTTAAGCCTCCCCTTCTAATGTCGCCTCTAATCCTATTACTAAACCTATACTCCCTTTATTAGGTTTTACGATCTTACTATTATTATTATCCCTAGCCCTTAATCTTATTACCTATATAGCCTTTTAATAAGCTACTCTTCTTATCTTATTTCTTAGCCCTCTACCCCTACCTCTATAATAACGGAGTATATACTCCCTTTATTAGGCTTAGAAAATCCTCTTTATCTTTAACCTCTTATTTATACTTTTATTAAAAAATCTCTTTCTATAAATATCTCTCTCCCTTTCTTCTAAATAGAAATACGTTAGTATTTCTTAATCTATAATCCTAATTACTTACTATCTCCCTACTCGGTAGTAGAAACTCCTAGTTTAGGAAGTATAGAGTATCGTTTAAGCCCTATAGTACTTATCCTAGTTAAGCGGAGCGACGGTATAGAGCTCGAGAATAATATTAGATTAGCGCTAGAAGCGCTTTTATATCGTATTCTATCTACTTAAGGTCCTTATCGTCCTATATCTATATCTACGCTATAGCTAGGTAATAGCCTAGGTCTTCCTTTTAATTACGTTACAATCTAGTACTAAAGGCCTACTAACGTATCTATTCCTCTATAATAATAATTTAAAGACGTATCTCTTAATTAATGTCTTTATTAATGTCTTTATTAATGTCTTTATTAATGTCTTTATTAATGTCTTTATTAATGTCTTTATTAATGTCTTTATTAGCCTCTCTATTAATCTCTTTATTAATCTCTCTAGTAAAATTAGTATCTAATATATCCTACTATATTCCTTCCTCTTTCTAGATACCTTACTCTTACTTTTACTATATTTACGAATCGCTATCGACGATATTACTATCTTAAAGAAGCTAGCTCGAATAGTCTATCTACGATTATTAGGCTTCGCGACTAGTATTAACGTTACGCTAGAAGGTCCTATCGTCTAAGAACTCGCTAGTAACTTATCGATTACTAAGACGGCTCTAGTCGATATAAGATATACTTCTAACTCTAAGGTATTCGTAGATAACTTCCTTATAGGACTCTATATTACGAAGGGTATTAACGAACGTAGTACTCCTAATACGACGGCTATAGACCTCTATAAATCTACTAGATAGTACTCTAAAGCGGATAACTATAAAATAGCAAGACTATAAGACTATTATACTAAACACCCTTAGCAACCCTATATTACGATAGTAATATATATAGGACTAATACCTACGTACTAAGCAAAAGGCCGACTAATCCTCTCGATCCTTCGAGGCCTATTTAAAGACCCTTAAAGACGATTTGCTAGTTAAGACCGACTCTATCTAGATCTCCAAAGTACGACCTAAATTGAGATAGGAACTAGTCCTTAAATTAGACCGCCGCCGTGTGTTTAAATAGGCTAATCTTATACGTATTTAATTTATAGTTAAAGTCGAAACTATAGAGCGTATAGTATAGCTTTAGCAACGGTTAGAATCTAAGATACAACTAGCCGCTAACAACCGTAGCCGTAGTAGAAACTAAGGAAGTACTCCCTAAACTAATACTACTAACAATAGAAACAGTAACAACTAACGTAGAAGAGGCAGGGGCCGATACTACGGTAGAAACCCCTAGCGAGGAAGAGGACAAGGAAGGGGCTTATTTCTATATGCCCCTAATCGTTCCTCTAATTCTAGCGCTAATCCGAGCGGATATAGCAACCTCCCGACCGGATTAAAGTGCTTTAACTATAATAGCACTATCTATCTACTAGGCTAATACGATAAACCTAGGGATTAGGCCCGAATCGACCGTACTACCGCTAAGTACCGAAAGCACCTTTTAGCCGCTAATACTACCCCTATCGGTCCTTCCTATTAGTCGAAAAAAGAATAAGCGCCGCACTAACTGTTAGCCTTATACGGCGTAAGACTATCGATATTATACTAGCTATTATATATACCTATCTTATATAGGATACGTATAGTACTAACTATAAGACTAAGGTTATACTAGACCTAGGCAATTTAGTTAGCGCCCTTATTAGCTATCGCCTAGCTAAGTAATTAGACCTTCGATAATTAAATAGGGCTAACCTACTAACCCCTTGCTTAGTTTAATAACGCTCGGCACTTAACCTATAGGGCTTACTATATTCCTATAGTTCTAAGAGACGACCTCGGTAACGAGCGCTTACTAGACTTTACTACCTATATAGTAGATATAGACAACCTATATAGGGGAGCTACTATTATTATTAGTAACCCTATTCGTAAGCACTACGCCGTAGCTATAGACCTAGGCAGCTAATAGTAGCGATTTAGAATCGCTAGGAAAGAGGACATTAAACATATTAATGCTAGCGAGTGCCCTAACGATATTAGGGTCCTATTTATTAGCAACTAAATCTCTCGTAGATAGCGAGAATGGTAGCGAACAATTAGAGACGAAGGGAAGACAGTTAAGAAGGAAGGGAGGACGAATAGAAAGCACTATATACTAGGGTAGAGGAGGTACTAAAGGCGGAAGATAGAAGAACCCCTAAGAGGGCATATAGGATAATAATCTTAGAACTCCTTAGAGGACTGAAAGCAATCTACAACTAGGCAAACTACGTAATTACAAAGGTAGCTAATACAGTCGTAGCAAAGATTACGAAGAAACAATAGGAGACAAGCCTAAACTACCGCACCTAGGCAGTAGTAGCTAGTTAGGAGGCGCTAAAACCCCCGAGGACAGTAGTTAGAGTCTATATTACGGACCTATAGGAGCAAAAGGAAATCCAAGGACTTATAGGGAAAGAGATTGTAGAAAGAATTGCAGTTAAAGAGGTAATTAGGGCTAGGAACGAAGGTAAAGGGGTAATTAAGCTGTTTACAATATAAGAGCAGGACAAAAAGAAGCTAGAAACACAAAAAGAATAGACAACTAAGATAGGGAAAACAGTAAAGGTCTCCTAATAGCAATTCATAATTATAGCCTATAGTATAATAAGAAGCTTTAAGAAAGAACAGGATGTTAAGAGCCTATAGAGACAAAACTAAGCTATATACCTAGGCCTAAAGATTACAAAAGTAGCATAGATTAAAAGGAAAATCGACGAGACTAAGAAGCAGTCTTCCCTAATTATCTAGGTAGGGAGTATAGAGCAAGCTAATATAGTGCTAGACTAGGGGTTGTTCTAGGACTTTAAAAGATTAGAAACAGAGATACATAGAAGCAACTATAGGATAATGTAGTGCTTCAAATATCAACACTATAGACACTTAGCAGCTAAGTATATAAAGACAACCAACACCTACTCCTATTATATAGGAGATTACTAGGTTAAAGAATGCAAAGTACACAAGGGAGAAGCAAGATATACATGCTATACTAAAAGACACCCCTCTTAGGCGAAGGAATGCCTAGTAAGAATACAGGCAGCTAGGAAGGCAAAGGAAGCTAGAATCAATATACTAAAAAGATATACAATAAGCTAGGGTAGCTAGGTATAGAAGCAACCTAGCTAAGTGCTATAAAAGAGGTCTAGATAAGATAATAGGTTTACATTTAGGGCCTTACTAGCACAAGAGAGTCACTAGCAACTAGGGAGACTAAGATACCTTAACATTGCAGGAAAGGAAGCAGGGCAGACAAAGCTTAGTTAAATGTTAGTTTAAAGTAAGGGAAGACTAAAGGAAAACTTATAGGGAAATGATATAGATGAAACCTAATAAACATTGCAATATTACTAAACATTATACAGTACAATATTAATAAGAGCAAAGACAAGGTATAGAGGAGCTTCCTTTAAGTACTAAACCTAAAAGAACACTACATTATTGCAATCCAAGAGCCCTAGCTTAACCTATATACAAAGAGACTAGCAATAGTCAAAGACCTAAGATACTACCTAATTATCTACAACTAGGGAGCCCTAAGGACATATATCTATATTAGCAAGGAGATAGATATAGAAACCTAGTAGGCTATACTATAGGAGGATAGAGACCTAACATTAGTTTAAGTAGAGATATCCTAAGGTACACTCTAAGTCTACTGTATATACAACCTACTACTAGACTTAAGAAGTAGTACCTAACTAAAAACCCTAGAAAGACTACCTAGAGTTATCTAGGGGAACACCTACTAAATCCTACTTAGGGATTTCAACCTCTACTACCCCCTCTAGGGCTTAGACTTTACCCTAGCTTACTACTTCCTAGTAGGAAGACTAATTAATATATTAGAGAGGGAAGGAATAGAAATTGTTACCCTAAAGGGACTAATTACTTAGGAGGCAAGAGGAAGCAGTAGTACACTAGACCTATACTTTGTATTATATTAGATTAGGAATAGGATTATAAGATACAGGGTCAACTAGGAACTAGAAGAATTATTAGACTACTTCCCGGTATAGATTAAGCTAAATGTCTAAGCTAATTAGGAAAGGGAACTAGAGGAGAAGCTCAACTAGAAAGGTACCTAATAGGGCAGGATTAGGGAGGAACTAGAAAGGGACCTAAAACTAGAGGAACTCTTAATAAAGTACCTACTAAGGCTAGAGGATATTAATAAGGCAGTAGAAGAACTAATAGGAATCCTAAAACAAGTAGCTAGAAAGCATACCCTAGTAAAGAAACATTTACTATACTAGCAACTATACTAGACTAGTAAGTGTATAAGGAAGGTTAAAGTAGTAAGGAAGGCTAAGAGGCAGTAGACACAAACCTATACCTAGGAAGCATAGAACAACTATAATAAAGCCTGCTAGGAAAAGAAGATCTAGATTAAGAAAGACAAGATATAAGAATAGAGATCTATAATAGGAATAATTATAAAGAAACTAGAGGAGATATAGAGGATAGCTAAATAGGCAAGGAGACCTAAACAGGACAAAGATATACTACTACAATTCCCGGACATTATAGACTAATAAGGACAAATGTAGACTACAATAGAAGGGAAAGCAAGAGCCTTAGGCTAACACTTCTTCTATAGAAAAGTACAAGCAGACCTATTAGATATAAAGGAGGAAGAATAAGAGACTCTACTACTAGGTATACTAAGAGACACCTAGGTTAAACCCGAAACCATTAAAAGGATCCTAAAGAAAATTCTAGGCAATAAGGCACTAGGAGAAGACAAGATCTATAATAAACTCCTAAAAGCATATAGGAAGGGGCTAGCCCTAGTACTAGCCAATATCTTTTTACAAAGCCTAGTACTAGGACACTACCTAAGACTATTTAGGAAGTCCCTAATAGTAGTACTAAGGAAGCCCTAGAAGGAAGACTATACACAGCTTAAGGCCTATAGACCAATAGCCCTACTTAATATAATAGGCAAGGTACTAGAAAAAATTGTCGCTAAAAGGCTAACAACCTTTACTAAGGAAAGGAATATCCTTCCTAAAGGCTAGATAGGAGGAAGAAAGAAGAGGTTAACACTAACAGCTATAGAACTAATTACAGAACAGATCAAGCATATCTAGTACTATAGTTAAAACTAGGTAGCAACCCTCCTCTCCCTTAATATCTTAGGAGCCTTTAACAATGTCTCTTATAAAAGGCTCCTATATATACTTAAACAGAAAGCTACACCAAACTAGATAGTCTAATTTATCTAGTCCTTCCTATAGGAAAGATTAATATAGCTCATTCTAGGCAAATTCAAATTAGACCTAATACTAACGGAAAAGGGAATCCCCTAAGGATTAATACTCTCCCTAATCCTCTTCCTTATCTTTATAGTAGACCTACTCCTACTCCTAGAATTAAAAAACACATTAGTATTAGGGTTTGTAGATAACACAAACATCCTAGCCTAGTTTAAGACAATAGAAACCAACTACAAGATCCTAGAAGAGAAGCACTAGGAGTATGAAAAATAGGCAAGGAGATATAGAGCAAAATTCGCCCTAGAAAAGTACTAGCTTATCCACTTTAGCAAGGCTAAATCAACCTATAGTATAAAGCAATCAATTACTATCTAAGGCTTTAAAACCCAACTATTAGTAGAGCTTAGGGTACTAGGGATCTAGCTAGACCCAAAACTGAATTAGGGACTATAAGTAAAGAGGGCAAAGCAGAGGGTAGATGCTAATATACAATCTATTAATAGGCTTATAGCCTCTATATAGGGGGCTATATTCGAGAAAGCTAAAGTTATATATAAAGCAATTATTAAGCTAGCAATGCTATATAGAGCATAGATATAGATAGCCTAGGAGAAAACACTAAAGAGGATTAAGCAACTAGTTAGTAGGTCCTAAACCTAAAGCCTAAAGAAAATCCTAGGAGCATATAAAACTACACTAACAAGGGTAGTAGAAATAGAATTAGGGATCCTACTAGTCAAATAATACTTCAAGGGACTAAGATACTAATATATAGTAAAGACAATAGAATACCTAGCCTAACAGACTATCCAAAAGGCACTAGACAAGATAAAAGCCTAATATATTAGGACTAGGAGGCGAGACAGACTATAAATAACTCCCTAGAAAGTCAAAGACCTAGAGCAATATAGAGTCTTAATAAGAGAAATGCTAGAGAAGGAGCTTTAGGGACTAAATATAAGGCCAAAGGAAGACAAACTAAAGGGAGAGAAATAAAGCCTAGCAGAATTAATTGCTAGATACCTATAGGAGTAGGAATAGAATAAAACACAAGTTAGACTAGGAACCCTAAAGGCACTAATCAAATTTAGTCAATACAACTACTAGCTCTATAAGGACCTAAACAGGGCCGAGGCAAGCCTAGCTATCTAAATCAGATCTAAATACATTAGACTTAGATCTTACCTATTTAGAAGAAACGTCCTAGGAATTGAAAACAGAGCTTGCTAATATAGCTACCAATCTTAGAACCCTAAGCATATACTACTAGTCTACCCTTAATAGTTAGAAGGCAGAAGTGATTAGAGACTAAAAGCAATAGAAAGGGAATACGATAAGCTAATCCAGAGTAAAGAAGACCTAAAAAGGATAGTAAAGTGGATTATTAAATAGGGATTTATATAACAATTCGCACTAGTAAGGGAAACTAAGGAGTGGATAAGAAGGAGGGAAGAAGAGGGGGAAAGAAGGGCAGGGTAGCAGGCAAGGTAGTTAGAGGGTAACAACTATAACACTAGTATACCCTAGAGGAAGGAAAACAAGGAAACGAGGAAGATTAACACTTGTAAATAGGACAGAAGGGAGGTTTTTACTAACTAAGTTAGTTTCCTACCTAAAACAATACATAGAAACAGACCTACATAGGCCGAAAGGCACTACAATAGGCAAATGAAATATCTATCTATCTATTTATTAGCAACCTAATACCTGCCTCGGCTAATTTAATAGCTAACCTTCTCGGCGGAGATAACGATAAACCTATACCCCCTAATAGTATAGATCCTAATTAGCTCGCTCGTATACTATAGCCTATTCGAGAGACCTATATTAATATATTTAAATACTACCTAGCATCGACATTACCTATATTTAAAGAGACGGACTATAAGATCGATATTATATAAGGCAAGGAGGTTCCTTTTAGGCCTCTCTATAACCTTAGTAAACGAGAGCTTACTATATTACGTAAGTACCTAGATAAGAACCTAGCTAATAGTCGAATTTAGTATAGTAACAGCCCTGCTAGTATACCTATCCTATTCGTACTAAAGAAGGATAGTAGCCTACGCCTATATATCGATTATTATAGGCTTAATACTATTACTATTAAAGACCGCTATCTACTTCCGCTTATTAATAAGACCCTCGATCGCCTTTCTAGCGCCTACTTCTATACTATATTAGATATTAAGGACGCCTATTACCGCATTCGTATTCGTAAGGGTAATAAATAGAAGACGGCCTTCCGTACTCGCTATAGCTATTTCGAGTATTTAGTTATACTATTTAGGCTAGCTAATGCCCCTATAATATTCTAGTCCTATATTAATCGGGCCCTATTAGGCCTATTAGACTACCTTTATATAGTTTACCTAGACGACATCCTAGTTTATATACACTTACCTAATATTACGGAGCACTAGGCTATAGTCCGTAAGATACTCGACCGCCTACGGGCTTATAGCTTGTATTATAAGCCTTCTAAATGTACCTTTGCTACTAAAGAAGTGCCCTTCCTTAGCTTCCTCGTATTAACTAAGGGTATTAAGGCTAATCCTAATTGGATTAAGACTATTACTAAGTAGCTAACGCCTACTAGTATTAAGGAGCTTTAATTATTCTATTAGGGCTAAAGAGGCTATACGTAATTAGTATATAACTAGGCCGAGTAAAGCTAGGGTCTTAGTGCCTTAGGTAGGGCTTAGCGCTTAGCGTTAGGCTAACTAGCCTACCTTCCTCCCTCTCCTCCTAGCTCTCTATCGAATACTACCTATACCTACTACTACCCTATCTAACTACTAATATAACCCTTCTTATATAGTATTCGATCTACCCTTTAAGGGTAGTAGCTAGATAGTCCCTATTTTAAGCTTTTAGCGGTATAGCTACGAAAACTATCGATTTAACTATATTACGCCCGAAGAACGGGACCTATATATACTATTCTACTAAAAACAACCGTACTAATTATTAAGCAAGGCCTTCTATATAGCCTATTATACTAAGTTAAGTATATTAGACCGATACCTACTAATTCCGCTATATCCGTACTATAAGGGGCTATAATATATTATTAGTGCTACCCCTTATTATCGTTACGGAAACTTTTTTACCGATCGCGACGATCCTGTTAATAGGATCGCTTAGGATCCTTAGGATCCTTAGGATCGTACGTTAAAGATCTTGTCTAACAGGATCGTCGCGATCTAGAAATTCTAGCAAATCTAATCGTAGTAAGAATTTTATTCTTTACCGTCCGACTCGTATATCGAGTCGGGCTCGAGTCGTCGTATATGCTAGTACTAGCATTTGAATTACATTTTCTATCGGATCTATATATTATACGATTGTTGCTTCTACTAACATCTAACGTTTATACGTATACTCGGGTAACTACTAGCATTTGTATACGTCTACTATATATACTAAGTTAGTACCGACTTAGCGACCGACTCGTATAGTGTTAATAGATTTCGTTATATTATATATAGCATCTATTTATTACGGTTAATAAGAATGTATTCTATTCGTCCTCTACGGCTATATTAAACCGATATACCTCTACCTTCTTTCGTTTGTTTCCTTTCGACTTCTTCTTCTCTTTTACTATATATCTCCTAATTCTTCGATCCTACGTCTCCTCGTTAAATGCTATCTCCTTAACTTTGCCGCCGTCCGCCTCTATATCCGCCTACTATATCTACTCCCCCTCTTTTAGCCCTAATATATCCCTAACGCGATTACTTACCGCCGCGAATAAAGTCTTGTCTGTTATATAAGACTAGTTAGAATACCTGCTATTCGTATAGTAATTAGCGCGTAATCCTTTCCCTATTATTATTATTGCGGTATATCTATACCTTTTGTATTAATTGTCTTCGGTTCTATTGTATTCTATTGTCTCGGTTACACTTATGCCGTTGCCTCCCCGTACCGAAGCAAACGGATTAGTAGCCTCCGTCGGCTCCTAATCTGTCGCTTAGAAACTGCTCTATAGTATAGGTAGTCTAACATCGTTTTTCTTAGGTAGGACCTCCGCCTCCGCTAACTTATCTATCGTATTGTCGCCGGCTTTAAGTTGTTTACTTAATTATTGCCCGGTAGACGCTTTAGAACCTATCGATTATATTAGTAGGTAAGAGGAATACGGTACTCGTAGACTACTCTTACTATAGCGCTCGATCGATCCGCCTTTATTATCGGAATCTAAAACGACGTCGATTGCTATAAGTGTATCGATGTCGTTGCGTACGCTCTCGAAGTTATTTATTAATAATTTAGGGGTATCCTATACTCTGCCTATATACCGTACGTATATCTCCTACGCTTTCGATAACCGAAGGTTACGAGTAGCTTAATCCGTCGCATTCTACGCAGTTATCCGATCTAGGAACGGCTAGTATATTAAATTGTAATCTAAGGCTAGCTAGATCGCTTTACCTCTAACTTTAGTTAAATGCGACTCTATCGACTATCCGGTTAGTATTCTACTAAGTACCGTAGCGGTAGACAATATTATAAAAGGGGTAACTTTATAGTAGTACTGTTTGATATATATCTTCTAGCCTCGCCGATCCTGCCGGAGTAGTACACCCGCTAGACATTTGTATATAAGCTTACTAAGGTAGCGCGTAGCATATGTCGAGCGTTAGCTATTATCTAGTAACTATACTATTTCAAAGAGAGTCTTACTAGTTTCTCGTCGTAGCACTCGAAGATTTAGTTATTAAGCATCCTCTTAGCGTATACTATCCTTTTTAGAGTATCGGTTATTGCGATCGGTGCTTAGCTTATTAAGGTCGATCGGATATAGGCGTTAATATAGCCTCGCTCCTTTCGTATAGCTTCTCGTAACTATTCTAATATTAGTCTTAATGCTATTATATCGGGATCTCTACCGACTGCTTAGATTACGTCTCTCGACGGTATATAGCTACCCGGCTATAGCACTATTGTACGTAAAGCTAGTAATCGATCGTAGTTTTTACTATATACCTCCTTAATTGTTTCGTCTACCTATACTAGGGTTTAAGTAGTAGGAAACATCGTCTTACATCCTCTAGCCCTAGTTAACGTAATAGCGAACAGTTTACGACGCGTCTCGTTATATAAGATTTGCTCCCTTGCTTCGAGTAAGCCCTTCTTTCGATTTAAACGTTCTTTACTAGAAGTCGTTAAGCCTTTGTCTCGCTTCTTACGTCGTTTTAATAGCTTTATATCGTCGCTCTAATCCGCCCTATCGTCGCCGTGCTTCTATTTTAGCCTTGCCGGATCTTTGCTATTCTTGCCCTTATGCTAGTTACGTTAGTCCTCTGTTACTATACTCTAGTATACGTTACCTTTATGAATTTCGATCTAATGCTAGTCGCTATATATAAACGAGTATCCTCCCTATTTTCTTCTTCGAATCTAGTATCCCTATCCGACTCTATCGAGTTAGATAACGACTTAGTTCTATATTTATCTTCTTCGTAGTTGCGACCTATCCTAAGTGTACTATAACGAGTAGTAGTATTGTTGCGAATCTAACGTAGTATGTATTAGACTATACGCGTCTTCGTACTTGTTTACCCTACGAAAAGGGGGATATTAAATTGCGGTTTTATCTTCTGCTCCTATATAGACTACCCGAGTCGCCGTCTATAATCGCTTATTAGTCCTATCGGATATACCCCGCTAACGCTAAAGCATAATCGTAGCCTATAGACTGTTCGCTATTTTCGTACCTTATCGACGCTAGCCCGATTCGGTCGCGAGTCGGATTCGGGAACTATTAATCTAGCGCTATTATTAGTCTAGCGGTAATTATTATAGTCTATACCGACGGTATATAGCAACACTATCGATATTGTACTAAAGCAATCGGCGTATTTAGACTATTTATTCCTCGCTCGGTCGCTACTACGGTATATATAGATATATATTCTTTATCGGTAAATCAATCGGCGTTAGCTAATCCGCTAGGTCGAACATATACCTTCGAAGCCGCCTCGCAGTATTACGGGTTAGTTAGAACTATCTCTATCGGCGTATTTAGCTAATTCGAGGTTAATAATACCGTAGAGGCCCTATACTCGATAGATGCAATTCTAACTAGATTAGCTAGAGGTATGTAATCTACCCTAGTACGACGACTGCTAGTCGTAGCCGATTTAGCCTTTCCTTAACTATCGCGCTACGCCGCTACCCCGAGTCCGCTATCGCTATAGCGCGATTAGGGTGCTTAAATATAGGCCGAGATTAAATAGATAAAGGAAGAGATCGCGGCGCTTAAGACTGCTATACGTAATATACTTACTATATATTAGTATATGTCTAAGATTAAAGCGTAGTACTTATCGTAGTCGGGGCATCTTGCCTTCCGTTTAATAAATAGATTAGTGCCTATTACTATTAGAGTAGGACTTCTATATCGGACTTAGTGAAATTAATTATTTATCTTGCTTTTCTACGTTTACATTTACGCTCGTTCTGCCTCCTTAATTTGCCTATAGATTGCAAATCGCAGCTATAGGCCTCTGCCTAATATGTCGGATAGACTAGCCCTCTACTATCGCTCGTTATTAATTCGAACGTGTCTATATTAGTCGCTTATTTAATGCAAGGCGTCGACGCCGGCTTCGAAACTACAATCTACCCGTAGTATCTTAACTAATCGTTCGAGGTCTATATTATCGACTCCTACTAACGCGCGGCCTCTAACTATAGGCTAGCGATAATCGAGTTTATATAGTCGATATATAGGTTTTACCTTCCCGTTCTGCTCTTATACTATAACTATACTCTACTATATATTATTTAGTACGCGGTACGGCGGTACCGCTCTAGATCCTTCTAGTGTCGCTAGTCTAGTATCCGTAGATATAGCAATTTCCGCGTAATCGCTAGTATCGCCGACTCTACGCGTTATTACGCGCACCGTTTTTCGTCTCGTCCGTCGGCGATAATTAGAACAAATCTTATATACTAGGTACCTAAACGTAGTCTATCCCTCTACCGTACGGATCTACTTTACTACCTTAGGGAACTCTTCTTCGTATTTCTCGTCTATTAATACTAGGTCGTATAGGTAACCTTGCGTCCTTCGGCGTTCCGGTAATAACAGTAATCGGAACGTGCTACTAATCTAACTAGACTCCTAAATTAACCTCTCGACGCTAGCGTAAAATACGTAGTATATCGACGGCGATAGGCTAAGGCCGCGGGTAATACCGCCTATTAAATATTAATCGCGAGGTAGTTAAGTACGTAGCATTCTCGAAGGCGGTAGTTGTGTATATAGTATAGTAGAAAGTCGACGTTAGTTAGTAGTAGAAACTAGAACTACTCTAGTCGCGGGGTTTGCTAATACCGACTCGGGCCCTAATTCGGTATCGAATCGGGTGCTAAGCCTACTAGGCAACTTCTATATCCTCTATTACTAACTTCGGTAGCGGGTTCGGCAAATTACGTTATCTATTATCTCGCTTCTTAACCTTACGCCTAGTGTATTGTATTGCCGCGGATTTATATACGGTCGTTTATTCGGCCTCCTACTTAGACTACTACTCTAGTATACGATCTATAGAATATTTCGATCGTTTTATACCTTTATTTGCTACTCGTTATAGCTAAATATATGCCTTTTCGCCGCCGATAGAGTTAGTAGCATCTATAGAAAACATACTATCTTAATCGTTAGCTCGAACTATCTATATGCCCTACTCTCGGGTCCTAAGACTAACCGCCTTACTAGCCTATACCCTCGTACTATAGCGGGTCTAGTCTATCCGCTATCGTATAATGATTGTTAGTTACTATAAGGACATAGATCGGTTAATTTAGCTACATTACGTAGCTTATAAGCACTCGCGTCTCGCGCCGGCGATCGCAGTCGCAACTCTGCTATAGATAGGCTTATATTTATATTACTAACTTTCGATTACTTATTACGTAGTACTATGTTTACTGCGACTTGTTAGTCCTATATCTAGAACCGTCTATCGTATAGGGGTTTACACTATAACGATTATCTATAGCCTTATTACTTCGGTTACTAGTTGCGTAACTAAACTATTATATGCTTAAGCGCTAGATGCCTTACTTCGTCGATTTATTAGCTAGTTAGGCCCGACTCGCTAACCGACCCGGTTACGAGGCAGGCATTTAAGGTCGTTACCTTTCCTTATTACTGCCTTCTTTAACATTTACTATTAACTCGCACTAATATACCTGTTCTATGTATATGTACCCCCTTACCCTCCCTATCGTATATATAGTATATTATTTCCTTCGCTAATGCCCTATTCTAACTCGTATATAGGCCGCACTATATAACTTAGCCGTCGTACTCGACTAGCGTTAAGCTAGTATATATAGACACTCGTTGTATAACGCAACTCTAACGGCTCGCGTTAGGGTCGGCGGGTATAAGTAGCTCTCTGCTCCTATTCTTACCTCCGCCGACCCTAACGTATAGCGAATTTTACTAACTCTATTAGTTTATCTACTACTCTCGGATAGTATACGTCGTTGTCGATCTATAGTCCCTAACCTCTATTATATAAGTATTACTAATTAGTATAACCTGTTATATACTAATGCTATATACTAGTTATAAACTCGTCGCCTACTACCTTTGCCGAGATAGTAGTCTCTACGAATGTCGAGGACTAGCTAAAGGACAACGAGCTACTAATTAAAGCCTTAAATAGCGGCAAAGACGTCCCTAAACATATTATACTAAACCTATATAGCATCGATAAGCCTCTTCTTACGTTAGTAATAAAAAGGCTCCTTCCGTATCTAGAGAAACATTTTTCATTTAACTAGTTAAAGGGGAAGTAGAGTCGCTAGCCCGTTAAGGGGCATTATAAGGAGGAGAAAGCTATAGTATACGCTATTACTAGCAACCTTAACTATCCTACTAAACCTAGACGTACGCTATTAATGCCCGAATAGTACTTTAAAGATCCTAAATAGGCTCCGAAGTAGTACGTTAGGGGAATGCTTCCGTAGGACAATGTAAATAGTCCGAATAATGAAATTTAGAGGTCTATAGTCCACTTAGTATACCGCCTTGCATAGAAGGTTATAAGGGACAAGTTTACCCCGCCGGCCGGTAATAATACTAAAAAGGAAGACGTATCCGAGAGCGAGACTAATAGATCCCGATAAACTACGCCCTCTATACCTAAGCGTAGAGTAAGTTCTACCTCTACTAGTAAGACTAGTAGAGCCGGTCGGGTATTTAAGAGAATAACGCTAGGAGATTCGTACGGTAGCAAGGATACTAATCTAGTAATATCCGACGCGCTACGCCCTATTAAGCCGGACCGGGCTAAGATTACGTTATAGTTTAGTATTGTCGACTAGCGGTTACCTTTAACGGTAGACTACGACGTATTTAGCCTAAATTAGTCTATCCTACAATCGAAGACTTCTAATAATATTAGTATAAAGGATTTATTACGGCTCTAGCTCGTACGAGAGTTATTGCTATCGCCCGAATAGTAGAAGTACGAATTCTTCGCAGTAATCGATCTAGCTCGCGGCCCTAAAGGTCTTTCTAAATGCAAGACTAATCCGATATTCTACTCCCTAGCTATAGAGATATACAATAGCTTAGATACTAGGATTTCTACTAGACTCGATTTCCTCGTCGGTAAAAATATAACGGACTATGCTAGGATACCTTCTATATATCGTTAACCGTCCCTACTTAAGGCTTCTAGAACTATCGACCTAGCTTAGTACGGTGCTTCTATAGCCGGTAATCCTACCGAAATCAATGTCGGTTAGGGTCCGTAGTCGCCTACAAAATCGGCTATTAAGCAAGCTAAGGACGACCGACTCGCTCGTAAGGATCGCGCCGATCGCGAGCGCTATAAATAGCTTATCGCGGATAGATTCCGGAGGATATAGGAAGAGTAGGAGGCAGCTCGGCAGGTAGCCGCGCGAAAAGCTATAGCCGACGTCGCCGCGGATATAATAGCGATTTAGTAGGCTATCGACAAGGTAGTTAAGGAGGTGCTCCGCGATAACGGTTATAATAGGAATACTGCTTTACTTCTAGTCGCCCTCGACGATTTAGTTCGAACGGCCGTCCGTTCCGTATAGCCTAATACGATAGAGTATACGGTAAAGGCCTATATTACTTCTACTCTACCTAAGATATAGCACGCTTTAAATAGACTAGCACTATCCCTAGTACAACCTCCGGCGTAGACAAATGCTAGTAATAATACTAAGGATAATAGAAAAATTAAATCGAGTAAAGCCGATAATGCTAATAGTAAGAAGGCCGGAGATATAATCGACTCGAAGCGAGATCGAATTCGCTAGAAATAGATCGAGTCGTTACCGAGTTAGATCGTATCGCTACTAGATCCGAATAAGCCTAAACTCGCCGTACGACTACCGGGTATATAAGTAGAAGTCTAAGCCGACCCTCTACCGATCTAGACGTTAGTAGATTTTATCGATTAGATCTCGTCGGCGATACCTAGCTAGTCGATAGATTTAGATATAGAAACCGACGTCGAGAAGCAGTTATCTAGTAACGTATACTCCTATCTCGACGCTAAGAACTTTAAGTTAATATACGATTTTAGACTACTCGATCCCTCTTAGACTTCGCCGCATATAGGCGTTATTCCGCCTAATTAGAGATCGACTCGTCCGTTAAAGTCTTACTAATTCTATACAATTACCTAGACGCTTCTAGCTTCCGTTGCTAGCGCGGACTTCTATATCGGCGGTATAGACGTAGGTATAGGCAAGACGGTATATACGTTAGGGTACGTCGCTATAACCTCGATATAGTAGAGGGTATAGAGTAATAACGGGCTATTAACTACTAACGCCTATCCCTTTCGGCTATCCAATTCGTCGGTTAACCTAGGACTTCGGCTAAATAAGAAAATTGCGTTCGATCCGTAGGTATTAGCTAGCGGTATAAAGCCGGTTATCCGCCCTAGCGTTTACGTTATCTGTATTCCGAAGCAGCTAGCCGAAAACTAGATATATAAGATCGACAACTTTATACTACCTAGAGCTATATTCGTATGTCTTATAAAAGACTCTAGTAAGCTAACGAAAGATAAGAGACGTAATAGAGCTAGTCCGTAGAACTATAACTAGGTCGTATATATCGAGGACGTTCTTTATCTCGATTATATAGCGCTCCCGACTCGGCTAGAACTAGAACAGGTGTTCGGTATAAAGGTTATAAATAAGTAGTAGTTAAAAAAAGGCGTCCTAGTACGCTTATTACTTAAACACGAGGATATTAAAGTACCCCCTTGTTTATAGTACTATAAATAGATCGTCCTTACTACCTCGACTATAATATCTAACGTACTAGATTTTATAACGTACAAACGAGCTAAGAAATAGAAGTCCTAGATACGGTCGGAGAAATCTAATTCGAAACCGCCGCTACTTCGTATACTAGCTACGACTATTATCGTCGACGAGTTTTATATTACTAAGACATATAGCGCTAAAGAGTAGACTGCCGTCGCTAGTCTTATAGGCTATCCTTTCGTTCTCGGCCTAAGTAGCACCCCCTTTAGCAAACTATCTAATTTAGCTATTATCGTAACTGCCTCGGTATAGAGATACGTTAAGGCCTACGATACAAAGGGGTACCTCTGCCCTGTTTAGTCGCCTTCTATAGTACGGTTTGATTTCGTCGACTAATCGCTATCGACTAAAGAGACGCGCGATATAGAACGTAACTTCTAGTTTAGCGATAATAGTAATATCTCCGACTCGGCTAGGCATATTAGCAATTAGGTTTCTAAGTACTTACAATCCGAATACTCTAACGCGATAGTAGGTCGAATAGAACTAAGTATTACGGATAAAGATACTTAGGCGCTAGACAAGTTTCGCCCTTAGTTACTAACGAAAATAGTTCGCCTTAAGAAGACGCTAATATAGTAACCTATACCTAATACTCCGCGCGTACCGGCTATCGATTGTCTACTATATTCCTATTTTAATATCGGCTTGCAATTTAAATCTATAGAAGATCTAGTATTAAGCGAGTAGGTCGAAGAATAGAAGGCAGCGGAAGATGCTAAATTTATATACGTATCTAAGATAATGCGGGTCTTTACTATATTTCTATCGCTGCTTCTCGTACTATAGGGGGGCGATACGGACTTAATTAAGGAACTTAGTACTTTTATACTATAGGACATTAAAAACATGCTTCCTAGGATACGCGACTACGGTTTATCGGATCCCTATCTCTAGGACTATATACTAATACTATATAACGAGCCGGTTATAGTATCGCTACGGTATATAATCCGAATTAAGCGTAGTAAGCAGCGCTAGCACGGGCATAGAAGTAAGATTGTACTAGCTAGCTTCAAGCCGTAGAATGTCTTCGTTTTAGACTTAGTATGTATCTATCTGCCCCCCTATCTACTAAGTATATAAGACTAACATTTTTGTAGTATCTTTAGTAGCTAGCTATATAGAAAAAAGACTCCGAGTATTACGATAACATCCTAAGCACTAGTAATATAGTATATAGAATCCTTATCGATACTTAGAGTAGCTAGACCGATACTACTAGGGCCGACCTTGTTAAAGAGTTCGTATCTACGAGGAACAAGGTAAATAGATATAGCGACGAGAAGTAGCTTATAGTAGCATATACAAGCTAGATTACAACTAGTATAAACCTCCCCCCTACGGATACCGTTATTATTATCGATAATTACTAGACTCCGGAGGCTAACATTTAAATAGGTAGAAGAGTATCTCGCGCGGCCGGCGTTTAGAGGGCAGATTTTACAGAGTCGTACCGATTTGTAATAGTATCGGTTGTAATTATATAGGCAGTATAGGTTATAAGCAGACAGGTACGAGCTTAGGATATATAATAATCGCTCGGCTTCGAGAAGGAAAAAAAGAGGAAAAAGGGTAAAGTATAATAGGATATAGCTATAGCGTACGTCGGCGCTAGTATTGCGAGTAAGGGAAGTAGTATATAGAGTCGACGTCGATATAGCAGATACGCTATAAAATGTTAATATAAGTAAAGCAAGCCTAACTTTGTGTTTATCCGCGCCTAATGTTAATAACTACTACTATAGGTACAAATTAGCGATACGACTCGATAACTAACTTAGGGTACGAGTCGGCAAGCCTATATATTAGGAAGCGACCTAGACTACCGCTCTGCCCTTTAAATTAGCGATGCGACTCGACAACCGACTAGCTATCCGACTTAGTCTAGCTTAGGTTACTAATCGGCAAACCGACGTATTAGGAAGCTACCTAACCTACCGCCCTACCCTTCCTATCCCCTCTTACTATATATCCGTATAGTATGTTTCCCTATATTCCGTTACTACCTTCTTTACGTATCGAGTATAATGTTATTATATGCCTATCGTTTTTGTAATAGAAACGCAACCTTTTTACGTAATTGCTCTAACTCTAGTACTAACCGCTCTACCTCGTCTTATAGTTCTTTATTCGTCTTCTATCGTATAAATAGCGGCGGTCTATTCTTACGGATATATAGCGCTGCCCTGCCCGAGATTCGAATGCTTCGTTTAATCTGTCTAACCGGGTCCTCTACGTTAGGAAAGGCTAACTAGCTACTACGTTTATCGACTCGATTAAGTACTAACGACTTAACCGCGTACTGCGATTCTTAACTGTCCTTTACCTTATCTATATTATCGAAGTTCCCTATCGTTCTAGTGTTAAGTAGAATATATATAGTATAGACCCTAGGCTAGGAAATCGAATATAGTCGACTAGGTTATATAGTATAGGCGATCGGTTAAACAACCCCGCAACCGTAGCTAGAGCGATTAGCAACTAGCGCGCTAGCTAGAACTATACTCGGCGCTACGACACTATTTACTATACAGCGCTACTATTATACGTGCGGAGCTAGACTATAGTTAGGGTAAAGGCGTAGATAAGGTTAAGCTCGAGATAAGAACTACGCCGGCGACAAGGAGTATCGCGAGGAGGACGCTACGGCTACGGCTATTGCGGGCCTCTAGTAGAACAAGAAGCTAAACCCTATCTACTACGCGGCGCCGCTATTATACTACGGAGTAAGATTACGGCTAGGGCAAAGGCGTAGGTAAAGTTAAGCTCGAGATACGAACTACGGCTACGGCTATCGCGAGCCTCTAGTAGAATAAGAAGCTAAACCCTATCTACTACGCGGCGCCGCTATTATACTACGGAGCTAGATTATAGCTAGGGCAAAGGCGGTAAGAGTATCGCGGGAGGACAACCGAGTCGCCTTACTTACTCTCGGAGTATCCTATAACTATACCTTTATTATTCTCGCTATACATTACTCCGACGTATACAACCTAGCGTAATGCCGTTAGGTTATATACGTCGGAGCAAAAGCCGTTTAGAGTTAAGGTTAGGCCTATTATGGCTTCGCGAAGGCTACCGAGAGCTTCCTCTTTCGAGCCCCTAAGCTTCCTTATAGCCCTCTAGCCGAATAAACGGTCCCTTATTATCTAACCTAACGGTATTACGCTAGGTTATATACGTCGGAGCAAAAGCCGTTTAGAGTTAAGGTTAGGCCTATTATTGGCTTCGCGAAGGCTACCGACAAGATCTAGGTTTAGCGTTTTAGTAATACTAACTAGGTTAGATTCCGCCTTGCCGACTATAGTATCCCGAATACTATAACGCGACAGATCACTATAAATAATTACTTCCGTTAACACTACGGAATTACCCTTAAACACCTAGATCGTCCGGTACTTAACGTTAGTATACGCGCTAATCCCTAATACCTACCTGCCGAGCTATATACAATCCGTACTAATAAGCCTTATCGACGCCTACTTAGAAGCGACTAGACTTCTAAGATGCTCAAATTCGTAGCTATATTTCTAAACCTCGATGCTATATCTATTACCGGAACTCCTAGTACTAGGCTTAGGAATAGTCCGCGGCTCTTCCGTCTTACCGATCCTACCGGTAATTATTAGTTAACTCCCGTAAAGCTATTTAGCTTCTCGGTAGGTACTAGTATAATTATAGTGCCCGGCCGTATCCTAGATACTCCTCGCGTAGGCTATAATTCGAATTCGAAACCTAGTACACTATAGAAGGACTGCTAGAACTTATAGAGCGTTAAGTTTACTAGACCTAGAAAATTTAATAAGTAGTCGGTCCTAGTTACTAACCGTAAGAGCAATCGAGGCAGTACACTATATAGTAACCTAGGTAGTCCTAAAAAGGCCTTTATAAAGCTCTACGGTAGCAAAGAGAAGTATCCGAAGATAACCGTAATTATCGTTAGTAAGCGTTACTACACTCGTTTCTACCCGACTCGTAGGCAGGATACATATAATAACTGTTAGAACCCACTCGCAGGTATAGTCGTCGACTATAGTATCGCCGATAAGATCTATATAGGGTCGGGCTATAGGCACATTTAGGACTTTAAGGTACAGTACGACCCGCTTACTACGTAGTTATTAAGGACGAAATCAAGTTTAAGGCGGATAAACTTTAGCAATTCATATACTACCTCTACTACCTCTTTAGCCGTACGATAAAGGCTATGTCTATCTGCCTACTAGTATACTACGTAGACCTTCTTTGCGAGCGTAGCCGTACCTATTTGTTTAGCGTCCTAGCTAAGAGTTATAGCAGTGATTCTTTAGTCTTTAATACCGGATAAGAGTAGTCTCGTCTAGAGGATAAAGAAAAAGAAGAAGAAGAATTTAATATTAGGAGAATGAACTTTAGCAATTTATATACTACTACTACTATATCTTTAGCTATACGACTAAGGCCGTGTTTACCTATACTAGATATGTACCTTAGCAATCTAGCGCCCGGACTCGATATAAACCTAACAACGCCGCAGGCTCGGATCTAGTACCGGCATATTAAAAGGGCGTATAAGGCTACAATTATTATTAAGTAGCTAATCCCTTCGTTATAGGCGAAGGCAAATAGCTCTACCTATAACGAAGAGGTTAGCTACTTAATAATAATTGCAGCCTTATATACCCTTTTAATATACCGGTGCTAGATCCGAGCCTGCGGCGTTATTAGCCTCGACCTTCGTTAACTACGGTATAACTACGACGGCGACGAAAATCCTATAGTACTTCTACCGAGAATTATAACGAGATACTATAAAAGACAAGAAACTATATAGCGGGACCTAAAGCAGTGCGGAACTCGTACAAGTCGAGACTAATTAGGCTATCCGCCGCGAGTCGGTAGTAGTAATAGTAGCAATAGGATATAGATATAGTAGCCGAGAGGCTAGATAGGACAAGGAAACTAGATAGCGGGAAGTGAAGTAGTACGGAACTTATACGACTCTAGGCCGAGTAGGGTATCTACCGCGAGTCGGTAGTAGTAATAGTAGCAATAGGATATAGATCTAGTAGCCGGGAGGCTAGATAAGACAAGGAAACTAGATAGCGGGAAGTAAAGCAGTACGGAACTCGTACGACTCTAGGCCGAGTAGGGCATCCGTAGTAAGTCGGTAGTAGTAATAGTAGCAATAGGATATAGATCTAGTAGCCGGGAGGCTAGATCGGATAAGGAAACTAGATAGCGGGAAGTAAAGCAGTACGGAACTTATACGACTCTAGGCCGAGTAGGGCATCCGTAGTAAGTCGGTAGTAGTAATAGTAGTAATAGGATATAGATCTAGTAGCCGGGAGGCTAGATCGGACAAGGAAACTAGATATCGGAAAGTTAAGCAGTGCGGAACTTATACGAATCGAGGCTAAGTAGGCTATCTATAGCGAGTCGGTAGTAGTAGTAGTAGCAGTAGAATACTAGGATAGTAGCTAGGACAATAATTTTAACTAGTAGTAGCTAAACTCTTCGGTACTACATTAATCTATATTAAGGCCTATCGCGATAAAATGCATAGGCATACGTATCTATAATTAAATTGGTCGCTATATATGCTAGAATGTTTTAAGTTACTTCTAGGTAATTCGACAATCCGCGAAGGCGTAGTTGCCGCTAGTATATAGGATACAGGTTAGTCTAGCGCTAACCGAGCGTCTAACACGAAGACGGTAATATTAGAAAATAGCATCGTAATATAGCAGGATATAAGTTTGATATATTAATAGTATTACCGAAAAGTGTAGGCTAACTCTAAGATGCCGAGTCGTAGTGTTAATCCGCCCCTAAATTATTAATCGACCCTAAACTTAGCAACCCTATATATAAATAATATATATGTCTATACTAGACTAGCAGTGCTCGTACGCTATCCTGCGATAGTATGTAATACTGCCTTAAGTCGACCGTAGTAAACGTTTATCGTGCTACTTAGAGTTAGTAGTAGCTAAACATTCGAGTTATAGTAAAACGTACTTCTCTAGACACTATCGATGTACTGCTTATCTACGCCGCGGACTATAGCAATAGCACGATCCTTACTAGCGTCCTAGTCTAATACACTACCGTCCGGAAACATAATATAGTCGGCGAGCTTAGTATTAGCTAGAACTGTATCGTATAGGAGGTATGCAAACTAGTCTTCTAGGTACGAGCGATCGAGTAGCAAATCCTTGTTAGCGAACTAGCCTATAAAATAGAAAGAGGCACTAGTAGTAGTATAATTGCTGCCGACTAGAAAACAGTAGACGCGAGTATTATTACTCTCCCCGGCCTGCTAGTATAGAAAGCCGATCCACTCTAGGTTATAACCTACAATATCCTATTAAGTATAGGCGAGCGAGTAGGTAATATCCGGCTAAAGCACCTATATCGACACGATTAGCTCTAGATCTCGCTACGTCGAAGATATAGTCTAGTATAAGGGCGATTCGACCCCGACTAGAAACATACCTAGCCGACCTTAATACCTAGAACCCTAAAGCGGGTTAGAGCCGCGGGCTCTAGCTAATAGAATAGTGCTATTAGCTAGGGAGCGGATAACTAGCGCACTATCCCTAGAGCGACGCGAGACCCGATACTTAGCTACGCTAGAGGTTGAGATATAGGTTAATATTAATAAGTCGGCGTATAGGTCTATATAATAGCGTGTGTGTAATAGCGTGTATATAATAGCGTGTGTGTAAAAATCAAATAGAGTCGATAGGATAAGGCTTTATACTTCTATCTAATAGGCGTACCGATAGGGTAGTCGTAACTACTACGAGTCTTAGAGGCCTTAGATTTAATATAAACCGCTTATTAGATGCCGCCTTAAACGACGTCGTTACTAAGTCGGCTAAGCAATACTTACTAGTAGTTACTCGAGCGCTATTCGTTTACTTTGCTTAGGAATACAACCTAGCTATAATATAACTAGAGCAAGCCTTAGTAGTACCGGGCGAATTTAACGTAATTAATAATACTACGGGGTAGTATTAAACCGGAGCAATGCTACTCCTATACGTATATAGAATTGAATATATACAACGCATTTTACGGTATAATATGCAAGCCTTAAAGCGTTAGGAGTAACGTAGAAGTCTAGTCGAAGTATAGTACGGTCTTTTATATTTAGTATTAATTTTCCGATTAGTCCTAACTAGTAACCGAGTCGGACGGCGAGTCGGTATACAAATTAGTATTCAAATATTATCGTAAGAGGCGCTAGTAGAGTAACATTAAGTTAGTATAATCGAACGAGATAAATCCGAGATTTTGCCAAATCCGCGGGCTACGAATCGATATCGAGTCGGACCCCGACTTATACCTAACTTCGTAGTAGTAAGGGGGTTTGCTAAGCACTACACCTATAGTAGAGCTAAAGAGCCTTAGTAACTTCGTATACGTCGATATACGGCAAACCTATAGTAGCTATAGCACTAGCGCCTATTATCGAAAGCTAGCTATATATATAGTAATATCTTACTATATCGAATACGGGTTATATAACCGGCTGCTTAAAAGCTCCTACGGCTATAAGCAATATAGAAACAAGTGCGAGAAACGCGTCGTACTAAAAGAATTTGCTGAGCACGATTCTACTACAAACAATGCCGCGAAGCGAGCCCGACTTAACTTATATACGATCTAAGGTAGTAACTAGAGCGCCGAACAAGCCGACGACAGATCGATACTAGAAGGCATATAGTAAGACGTAAATAAAGAAGGCACAATAGAAGCTGTTCTAGCAACGATATTAACGCTAACAGTACTAGCGCTATAGGAAGATAAGGGAAGTATAGATAGCATTAAATAGGATAGATATCTTAAATTACCGGAATTCGATATATAGGATAGCCTAGCGGACGAAGACGAAATAGAAAGCGTATAGGCAACTGCCGCCGGAACGACAATAACGCTAGGAAGCTAGAAGTCAATAAGATTACGGCTAATACTAAAAGGCTACCGTACCGCGGATAATATCGATATATTTACCAAATATACTAGCCGTACCGCTAGCAAGCCTATAGCTAGGTATAGCATAATTACATTTTAGTATAGTAGAGTGAATATAAGCGCCTAATCTATAAGCAGCGTTAAAATACAAACACAAGATACTTCGGGCAAGTACGGAATATTTAAGTTACTATTCGATATAAGCTTTACGCAATTCTTAAAGAGAGAGAGAATATCCGGATATACAATTGCGAGGCTTTTCGAAGACGAGAGGCTAGCACTACTATAAGATCTACTAAGCTAGTAAAGCATAAAGGCTATAACGTCGAAACTGCGAGCCGGCGGTATACTACTATCGAGGGCATTAGGTTAAATAAAGGTTCGAAAGCTATACCTTCCGACAAGTCGAACGGGTTGCGGTAGTACGGAGCTAGTACTACAATACCGATCCGTTAAGAAAGCAGTAATATTCTTAATAGGTTATAGTAGCTTTAGGAATAATCTAGTATATAAGCTATATCGAGCGTAGACGACTAACGACCTACTACGGCGAATCTACTCTAATATAGCGTTAGTAGACTAGTAGTAGGATACCTAGAGCAAGATAAACATAGACGGCGCAACGATCGTACCTCTAATCGTATTAACCGATAAAACGCAGATAACTAACTACTAAGGTAACTTAATAGTATACCCTATATACCTTACTATCGGAAACCTATACGTACGAGCACGCAACGCGAATAACAGACCCGGCACGATCTTACTAGGACTACTGCCGGTCGTTAAGGATAGCGATAGTTTTACTAAAAACAGTGTATATTATATGTCGATAGTATATATATTTCGCTCCGCTATAAAAGCGGCCGACGGCGAGGGCTAGGATATTATATACGTAGATAGCGCGACGCGTAGGTGCTTTCTAATCTTAGTAGTAATGTTAGTAGACTATAAAGAGCAAGTTGCAATTACCGGAGTTAAGACAAACATATATTGCCTAAGTTGCCTAGTATACCCGATAGAATAAGAGCACCTCGATATTATAGTAGAATAGCGGTTATACGAATCTACGAAGTAGCGATATCTAAGGCAACGCAAAGGCGAATATATAGCGAAGGATCCGTAGAACGTCTACGATATCGATTGCTTTATATAGCGCTAGAAATACGTCGATATATACCGGTCTTTAGTAGTAGACACACTATACTAGCTGCTAAAAGGAGTGCTAATGCACGCAATCTAATAGACTACGGACCTACTAGTAGACAAGATAAGCTATATAAAAACGAGGAGATACCGACTAGTTACCGACTCGACCCTAAATAGGGGCCTATCTACTAAAACAAGAAAGCTAGGGAAAACAGTAGTATAAGGGATTATCGATACGATACTAGATAGACGGTTCGCGTATATACCCGTATATACTAATCTTCGCAAGTTCTGCTACTACTTAGCAGTTACTTAGTAGACAGGCTAAGAGTAGTAAAGCGTCCTACGAGTCTTATTAGTTGTATTTGTACTACTACTCGAAGAGGTCCGTTAACCGTAGGCGATAAGATTTCTGCGTATACTAGTAGACTTTACCGTTCTAGCGATATATAGATACTATAACGACGAAATAGTTAAGTATCTTAGGATAGCATTATACCGGATAAACGAATAGAAGAATATATTTCGCCTATATAGGGTAACAAAGGTATAGAAGAGGGCCTAGCGGGAGGCGAAGGCTGTTACGCGAAGAACGAACGACCTAAATAACGACGATGCGATTACAATAGACGAGGACGACGAAGCTAACGAGCTAATAATAACACAAATAGAAGGGCACTTTAATATACCGAAATTCTACGGTATAACATATACCCCGAGCTATATTAAGACGTTCGGCAATCTTCTAGACTTAAATACTAGCTATTTCGAGCACAAACACTATAAACTACTAAAGCTTGCATTTTAGCTAACAAACAAGAAGCCTAGCTAGGAAGAAAGTATACTAGATAGCGATGCTAATAGATTAAATATATAGGCCGAAGACGACAAAGAATATATAGCAATCCCTACAAATGCTCGTACTATTAAGGAGTATACGTAACAGCTAATAATACTAACTATAGTACGGCTAGTAGAGGATATCCTAGGATACTAGCCTAAGAAATAGAGGAACGGAAAGAAATCGGTTAAGTAGATTACGATAAGGGAGGCTATAGCTATAATAGAAGAGAACTTAGGTCGCGACTTCTAATAAGCGATTGCGGTATTCGTACGGCAATAGGGTGCCTACGATAAGAATAGCGTATTAAGTACCGTAGCCGACCCTAACGACATCGTAACGGACTATATATACGTCCTAGATATAGAGATCTGCTTCTACGGTAGAATCCGATACTAGAAGCCTACGGGTAAGGATACAGAACATCCTAACGCAGTAGTAGCCGACTTCGCGAGATATATACTAAACTAGGAGGGGCTCTATAGCAACAGACGTTATAATTTTATATAGGTATAGGAATACAACGTCAATTGTATAGAAACACCTAATAAATTAGCGGTTCGATTCGGCGGTCGCCTACTAGCTTAACTAAAGTACGTAGTCTCGATTAATATAGAAATAGGAATCAAATATAGGAAGGGACTTAGGACGAAACGGAGGCCCGTTATAGGCGTTTTTGTTAAGCTTTACAACTATGTTAACGACAAAAGCGAGTATAAGGATACGCATAGTCTAACGACAATCCGGCTACGGCGTCTTTTACCGTACTATAGTAGACTTAAAAGGCGACGGGTGTATAGCCTACTACTAGTCTATTATATATTATACGCCGTACCTATAGACGAAGGCGCCCCGTATAGGACTCGCTATATTAATAGTATAGTTAATTTCGAGACGTATAACACAATTTACGACGAGGAATAGGAGGATAAGGAAATGCGAGCCGTAAAGGCTTACGGGCGAGTAATAAAAAGGCAACGTACCGTATAGAGTGTATAGAAATCGCACCTCCGAAATATAGAGGATAATAATACTAAGGCGGCGAAGAATAATTTTATAGTTTATAAAGAACGTATAAGACAGGATATAGCGACATATAGTAACGACGGTTAATATAACAGTAATATACTTAAAACTGTAGTACTACTAGTATATTCTAGTTTAGACCGAGTCGACTAATACGACCGAGTCGACGAGTCGATAAGTATTAATATAGCACTATACGAATAGTATAAACACTACTAACGACTACGACTACGAGCGACCTAGAGCGATCCTATATATACAAAAATTTACTATATCGATCCTATCGATCGTATCGATCGCGTCGATCCTATCGATCCTAAGCGATCCGGGCGCGAGTCGGATCGCGACTCGGTCGCTTAGGATCGCTTAGGATCGCTTAGGATCGCTTAGGATCGATAGGATCGATAGGATCGACGCAATTAGAAAAAAAGTTTTCGTAACTATAATAGCCGGCTTATTACGAAATAATAATAATAATAACCGCGGCGCCGCTAGTAGCGCTAGCAATAACAATACTAGTAGTATAGTACCTACCGAAGTGCCTACTAAGGTGCCCGCTAAAGGGCCTACTAAAGAACCTATAGTTCTAGGTAATAATCTAGAATTGCCTATTAACGATATTCTTAATAACATTGTTAATCGACGATATAGCTAACTAGCCTTTAGCCCCTAACTTGTAGGGAGACTTTAAGAAGCTACCTAAAACAGGCTTACTACCCTACGTTAAGAATAGTAGCTAAAGGATAACCTCCTCGAGCTTTGCCGCCTTTAGGAAGCCCCGATAACTACTACTAAACTAATAGTAGGACCTTCCTCGCTATTAGCCTCGAAGAAGGATACTAAGCTTAAGGACTATACCGTATTTAACGGCTCTAGCCGCAAGCAGTATAATAATTATATACGTAACTATAAGCTTAACTAACGAAATACACCGAGGGCTCTTCTAGACGACTATTTATTAGTTGTCTACGCTATACAGTATATTAATAGCGACCTAAAACGCACCTAGGATAACTATTTTAACTCCCTCGATAATTAGACCGCTATTTAGTAGCAAACCTATAAAACTATTATACTAGACACCCTTAGAAACCCTATACTAAGGCAATAATATGCTTAGGACTAGTACCTTCGAGCTAGGTAAAAGACTAATCAATCGGCTCGCTTATTCGAGGCCTATTTAAAGACCCTTAAAGACGACCTTCCGCCTAAGACTAATTCTATATAGATCTCCGAGATACGCCTAAAACTTAGGTAGGAGCTTATCCTCGAATTAGACCGTCGCCGTATGTTTAAATAGGCTAATCTAACACGTATCTAATTTATAGTCGAGGTAGAAATAGCTAAACGAGCTATCTAGCTCTAATAACGACTAGAATCGAGGATCCGACTAGCTAGTACTAGCTATAGTAACCGTAGCCGCGGAGGAAGCTAAGGTCTCTACTAGAACAATAGTACTAACAATAGGAATAGTAATAACGACCGTAGAAGAGGCCGTAGCCGGCGGCTATATAGAGGAGGCCGTAATAGAGGCCGTAGAAGGGGCTCGTACCCCTATAATACTAACCGCTCGACTAATAATAATAATAGTAATAACAGTTATAGCAACCCCCTAACCGGATTAAAGTGCTTTAACTATAATAGTACTAGCTATCTACTAGGCTAATATAACAAACCTAAGGACTAGGCCCGAATTAACCGTGCTTCTACTAAGTATAGGAAATACCTTTTAGCCGCTAATACTACCCCTATCGGCTCTTTTAATTAGTCGAAAAAAGAATAAGCGCCGCACTAACTGTTAGCCTAGTGCGGCGTAAAACTATCGATATTGTACTAGCTATTATACGTACCTATCTTATATAGGATACGCATAGAACTAACTATTAAACTAAGGTTATACTAGATCTAGGAAATTTAGTTAGTACCCTTATTAACTACCGCCTAGCTAAGCAATTAGACCTTCGACAATTGCCTAGAACTAATATACTAACCCTTGCTTAGTTTAATAACGCTCGGCACTTAACCTATAGGGCCTACTATGTTTCTATAGTTCTAAAAGACGACCTCGGCAATAAACGCTTGCTAGATTTTACTACCTACGTAGTAGACATAGACAACCTTCTATCCGATATTGTTATTAGCAACCCTATTCTTAAGCACTATACTATAGTTATAGACTTAGGCAGTTAATAGTAGCGATTTAGAATCGCTAGGAGAGAGGACATTA
Source organism: Pseudocercospora fijiensis CIRAD86 (assembly GCF_000340215.1). Taxonomy (NCBI): domain Eukaryota; kingdom Fungi; phylum Ascomycota; class Dothideomycetes; order Mycosphaerellales; family Mycosphaerellaceae; genus Pseudocercospora; species Pseudocercospora fijiensis. Next base: position 5,595,760 of record NW_006921536.1, read on the forward strand.
AATACATTAACATTAGCGAGTGTCCTAACGATATCCGGGTCCTATTTATCGGCAACCTAATACCTACCTTAGCTAATCCGACGGCTAACCTTCCCGGTAGAGATAACGATAAACCTATACCTCCTAATAGCATAGATCCTAATTAGCTTACTCGTATACCCTAGCCTATTCGAGAGACCTATATCGATATATTTAAACACTACCTAGTATCGACGTTGCCTATATTTAAAGAAACAGATTATAAGATTAATATTATAGAGGGCAAAGAGGTCCCCTTTAGGCCCCTCTATAACCTTAGCGAACGCGAGCTTGCTATACTACGTAAGTACCTAGATAAGAACCTAGCTAATAGTCGAATTTAGTATAGCAATAGCCCTACTAGTATACTAATCCTATTTGTCCTAAAGAAGGATAGTAGCCTACGGCTATACGTTAACTACCGCGGACTTAATACTATTACTATTAAAGACCGTTGCCTACTTCCGCTTATTAATAAGACCCTCGATCGCCTCTCTAGCGCCTATTTCTATACTATATTAGATATTAAGGATGCGTACTATCGTATCTACATTCGTAAGGGCGATAAATAGAAGACAGCCTTCCGTACTCGTTATAGCTATTTCGAGTACTTAGTTATACTATTTAGGCTAGCTAATGCCCCTATAACCTTCTAGTCCTATATTAATCGGGCCCTATTAGGCCTATTAGACTACCTCTATATAGTTTACCTAGATAACATCCTAGTTTATATATACTTACCTAATATTACGGAGTACTAGGCTATAGTCTGTAAGGTACTCGATCGCCTAAGAACCTATAGCTTATATTACAAGCCTTCTAAATGTACCTTTACTACTAAAGAGGTATTATTCCTCGGCTTCCTCGTATTAACTAATAGTATTAAGGCTAATCCTAACCGGATTAAAACAATTACTAAATAGCTAACCCCTACTAGTATTAAGGAGCTTTAATTATTCCTAGGTTTTACTAACTTTTACCGCCGCTTTATTAAGGCCTATTCGAGGCATATAATGCTACTAACTAAGCTTACTAAGACTAAGGCAAACCCTTCTAGAGAGTTCAAATAGACTAATAATTTAATAAAACACAAGCCGCTTTTAATAGTCTAAAGCAACGCTTTACTAAAATCCCTCTATTATACTATTTTATACTAAGCAAGCAGATCCGTATTAAGACTAACGCTTTACAGTTCGCTATATTAGCTATTATGTTACAATAGGCTAATAATACCTATTAGCACCCGATTGCCTTCCTTTTACGAAAGATAATCGATATAGAGCGTCGATACGAGACCTACGAGTAAGAGCTCTTAGCAATCGTAGAAGCCTTTAAGTATTAGCGCTACTATCTCGATAGTGCTTAGCACACAATTTAGGTCTATACGGACTATAACAACCTACGTAGTATTACTAAGGTTACAAGGGTTATAGGTCGATAGGCTAGATAGGCCGTCTACCTCGCTAGGTTCGATTTTAATATATTATATTAGCTAGGCGTAAGCAACCCTACTAATAGCCTATCGAGGCGACCTAATTACAATAGCGAGACTTAATACATTAATTTATTGTTTCTAACCCTATAGTATAAGATTGCTATAGCCCGTATTGTTAATAAGCAAGCGTAGGATAAGCGGACCTCCGGACCCCGCGGCGGTAATAAATACTATAGCGGAGTTGTTATTCTTCTAGTATACGTTAGAAGGGACGTAGATCGCTCGAGCTATAATAACTCGATTAAAGACATTGCTATCTATAGTAATAGCCTATATAGCGACAGTACTATAGAAGAGGTTGTAGTAGTTCCGGCTACTAGTACTATTAGATATATATAATGCGTACCTCCTTTAATAGCGAGGGTGCTATTAAATAACCTTATAAATAGGGATAGTTAATCGTTTATAGATAAGCTATTACGTACTTAGTAGAGGGACGCCTTTGCTATTAAACGTATTAATAGGCTTATAAGTAGACGAACGACTCGATCTAGTAAGAGTAATTAGTCGATCGACGATAAAGGTTACTTAAAGTTTAAGGGCAGATACTATGTCCCCGCTAAATAATCGATTAAATAAGAGCTTTTAAAGAGACACTATAATAGTAAGCTCGCTAGTTACTATAGTATAGAGAGGTCGTACAAGCTGCTATCGCGTATATACTACTAGCTAAATAGTAAGCGGTATATAAAGGAATATATATAGACCTATATAGTATACTAGCGTATTAAAGCACTAAAGCACCTGCTATTTAGCGAGTTGTCTTTACTTCCTGTTTCTAGTAAGCTATTCGTAGAGCTTATAATAGACTCTATTATAGGCCTTCCTCCTACTAAGCGTAGGTATAGTAAGGACGTATATAATGCTATCCTTATTATAGTAGATCGATTTACTAAAGGCGCTCGATATATCCCGGCGCGGAAGGATTAGACTACTATTAATATAGTAGAAGCGCTATAGAACAATATCTTCTATATCTATTAGGGAACCCCTAAGGGGATAGTGTCTAATCGTAGATCGATACTAATATCGCACTATTAGAGCGAAATATGCCTATAGCTAAGACTAAAGCATCGGCTATTAATAGCCTTCTATCTATAGACTAACGGTTAAATAGAGAGGCAGAATGCTACCCTATAGTAGTACCTACGTAGTTATATTAATAAGAATCCCGAGGATTGGGTTAACCTCCTATAACCTATAGAATTCGTATACAATAATAGTATACACTCGTTAACTAAGGTTTTACTATATATAGCTATAATAGGCTAAAACGCTGCTTTACTATAAGACCTACTAACGCTCGAGGCCGAGCGTAATAAAAGGGAAGCGCGTTAAGTACTAGAGATACTAGCGGTAATAGAACGTATCTAGAAGATACGAGAGATCTATACTAAGATAGCTAAGAAGCTAACAAAGGCTTAAGAGTATTAAAAGACCTACTACGATAAGCGCTATATACTAATAACCTTTAAACAAGGCGATATAGTTATACTTAGTACGAAGAACCTCTATATCCGTAAACACCTATTACATAATAGCAAAACAAGGCCTAAGCTCGCACTAAGATACATTAGCCTATTCCGCATTCGAGAGGCTAGGGGTATATAGGCCTACTAGTTGTAGCTTCCTCCTTATTATACTATCTATAATACCTTCTACGTATCCCTCCTTAAACTATATTACTAGCGCGAAGGCGATAAAGCGCCTACTAAATTAGAAGAAGTCTTAGCTAATAGTAAAGAGCTATAGTCTATAGAACGTATCCTAAAGCATCGGACTAGGCAAGGCAAGAAGGAGTACCTCCTAAGATAGCAAGGCTACTTATCTAAATAAGACTCGTAGGAGGCTAAAGACTCCTTTAAGGATATAGCTAAGTTATTAGACGAGTATTAGACTAGTATAAAGAATAAGAAGAAGGCTAAGGGCCTATAATGTTACTAGAAAGGCCTAGGATTAATACTATCCCTAGGGTGCTATTAGCTAACTAACTAGAGGCAAGACAATTGTTAGCAAGGGATAACAAGACACACTACTATAGTAAACGCGCACCGAGTATTAACGAGCGCGCTATAACTATTAACTAATCGCCTACTCTTTTAAGGAACCTACCTCTTTACTAGCGTAACCTATAAGACCCTTCTCTTAGTACTAAATCGAGGCCCTAGGGCCTCTACGGTCGGCGAAGGCGGCGTACGTATAAACGAATAGTGCTAGCAATAATAATAATAGCGCCGTAGTACGAGTAGCGGTATACTAAAGGGCGGCACAGCCGGCGCGGCTATATTAGTAACGGTATTACGGAGTATATTATTAGTCGAAGAAGGAAATCGGAAGTAAGGTAAAGTTAGCGCTAAGACGGCTAGCGCCGCTATTATTAATATTACCTGCTATTATCGCTACGCCTATAAGAACAACCTTACCTATACTATAGCCTAAGGCTAAGACACTAGGTTAAAAAGGGCTAAGCCGTTCGAAGGGCTTAGGGGCTAAAAAGGTTAAACGATTAATAGACTAACTAAGGGCAAAAATATAGAGCTAAGCTAGCCGGGGTCGATCTTACGGATAATAGGTTACTTCTCGATCTTTCCGACCCTTTAAGCGAAGCGAACCTTAACTATTACACTTATAATAGCCTTTACCTATAGAAACTAGACGAACTGCGTTTTTAAAAAGATAAGATTAATTAATTGACAATTAAAGGCTACTAAACCTAACTAATTAGAGCTAGCGAAACTACGAATAATAATAGTCCTCGTAATAATAAGAACAATCCCTCGGAAACAGACAAACCCTCGGAAGCGGACATTTCTAGGTCTTTTAAGAGTAGACGTAAAGAACTCGGTACGATATTACTTAGAACAGAGGCAGTGCTATAATACCTCGTACGCCTACCTATTATAGTAGGGAAGACGCGGTCGTATTATAATTAGTCGATAGCCCTTAATTCTTATAGATATATATTACTTTATTATATACAAGGATAGCGTAGTTAGAGTTAGATATTGTATTAGAAGGTAAGGTTTGATATAGTTATATAATTATATAGTTAAGTGTTTAATTTAGCGCGGACTAAGTAGCTTATTAGACTTGCTAAGTTAGTAGTAATAGAGGTCGAGATTAGAATATAGACAGGCTATAAGGGCGCGGCCTTTAGAAGGGAAGCGTGTATTAGGGCTAAAGAGGCTATACGTAATTAGTATATAACTAGGCCGAGTAAAGCTAGGGTCTTAGTGCCTTACGTAGGGCTTAGCGCTTAGCGTTAGGCTAACTAGCCTACCTTCCTCCCTCTCCTCCTAGCTCTCTATCGAATACTACCTGTACCTGCTACTACCCTATCTACCTGCTAATATAACCCTTCTTATATATTCCTAGGTTTTACTAACTTCTACCGTCGATTTATCGAGAGTTACTTACAATACGTAATGCCCCTAACTAAGCTTACTAAAACTAAGGCTAACCTATCTAGAGAATTTAATTAGACTAACAAAGCGTAAGCCGCTTTTAACGGTTCAAAGAAGCGATTTACTAAAGTCCCCTTATTATACTACTTTGTACTAAGCAAACTAATCCGTATTAAGACTAACGCTTTATAGTTCGCTATATTAGCTATAATGTCTTAGTAGTTAGACAGGGACTACTACTAGTACTTAATTGCCTTCTTTTTACGAAAGATAATCGATATAGAGCGTCGCTACGAGACCTACGAGTAAGAGCTCTTAGCAATCGTTAAAGCCTTTAAGTATTAGAGGCACTACCTCGATAGGGCTTAATATACGATATAGGTCTATATAGACTATAACAACCTCCGTAGTATTACTAGGGTTACTAGGGTTATAGGTCGATAGGCTAGATAGGCCGTCTACCTCGCTAGGTTTAATTTTAATATATTATATCGGCTAGGCGTAAGCAACCCTACTGATAGCCTATCGAGGCGACCTAATTACGATAGCGAAACCTAATCTATTAATTTATTATTTCTAACCCTATAGTATAAGATTGCTATAGACCTCGTAGTAAGGCAAGCGTAGGATAAGCGGCTTACCGGACTCCGCGACGGCTTAAAGCATATTAATACTCTTACTATATTAATAGTGCGTATTAAGCTTAATAACACTAATAAGAAGGGTTAGGATAACTCCCTAGTCGATATCGCTATATATAGTAATAGCGATTAAAGCACTACTATAGTTAAAACTTAATGCGGCTACTAGTACTACTAGATATATATAGTGCGTACTACGTAAGATAGCGAGAGTGCTATTAAGCGAACTTACAGACGGTAATAGCCGAGCACTTATAGATAAGCTATTACGTACTTAGCAAAGGGACGCCTTTGCTACGGCTCGTATAGATTAGCTTAGAGGTAACCGTAAGACTAGATCTAGCAAGAATTAGTCGATTGATACCGATAGCTATTTACGCTATAAGGGTAGATTGCATATCCCTACCGAGTATTCGATACGATAAGAGCTTCTTAAGCGACACTATAATAGTAAGCTTGCCGGTTACTATAGTATAGAGAGGTCGTACGAGCTACTATCGCGTATATACTACTAGCTAAATAGTAAGCGGGATATAAAGGACTACGTAAACACGTATACCGTATATTAACGTATTAAGGCACTAAAGCATTAGCCTTTTAGCGAGTTATCCTTATTACTAATCCCTTATAAGCTATTTATAGAGCTTATAATAGACTTTATTATAGGTCTTCCCTCTACTAAGCGAAGAGGAAGCAAAGATATCTTTAACGCTATCCTAGTTGTTATAGACTAGTTTACTAAGGGCGCTCGCTATATCCCCGCTCGGAAGGATTAGACTACTATTAATATAGCTAAAGCACTATAGAACAACATCTTCTATAGCTATTAGGGAACCCCTAAGGGGATAGTTTCCGACCGGGGCTCGATATTTATATCTTACTATTAGAGTAAGATATGCCTATAGCTAAGACTTAAGTATCGGCTATCTATAGCCTTCTATCTATAGACAGATAGCTAGACCGAGAGACAGAATACTACCCTATAGCAGTACCTACGCAGTTATATTAATAAGAACCCCGAGGATTAGGTCAACCTCCTATAACCTACGGAATTCGTATATAATAATAGTATGTACTCGTTAACTAAGGTCTTACTATATATAGCTATAATAGGCTAAAATGCTACTTTACTATAAGGTCTATTTACCTCGCTCGAGGCCGAGCGTAAGGAAAGGGAAGCGCGTTAAGCCCCTAAAACACTAGCGGCTATTAAGAGGGTCTAAAAGATGCGAGAAATCTATACTAAGATAGCTAACAAACTAGCAAAGGCCTAGGCCTATCAGAAGACCTACTATAACAAACACTACCTTCTAACAACCTTCCGGAAGGGCGATATAGTTATACTTAGTACGAGGAACCTACGTATCTATAAATACCCCTCGCCCGATAGTAAAATAAGGCCTAAGCTCGTACTAAGGTATATTAGCCCCTTTCGTATCTAAGAACCTAGAGGCACCTAGGCCTACTAGTTATAGCTTCTACCCCACCATACCACCCACAATACCTTCTATATATCCCTTTTTAAACTATACTATTAACGCGAAGGCGATAAAGCGCCTACTAAGTTAGAAGAAGTCTTAGCCGATAGTAAAGAGCTATAGTCTATAGAATGTATCCTAAAGTATCGGACTAAGTAAGGCAAGAAGGAGTACCTCCTAAGATAGCAAGGCTATTTACCTAAATAGGACTCGTAGAAGGCTAAAGACTCTTTTAAAGATATAACTAAGTTATTAGATAAGTATTAGACTAGTATAAAGAATAAGAAGAAGGCTAAGGGCCTATAATGTCGCCTAGGAATAATACTACCCCCGGGGTACTATTAGCTAACTAATTAGAGGCCGGCAAGCTAGGACAATAAGATTACACTAGGCGCGCTACGGCGCGTTAATTAGTCGCTGCTCTTTTAAGGATTCTATCTCTTTACTAATACGCCCTATAAGGCCCTCCTCTTAGTATTTAGGTCCCCTTCTTATTCCTTTATTCTACTAAGGCCTCGAGGCCTAGGCGATCGGCGAGGGCGGCGCGCGTACGTATAAATAGTAATAATAATAATAACGACGGCGTTACGATTATACTAAAGAACGGCGCGGCCGGCGCGGCTATATTAGTAACGGTATTACGGAGTGTATTACTAGTTAAAGCGTTACTAGTCGAAGAAGGAAATTAAAAGCAAGGTAAAGTTAGCGCTAAGACGACTAGCGCCGCTATTTGTTAGGGCCAAAGAGGCTATACGTAATTAGTATATAACTAGGCTAAGTAAAGCTAGGGTCTTAGTGCCTTAGGTAGGGCTTAGCGCTTAGCGTTAGGCTAACTAGCCTGCCTTCCTCCTTCTCCTCCTAGATCTCTATCGAATACTACTTGTACCTACTACTACCCTATCTACCTGCTAACATAACCCCTATTATATAGTATTCGATCTACCCTTTAAGGGCAGCAGCTAGATAGTCCTTATTTTAAGCTTTTAGCGGTATAGCTACGAAAACTATCGATTTAACTATATTACGCCCGAAGAACGGGACCTATACGTACTAGTCTACTAAAACAACCGTACTAATTATTAAGCAAGGCCTTCTATACGGCCTATTATACTAAGTTAATCGCACTAAGCCGATACCTACTAATTCCGCTATATCCGCACTATAAGGGGCTATAATATATTATTAGTCCTACCCCCTATTATAATAGCCGGCTTATTACGAAGCAACAACAATCGCGGCGCCGCTAGTAGCGCTAGCAACGACAACGTTATTAGTACAGTGCCTACTAAAGTGCCTACTAAAGCACCTGCTAAAGTACCCGCTAAAGGGCCTACTAAAGGACCTATAATCGAAGGGGATAACCTATCGTTACCCGTTAACGATATTCTTAGCAATATTATTAATCGTCGGTACGACCGACTAGCTTTTAGCCCCTAGCTAGTAGCGAGACTTTAAGAAGCTACCTAGAATAGGCTTACTGCTCTACGCTAAGAGTAATAGCTAAAGGATAACCTCCTCGAAATTTACCGCCTATAGGAAGCCCTAGCAACTAATACTAAGCCGATAGCAGGGCCTTCCTTACTAACTATTTAAAAGAAGGATGCTAAACTCAAGGACTGCACTGTATTTAATAGCTCTAGTCGGAAGCAATATAACGACTATATTCGTAACTATAAGCTTAACTAGCGCAATATACTAAGGGCGCTACTAGACGACTATTCCTTAGTCGTCTATGCTATACAATATATTAATAGAGACCTAAAGCGCACCTAGGATAACTACTTTAACTCCCTTACTAATTAGACCGCTATTTAGTAGCAAACCTATAAAACTATTATACTAGACACCCTTAGAAACCCTATACTAAGGCAATAACACGCTTAGGACTAGTACCTCCGAGCTAAGCAAAAGACTAATTAATTAGCTCGCTTATTTAAGGCCTATTTAAAGACCCTCGAAGATAACCTTCCGGCTAAAACTAATTCTATATAGATCTCTAAGATACGCCTAAAACTTAGGTAGGAGCTTATCCTCGAATTAGACCGCCGCCGTATGTTCTATATAAGAAGGGTATATTAGTAGGTAGATAGGGTAGTAGTAGGTACGAGTAGTATTCGATAAGGATCTAGAAGGAGAGGGAGGAAGGCAGGAGAGTTAGCCTAACGCCAAGCGCCAAGCCCTGCCTAAGGCATCGAGACCCTAGCTTCACTCGGCCTAGTTACATGCTAATTACGTATAGCCTCTTTGGCCCTAATATACGCTTCCCTTCTAAAGGCCGCGCCCTCGTAGCCTTCCTATATTCCAATCCCGACCTCTATTGCCGCTGACTTAGCAAGTCTAATAAGCTGCTTAGCCGCGCTAAATTGAACACTTAACTACCTAATTATATAACTATATCAAACCTTACCTCTAAACAACATAATATACAACTCCAACTGCGCTATTCTTATATATAATAAAGTAAAGGGATATAAAGCTATAAGAATTAAGGGCTATCGACTAATTACAATACGAGCGCGTCTTCCCTACTGCAATAGGTAGACGTACGAGGTATTATAGCCCTACCTCCGCTCTAAGTAATGTCGTACCGAGTTCTTTGCGTCTACTCTTAAAAGACCTAGCAATGTCCGCTTCCGAGGGTTTGTTCGCTTCTGAGGGTTATTATTCCTATTGTTCGTAGTTTCGCTAGCCCTAATTAGCTAGGTTTAGCAGCCTTTAAGTGTCAATCTTATCTTATCTTTTTAAAAAACACAGCTCGTCTAGTTTCTATAGGTAAAGGCTATTATAAGTGCAGTAGTAGAGGTTCGCCTCGCTTAAAGGGTTAGATAGATCGAGGAGTAACCTATTGTCCGCAAGATCGACCCCGGCTAGCTTAGCTCTATAGTTTTGCCCTTAGTTAGCTAGTCTATTAGTCGCTTAATCCTTTAAGCGGCTTAAAGTTTTAATTAAAGTTTTGATTAAAGTTTGATTAAGGTGCCTTAGGCTCGTAGTATAGGTAAGGTTGTGTCTGTAGGCGTAGCGACAATAGCAAGTAATGTTAATAATAGTAGCGCTAGTCGTCTTAGCGCTAACTTTACCTTCTTTAACTAATAACAACTCGGCAATACCGTTACTAATATAGCGGTATCCTTCCTTTCTTAAACAGCAACACACCCCGTAATACTGTTACTAATATAGCCGCGCCGGCTACGCCGATTGCCTAGGCCTCGAGGCCTCGACGGAATGAGGGAATAAGAGGGGGACCTATAGGGCGCGTTAGTAAAGAGGTAGAATCCTTAAAAGAGTAGGCAATTAGTTAACGCGTCGTAGCGCGCTTGTTAACACTTAGTGCGCGTTTACTATAGTAGTGTAGTCTTATTGTCCTTTGTTACTAACAATTGCTTGCTTCTAATTAGTTAGCTAATAGCACCCTAGGGGTAGCATTAATCCTAGGCCTTAGTAGTAACATTATAAGCTTTTGGCCTTCTTCTTGTTCTTTACGCTAGTCTAATACTCATCTAACAACTCGGTTATGTCCTTAAAGGATCCTTTAGCTTCCTACGAGTCCTATTTAGGTAAATAGCCTTACTACCTTAGGAGGTATTCCCTCTTGCCTTTCCTAGTCCGGTACTATAGGATACGTTCTATAGACTACAGTTCTTTACTATTAGCTAAGACTTCTTCTAACTTAGCAGGCGCTTTATCGCCTTCGCGTTAATAGTATAGCTTAAGGAGGGATACATAGAAGGTGTTATAGATAGTGTAATAGGGTAGAAGCTATAACTAGTAGGCCTATATACCCTTCGGTTCTCGAATGCGGAATAGGCTAATGTATCTTAGTGCGAGTTTGGGCCTTGTTTTGCTATCGGGTAATAGGTGTTTGCGGATGCGGAGGTTCTTTATACTAAGCATAACTATATCGCCTTGCTTAAAGGTTATTAGAAGGTAGTGTTTGTTATAGTAGGTCTTTTAGTACTCTTAAGCCTTTGTTAACTTCTCGGCTATCTTAGTATAGATTTCTCGTATCTTCTAAACCCTCTTAATAGCCGCTAGTGTCTTAGGTTGACCCGCTTCCCTTTCCTTACGCTCGGCCTCGAGCGATAGGGGGTCTTATAGCAGCGCAGGGTTGCTTCCTATTATAGCGAAATAAGGTAACACCTTAGTAGATAAGTAGACACTATTGTTGTATACAAATTCGGCTAGTTGTAGGAGATTGACCCAATCCTTAGGGTTCTCGTTAATATAGCTACGCAGGTACTGCTATAGGGTAGCATTCTATCTCTCTATTTAACCGTTAGTCTATAGATAGAAGGCTGTTAATAGCCGATGCTTCAGTCTCAGCTGTAGGCATATTTCGCTCTAATAGTACGATATAAATATCGAGCCCCTATCGGAGACTATCCCCTTAGGGGTTCCCTAATAGGTATAGAAGATGTTAGTCTACAGCGCCTTAGCTAGGTTAATAGCCGTCTAATCCTTTCGGGCAGGAATGTAACGAGCGCCCTTAGTAAACCGGTCTACGACAACTAGGATAGTATTATATATATCCTTGCTTCCCCTATACTTAGTAGGCGGAAGGCCTATAATAAAATCTATTATAAGCTTAGCAAATAGCTTCTTTAGAACAGGGAGTGAAGACAACTCGCTAAATAGTAAGTGCTTTAGTGCTTTGACTCGTTAATATACGGCATACGTGTTTACGTAGTCCTTTATATCCCGCTTACTATTTAGCTAGTAGTATGTGCGCGATAGTAGCTCGTACGACCTCTCTATGCTATAGTAACCGGCAAGCTCACTATTATAGTGTCGCTTAAGAAGTTCTTGTCGGATCGAATGTTTAGCGGGGACATAATATCTACCCTTAAACTTTAAATAACCTTTGTTATCGATCGACTAATTGTTACTCTTACTAGATCGAGTCTTTCGCCTACTTATAAGCTTGTCTATACGTTTAGTAGCAAAGGCGTCCCTCTGCTAAGCCCGTAACAGCTTATCTATAAACGATTAACTATCCCTATTTGCAAGGTTATTTAATAGCACCCTCGCTATTAAACGAGGTACGTATTATATATATCTAATAGCACTAGTAGCCGGATCAACTGCAGTAGTGCTATCGCTGTTACTATATATAGCGATGTCGACTAGGGAGTTATTATAACTTCTCCTATCTGTGTCCTTAATACGTACTGTTAATATAGTAAGAGCATTAATATGCTTTAAGCCGTCGCGGAGTCCGGTAAGCCGCTTATCCTACGCTTGCTTATTAACAACACGGGCTATAGCAATCTTATACTACAGGGTTAGAAACAATGAATTGATAGATTGCTAAGTCCCGCTATCGTAATTAGGTCGCCTCGATAGGCTATTAGTAGGGTTGCTTACGCCTAGCCGATATAATATATTAAAATCAAACCTAGCGAGGTAGATAGCCTATCTAGCCTGTCGACCTATAACTCTAGTAACCTTAGTAATGCTACGGAGGTTGTTATAGTCTGTATAGACCTATATCGTATATTAAGCCCTATCGAGGTAATGCCTCTAATACTTAAAGGCCTCGATAATAGCTAAGAGCTCTTGCTCGTAGGTCTCGTAGCGACGCTTAGTATCGATTATCTTCCTCGAGAAGAAGGTAATCGGGTGCTAGTAATAGTCATTATCTGATTGCTAAGACATAATAGCCGATATAGCGAACTGTGAAGCGTTAGTCTCAATTCGGATCTGCTTGTTTAGTACGAAATAGTATAACAAGGGGACTTTAGTAAAGCGCTACTTTAGACCGTCAAAAGCGGCTTGTGCTCTGTTAGTCTATTTAAACTCTCTAGTCGGGTTAGCCTTGGTTTTAGTAAGCTCAGTTAGGGGCATTACGTATCGTAAATAGCCCTTAATAAAGCGACGATAGAAGTTAGCAAAACCTAGGAATAATTAAAGCTCCTTAATACTAGTAGGCGTTAGCTACTTAGTAATAGTCTTAATCCGGTTAGGATTAGCCTTGACACCCTTAGTTAATACGAGGAAGCTAAGGAAGGACACCTCCTTAGTAGCAAAGGTGCATTTAGAAGGCTTGTAATACAGTCTATAGGCTCGTAGGCGATCGAGCACCTTGCGGACTGTAGCCTAGTACTCCGTAATGTTAGGTAAGTGTATGTAAACTAGGATGTTATCTAGGTAAACTATACAGAGATAGTCTAATAGGCCCGAAAGGGCCCGATTAATATAGGACTAGAATGTTGCGGGGGCGTTAGCTAGGCCGAATAGTATAACTAAGTACTCGAAATGGCTATAGCGAGTACGGAAGGCTGTTTTCTATTCGTTACCCTTACGAATACGGATACGATAGTACGCATCCTTAATATCTAGTGTAGTATAGAAGTAGGTACTAGAAAGGCGATCGAGGGTCTTGTTAATAAGAGGAAGTAGACAGCGATCTTTGATAGTAACAGCATTAAGCCTACGATAATCGATATAGAGGCGTAGGCTACTATCCTTCTTTAGTACGAACAGGATAGGGGCACTAGTAGGGCTGTTACTATACCGTATCCGGCTATTAGCTAGGTTTTCCTCTAGGTACTTACGTAACACAGCAAGCTCTCGTTTACTAAGGTTGTAGAGGGGTCTAAAAGGGACCTCTTTGCCCTCTATAATATTAATCTTATAATCCGTCTCTTTAAACATAGGCAATGTCGATACTAAGTAGTGTTTAAACACATTAATATAGGTCTCTCGAATAGGTTCTAGTATACGCTTAAGCTGTTTAGGATCTATACTATTAGGGGGCACTAGTTCATCGTTATTACTACCGAGCAGGTCGGCAGTTAGATTAGCGGAGGCGGGAGTTAGGTTGCCAATAAATAGGACCCTAATATTATTAGGACACTCGCTAATGTCGATGTGTTTAATGTCCTCTTTCCTAGCGATTCTAAATCGCTATTGTTAACTGCCCAAGTCTATAACTATAGTACAGTACTTAAGAACAGGGTTGCTAATAATAATGTTAGATAGGAGGCTATCTATGTCTACTACGTAGGCAGTAAAGTTTAGTAGGCGTTTATTGCCGAGGTCGTCTCTTAGGGCTATATAGACATAGTAGGCTCCGTAGGTCAAGTGCCGAGCGTTATTAAACCAAGCAAGGGTTAGTAGGTTAGTCCTAGGCAGTTGTCGAAGGTCTAATTGCTTAGCTAGGCGATAGCTAATAAGGGCACTAACTGAATTTCCTAGATCTAGTATAACCTTAGTCTTATAGTTAGTTCTATGCGTATCCGATACGAGACAGGTGCGTATAATAGCTAGCACAATGTCGATAGTCTTACGCCGTACAAGGCTAACAGTTAGTGCGGCGCTTATTCTTTTTTCGAAGGTTGGCCTATAGGGATAGCGTTAGCTACTAAAAGGTGCTTTCGGTGCTTAGCGGCAGTACGGTCGATTCGGGCCTAGTTTTTAGGTTTGTCGCATTAGCCTAGTAGATAGCTAGTGCTATCACAATTAAAGCACTTTAGTCCGGTTAGGGGATTGCTATAGCTATTGCCGCTATTGTTAGCCGAGCGATTAGTACTATAGGGATACGAGCCCCTTCTACGGCCCCTATTACGGCCTCCTCTATATAGCCGTCGGCTACGGCTTCTCCTACGGTCGTTGTTGTTGCTACCTCTATTGTTAGTACTAGTGTTGTTCTAATGCAAACCTTAATTATTGCCTCCTCGGCTACGATAGGTAGATAGTCGTATCTTAGATTCTAACCGTTGCTACAGCTATACTACACGCTCTGCAGTTTCCACTTCAATTATAAATTGAATTCGTATAAGATTAGCCTGTTCGAATACACGGCGGCGGTCTAATTCAAGGACAAGCTCCTACCTTAATTTAGGGCGTATTTCGGAGATCTATATAGAATCGGTTTTAACCGGAAGGTTATCTTCGAGGGTCTTTAAATAGGCTTCAAATAAGCGAGCCGATTAATTAGTCTTTTGTTTAGCTCGAAGGTACTAGTCCTAAGCGTATTGTTGCCTTAGTATAGGGTTTCTAAGGGTGTCTAGTATAATAGTTTTATAGGTTTGCTACTAAATAGCGGTCTGATCGGTAAGGGAGTCAAAGTGGTCGTCCTAGGTGCGTTTTAGGTTACTATTAATATATTGTATAGCATAGACGACTAGCGAATAGTCGTCTAGCAGGGCCCTTAGTGCATTTCGTTAGTTAAGCTTACAGTTACGAATGTAGTCGTTATATTGCTTTCGACTAGAGCTATTAAACACGGTATAGTCCTTAAGTTTAGCATCCTTCTTCTAGACTAGGACTAATAGTAAGGAAGGCCCTGCTATCGGCTTAGTGTTGGTTGTTAGGGCCTCCTAAAGGCGGCGAATTTCGAGGAGGTTATCCTTTAGCTATTGTTCTTAACGTAGGGCAGTAAGCCTGTTTTAGGTAGCTTCTTAGAGTCTCCCTACTAGTTAGGGCCTAAAGGCTAGTTAGCTATATCGACGGTTAACAATATTATTAAGAATGTCGTCGATAGGCAATTCTAGGTCGTTACCTAGAATTATAGGTTCTTCTTTAACAGGCTCTCCGGTAGGCTCTTTAGTAGGAGGCACTTTAGCTAGCACTTTAGCGGGAACTGTGCTACTAGCGTTGTTATTGCTAGCGCTGCTAGCGGCAGCACGGTTGTTGTTGCTTCGTAATAAGCCGGCTATTATTGTAATAGGGGGTAACACTAATAATGTATTATTAGCCCCTAAGATGCGGATGTAGCGGAATTAGTAGATATTAGTCTAGTACGATTGACTTAGTGTAATAGGCCGTATAGAAGGCCTTGCTTAACGATTAGTACGGTTGTTTCGATAGAATAGTACGTGTAGGTCCCGTTCTTCGGGCGCAATATAGTTAGATTAGTCTTATTCGTAGCTATACCGCTAAAAGCTTAAAATAAGGACTATCTAGCTACTGCCCTTAAAGGGTAGATCGAATACTATATAAGAAGGGTATATTAGTAGGTAGATAGGGTGGTGGTAGGTACGAGTAGTATTCGATAAGGATCTAGAAGGAGAGGGAGGAAGGTAGGAGAGTTAGCCTAACGCTAAGCGCTAAGCCCTGCCTAAGGCATCGAGACCCTAGCTTCACTCGGCCTAGTTACATACCAATCACGTGTAGCCTCTTTGGCCCTAACATTCTAATAGGCTAATCTAATACGTATTTAATTTATAGTCGAAGTAGAAATAGCTAAACGGGCTATTTAGCTCTAATAACGACTAGAATCGAGGATCCGACTAGCTAGTACTAACCGTAGCACCCGTAGCCGCGGAGGAAACTAAGGTTCCTACTAAAACAATAGTGCTAACAATAGGAACAGTAATAATAACCGTAGAAGAGGCCGTAGCCGACGGCTATATAGAGGAGGCCGTAATAGGGGCCGTAGAAGGGGCTTGTATCCTTATAACGCTAACCGCTCGACTAGCAACAATAGCTATAGCAATGTTCTAACCGGATTGAAGTGCTTTAACTGTAATAGTACTAGCTACCTGCTAGGCTAATGCGACAAACCTAAGGACTAGGCCCGAATCGACCGTGCTACCGCTAAGTACTAAAAGCACCTCTTAGTAGCTAACGCTACCCCTATAGGCTAACCTTCGAAAAAAGAATAAGCGCCGTACTAACTATTAGCCTTATGCGGCGTAAGACTATTAACATTGTGCTAGCTATTATACGTATCTATCTCGTATCGGACTCGTATAGTACTAACTATAAGACTAAGGTTATACTAGATCTAGGGAATTCAGTTAGTGCCCTTATTAGCTATCGCCTAGCTAAGCAATTAGACCTTCGACAATTGCCTAGGACTAACCTACTAACCCTTGCTTAGTTTAATAACGCTCGGCACTTAACCTATAGGGCCTACTATGTTCTAATAGTTTTAAAGGACGACCTCGGAAATAAACGCCTACTAGACTTTACTGCCTACGTAGTAGATATAGACAACCTATATAGAGGAGCTACTATTGTTATTAGCAACCCTATTCTTAAGCACTATACTATCGCTATAGACTTAGGCAGTTAATAATAGCGATTTAGGATCGCTAGGAAAGAGGACATTAAATACATTAATATTAGCGAGTGCCCTAATAATATTAGGGTCCTATTTATTAGCAACCTAACCCTAGCTAATCCGACTACCGACCTACTCGGTAGTAATAACGAAGAACCTATACCCCCTAACGGTATAGACCCTAATTAGCTTGCTCGTATACTAGAGCCTATTCGAGAGACCTATATTAATGTATTTAAACACTACCTAGCATCGACATTGCCTATATTCAAAGAGACAGATTATAAGATTAATATTATAGAGGGCAAGGAGGTCCCTTTTAGTCCCCTCTACAACCTTAGTAAACGAGAGCTTGCTATACTACGTAAGTACCTAGAGGAAAACCTAGCTAATAGCTGTATTCGGTATAGTAACAGCCCTACTAGTGTACCTATCCTATTCGTACTAAAGAAGGATAGTAGCCTGCGTTTATACGTTAATTACCGTAGACTTAACGCTGTTACTATTAAAGACCGCTATCTACTTCCGCTTATTAATAAGACCCTCGACCGCCTTTCTAGCGCCTACTTTTATACTATACTAGATATTAAAGATGCCTACTACCGCATCCGCATTCGTAAGGGCGACGAATAGAAAACAGCCTTCTGTACCCGTTATAGCTATTTCGAATACTTAGTTATACTATTTAGGCTAGCTAACGCCCCTATAACATTCTAGTCCTATATTAATCGGGCCCTTTTAGGCCTATTAGACTATCTCTGTATAGTTTACCTAGATAACATCCTAGTTTATACCTATTTACCTAATATTGCAGAATATTAGGCTATAGTATATAAGGTGCTCGACCGCCTACGAGCCTATAGACTATACTACAAACCTTCTAAATACACCTTCGCTACTAAGGAGGTAGCCTTCCTTAGCTTCCTCGTATTAATAGAGGGTGTTAAGGCTAATCCTAATCGGATTTAGACTATTACGGAGTAGCTAATACCTACTAGTATTAAGGAGCTTTAATTATTCCTCGGCTTCGCTAATTTCTATCGTCGCTTTATTAAGGGCTATTTACGGCATATAATGCCCCTTACTAAGCTTACTAAAACCAAGGCTAACCTAACTAGAGAGTTTAAATAGACTAATAGAGTACAAGCCGCTTTTAACGGTTTAAAGAAGCGATTTACTAAAGTCCCCCTATTATACTACTTCGTACTAAGCAAACTAATTCGTATTAAAACTAACGCTTCCTAGTTCGCTGTATTAGCTATTATGTTATAGCAGGCTAGTAATACCTACTAGCATCTAATTGCCTTCTTCTTACGAAAGATAATCGATATAGAGCGTCGCTACGAGACCTATAAGCAAGAGTTGCTAGCTATTATCGAGGCCTTTAAGTATTAGAGGCACTACCTCGATAGGGCTTAATATACAATATAGGTCTATATAGACTGTAACAACCTCCGTAGCATTACTAAGGTTACTAGGGTTATAGGTCGATAGGCTAGATAGGCCGTCTACCTCGCCGGGTTTAATTTTAATATATTATATTAGCTAGGCGTAAGTAACCCTACTAATAGCCTATCGAGGCGACCTAATTACGATAGCGAGGCCTAACATATTAATTCTTTGTTTCTAACCCTATAGTATAAGATTGCTATAGACCTTGCTATAAAGCAAGCGTAGGATAAGCAGACTTCCGGACCCCGCGGCGATAACAAATACTATAGCGGAGTTATCGTTCTTCTAGTACGCGTTAGAAAGGGCGTAGATCGCTCGAGCTATAATAACTCGATTAAGGACATTGCTATCTATAGTAATAGTCTATATAGCGATAGTACTATAGAAGAGGTTATAGTAGTTCCGGCTACTAGTACTATTAGATATATATAATACGTACCTCGTTTAATAGCGAGGGTGCTATTAAATAACCTTGCAAATAGGGATAGTTAATCGTTTATAGATAAGCTATTACGGGCTTAGTAGAGGGACGCCTTTGCTATTAAACGTATTAATAGGCTTGTAAGTAGGCGAACGACTCGATCTAGTAAGAGTAATTAGTCGATCGACGACAAAGGTTACTTAAAGTTTAAGGGCAGATACTATGTCCCCGCTAAACAATCGATTAGATAAGAGCTTTTAAAGAGGTATTATAATAGTAAGCTCGCTAGTTACTATAGTATAGAGAGGTCGTACGAGCTGCTATTGCGTACATACTACTAGCTAAATAGTAAGCGGTATATAAAAGAATATATACAGACCTATATAGTATACTAGCGTATTAAAGCACCTAAGCACTTGCTATTCGGCGAGTTGTCTTTACTCCCTGTTCTAAAGAAACCATTTGTAGAGCTTATAATAGACTTTATTATAGGCCTTCTACCTACTAAGCGTAGGGGTAGTAAGGACGTATACGATGCTATCCTTGTTATAGTAGATCGGTTTACTAAAGGCGCTCGTTACATCCCTACTCGGAAGGATTAGACTACTATTAATATAGCTAAAGCCCTATAGAGCAACATCTTCTATAGCTATTAGAGAACCCCTAAGGGGATAGTTTCTAACCGGGGCTCGACATTTATATCTTACTATTAGAGTGAGATATGCCTATAGCTAAGACTTAAGCATCGGCTATCTATAGCCTTCTATCTATAAACAGATAGCTAAACCGAGAGGCAAAATGCTACCCTATAGTAGTACCTCCGCAGTTATATTAACGAGAACCCTAACGACTAGGTTAACCTCCTATAACTAGCTGAATTCGTATACAATAACAGTATCTACTTATTAACTAAGGTATTACTATATATAGCTATAATAGGCTAGAACGCTATAATGCTACAAGACCCCCTATCGCTCGAGGCCGAGCGTAAGGAAAGGGAAGCGCGTTAAGCCCCTAAAACACTAGCGGCTATCGAGAGGGTCTAAAAGATGCGAGAAATTCACGCTAAGATAGCTAATAAGCTAACAAAGGCTTAAGAATACTAAAAGACCTACTACGATAAGCACTATACGCTAATAACCTTTAAGTAAGGCGATATAGTTATACTAAGTACTAAGAACCCCCGTATCCGTAAACACCTATCGCCTAATAGCAAAACACGCCCTAAACTAGCACTACGGTTTATTAGCCCCTTCCGAATCCGAGAACCGAAGGGCAATAGCTAGGCCTATTAGTTATAGCTCCTACTATACTATACTATCTATAATACCTTCTATATCTCCCTCCTTAAACTATACTACTACCGCGGAGACTCTAATAAAGAAACCCCTACTAAACATAAAGAGATACTAGCTAACGGTAAAGAGCTATAGTCTATAGAACGTATCCTAAAGCACCGAACTAGGTAGGGCAAGAAGGAATACCTATTAAAGTAGCAAGGCTATTTACCTAAATAGGACTCGTAGGAAGCTAAAGCCTCTTTTAAAGACATAACTAAGTTGTTAGATAAGTATTAGACTAGTATAAAGAACAAGAAGAAGGCTAGGGGCCTATAATGTTACTAGAAGGCCTAGGATTAATACTACCCCTAGGGTGCTATTAGCTAACTAATTAGAGGCAAGCAATTGTTAGTAACGAAGGATAATAAAACTACACTACTATAGTAGATACGCACCGAGCGTTAACAAACGCGCTATAACTATTAACTAATCGCTTGCTCTTTTAAGGAATCTACCTCTTTACTAGCGTACCCTATAAGACCCTCCTCTTAGCGCCCCTTTTATTTCTACGTCCTATCGAGGCTCTAAGGCCTAGGCGGTCGGTAGAGGCGGTGCGTACGCGTAGGCGAATAGTGTTAGTAATAATAATAATAACGACGGCGTTACGCTTATACTAAAGGGCGACACGGCCGGCGCGGCTATATTAGTAACGGTATTGCGGAGTGTATTATTTGTCGAAGAAAGAAATCGGAAGCAAGGTAAAGTTAGCGCTAAGACGACTAGCGCCGCTATTGTTAATATTGCCTGCTCGCTACTATTACTAACCTTACTTATTGTCGCTATATCTACTAAAACAACCTTACCTACGCTACGAGCCTAAAGCACTATACTAACTAAGTTAAAAGATTAAACCTATTAAAGGTTTAATTAAAACTTTAACTAAGTTAAAAGATTAACGCTTAGAAGATTAAGTAAGCTAACTAAGGGCAAAAATATAGAGCTAAGCTAGCCGGGGTCGATCTTATAGATAATAGGTTACTCCTCGATCTTTCCGACCCTTTAAGCGAAGCGAACCTTAACTATTATACTTATAATAGCCTTTACCTATAGAAACTAGACGAACTGCGTTTTTGAAAAGATAAGATAAGATTAACAGTTAAAGGCTGCTAAACCTAACTAATTAGGGCTAGTAAAACTACGATAGTAAATAATAGTCCTCGTAATAATAAGAACGAACCCTCGGAAGCGGACAACCCTCGGAAGCGGACATTTCTAGGTCTTTTAGAGTAGACGTAAAGAACTCGGAACGACATTACTTAGAGCGGAGGCAGTGCTATAATACCTCGTACGTCTACCTATTATAGTAGGGAAGACGCGCTCGTATTATAATTAGTCGATAGTCCTTAATTCTCGTAGTTATATATTACTTTATTATATATAAGGATAGCGCAGTTAGAGTTAGATATTATATAGGAAGGTAAGGTTTAACATAGTTATATAATTAGGTAGTTAAGTATTTAATTTAGCGCGGGCTAAGCAGCTTATTAGACTTGCTAAGTTAGTAGCAATAGAGGTCGTAGAATATAGACAGGCTACGAGGGCGCGGCCTTTAGAAGGGGAGCGTATATTAGGGCTAAAGAGGCTACACGTAATTAGCATATAACTAGGCTAAGTAAAGCTAGGGTCTTAGTGCCTTAGGTAGGGCTTAGCGCTTAGCGTTAGGCTAACTAGCCTGCCTTCCTCCTTCTCCTCCTAGATCTCTATCGAATACTACTTATACCTACTACTACCCTATCTACCTACTAATATAACCCCTATTATACTATTATTAATATTACCTACTCGCTACTATTGCTAACCTTACTTATTATCGCTACTATACCTATAAAAACAATCTTACCTATACTACGCTAACTAAGTTAAAAGATTAAGCGACTAATAGACTAACTAAGGGCAAAAATATAGAGCTAAGCTAGCTAGGGTCGATCTTGCGGATAATAGGTTACTCCTCGATCTTTCCGATCCTTTAAGCGAGGCGAACCTTAACTATTACACTTATAATAGCCTTTACTTATAGAAACTAGACGAACTGCGTTTTTGAAAATAAGATTAATAATTAAAGGCTGCTAAACCTAACTAATTAGGGCTAGCGAAACTACGATAGTAAATAATAGCCCTTGTAATAATAAGAACAACCCTTAGAAGCAGACATTTCTAGGTCTTTTAGAGTAGACGTAAAGAACTTAGAACGACATTACTTAGAACGGAGGCAGTGCTACAATACCTCGTACGTCTACCTATTATAGTAGGGAAGACGCGCCCGTATTATAATTAGTCGATAGCCCTTAATTCTTATAAATATATATTACTTTATTATATACAAGGATAGCGTAGTTAGAGTTAAGCATTATATTACGTTAGAAGGTAAGGTTTAATATAGTTATATAATTAGGTAGTTAAGTGTTTAATTTAGCGCGAGCTAAGCAGCTTATTAGACTTACTAAGTTAGTAGTAATAGAGGTCGAGATTAGAATATAGATAGGCTACGAGGGCGCGGCCTTTAGAAGGGAAGCGTATATTAGGGCTAAAGAGGCTATACGTAATTAGTATATAACTAGGCTAAGTAAAGCTAGGGTCTTAGTACCTTAGGCAGGGCTTAGCGCTTAGCGTTAGGCTAACTAGCCTACCTTCCTCCTTCTCCTCCTAGATCTCTATCGAATACTACTTGTATCTACTACTACCCTATCTACCTACTAATATAACCCTTCTTATATTAGCTATCGAGTTTCGAGATATAGTTTAAAGTAGCTACCTGCTTCTTATACCTAGAAAGACAAATAGCTTTCTAGAAGGCAACGAGGTATAGGTAGCTAGTATCTCGGATACGAGTTATAAGTATCTACTATTACTAAATAGTTAGCTTTCTAGGTCTAGTATATAGGCTCTCGAGTACTTCCTTAAATACCCGTAATACTAGATTATTACCTTACTAACGTTAAGCGACGTTAATTTAGATAGTCTTATCGAAGAGATACTAGATATAGCGACTAAGAACGACTTTAGGGAAGTTAATTAAAGTAGGTCTACTAAAGAGCGGTCGCCTACTAATTAGAACTAACTAACGAAAGTTGCTATATATATAAATACTAAAACTACCGAACGGTATTAAGATATCGATATTAGTATCTTCTTAGTTAGCCTACGAATAGCTCGAGTCCGATTATTATCCGACTTATTATAGCCGCCTATCGATCTAATATAACTAAACTAAGTTAATTCTAGACTTTTCGCCGATTATAATATAGAAGATTAAGATCTTACTTATAAACTCCTAGAAAGTAGAGAGTATATTTCCCTTAAGAGGAACGTACGCTTTTATAGTTAATAGTAAGTAGAAGGCGGAGTAAATAGTAGATCCCTTATAGTACCGCTAGGAGCAATATATATAATTAGGTTATTAAGCTTATATTCTATAAGACTACTCGTATTATATTACTTCGCGAGACCTTTAATAGTAGAAAATAGTAATTTAACAATAAAAGACTTACTAAATCTAGTTTTACTATTAATTTTTAGTAGTATTAAGACTAGAACAGTATTTCTATTAATTATCCTATTAGTATAACTATAAATCCGGCTATACTAAACTCGCTACTCTAGCGACAAACCTATAACCTTATACTATAAGTTAGCGTCGCGATCTAGCCGAACTTCTAATAGTCTATAATACTATAATATACGTTCTCCTAATCTTTTATTTATCTAAGGCTATGTCGTCTAATATAAGGTATCTAGTCGTAGTCCCTATCTATCTAATAGTTAATACTAAGGTTATTTAGATCTTCCTCCTCTATTATAATTAGATATAGTAGATACGAGAAGCTTACTTACCCTTAGATTCTTCCTCTTCTTCTAGATCGTCTTACTCTTTCTTAAAGAGGTCTTTAGTAGGTATAACTATAGGAAGATAAATACCGAAGTCGTCGAAAGGATAATTTTAATTATTCTCCTAGTAATACTACTCGTATACTTTACGCTAAGTATAAAACTCTTTATTAGTATTATAGTTATCGTTAAGAGGATAGAGAAGGGCTAGATATTAGATATTATATAGGTAGTATAGGATAACCTTATTATAATTATAGTCCTCGTACGTACCGTCGTTTTCTTCTAAGTTACTATATTATATAGAGAAGTAATTAATTAGCCGGGGTTTTACTCGTAGTTGTAATTTAAAGGTACTAAAGTCCTAGGAAGTTAGGAATTTAAAGAGAACTTTAATAGGTATAAGTTGCGTAAGTAGATAAGACTTAGTAAAACTAAATTTCTTAGAGCTAGTACTAAGGCAGTAAATATACCTTAGTAAAGATACCTTACCCTATATAAAAATCTCTCTAGCCTACTTACTATATCGCTTAACCTTTACCTAGTACTAAAGGAGCCGATAATCGAAGCTTTAATTAAATAGTACGAGTGCCTTAAGATAGTACTATAGAAGGCCTAAAAGCTAATTAGTAGTAAGCCTTCCACACTAACATATCGCGCTTACCGATAAGCTTATTTCTTATCCTAGTAAGAAAGGAGACTATAGGGCGGTTAGAAATCTATAACTACGGATCTAATTCTCGAGTAATAGAGTACTACTATACTTCTCTACCTTAGTAAGGGTACCTTTTAATACTGGTCTAGTGGGTGTGGGTTTGAAGCTGTGTTACGTCTAAAGTAAAGCTAGAGATAGTAATAGAAGCTAATAGTAATAGATTTCTAAAATTACTAAAAAAGGTAAAGATAGGAAGAGACGTAAAGCTAAGAAGATAAGATATTATAAGACTCCCCCTCTTCTTTACGTACTACTAAATTTACGCGAGGAGTACTAGATTTCTAGTATTATAATATTGTTTCGGGAATATCTTCGGCTTTCGATCTGATTAGACCTAGCGTCGAATGGGAGCGGCGAATCTCATACAAATGTTAGATAGTGTGGAAGCATTGCGTTCAGCTTCAGCGTAGGATTGTTTATAAAGGGAGAGAATGGCAGGATGCGAGGGGGAAGATCTGAGAGCGTGGATATGATTCGGAATCGGAATGCCTAATGGATTCCCAAACACGGGCAGATGTGCCATCTTGCTTGCTGAGGATTTACAGTCAGGTGGGGTGGGGTTACATACACAGCTTGAGCTTGAATGAACCATCCTCAGGATTTTTCTCGATATCGATCAGACAGACGCTTCTTCCTGCTCTCCCCATACATCCATCAGACCTTCTTCCCACTCTCCTCATGCATCCTCACCTCTTCCGCAAACCATCCCTCCGCCTCCTGCACACTCGGATCCAACTCGCCCCGATTTGCCCTCTCATAAAGACCGGCCACAAACTCCTCCCCCCAAACAAACTCCTCCGCCTCCTTCTCCCCCATCTCGTGTCCCTCGACCAACGCGCCCTTCACGCGGATCTGCTCCTTCTCCATGCCCAAATGCCTCAGCCGTCCCCTCATCAAAACGTCCCACTCACTCCTCCGATTCACATCAAACTTTCCCTCTTCCCAGACGAGCTGGATATTCTCGCCCAAAGCCGCCAAACGGGGGAGTTTGCGGAGGTACACGACGTCGCTGGGCCAGACGTACTGTAGAGGTCCCATTTCTACGGAGTAGACCATTTGAGCCATGAGTTCGGAGGATAGCAAAGGGTAGTCTTTTTCGAGGGCGTCGTAGACCCAGTGGCCGGTGTCGGAGGAGGGGCCGAGGGCGAGCGGTTTGTGGGTGGAGGTGGAGGGGAAGATGCGGTCGGGGCCTGGGAGGGGGGGTTCGGGGGTTGCTTCGGGTTTGATGTAGGGTGATGGGGAGCGGAGGAGGGAGAGGAGGGGGTCTTGGTGGGTTTCCATTGGGAGTTCGAATGGGGCTGGCGATGGGTGTGCGGATTGTTGAAGTTTGCGGTCGTAGTGGGCAATTGCGGCGTCCAGTTCGGCGTCGGACATGAAGATGCGTTGACGGTTGTGGTTGCTTGATGTGTCGGGTGCGGCTTCACTTTCGACCAGCTCACCTGCCTGCTCAAGCTGATCTTGTAGAGCGTCACAGTCGTGCCTTCCTACCGCGCCACGAGTACAGAATTGCTTGCGGCAGTGCATGCATGGGACATGAGTCTGCCCTCCACGTTTTGCTGTTTCTCGCGCCGCCGCCTCCAGGTGACCGTCAAGCGTGTGCTTCTTGTTCGCAGCGTATTCGCAGGGCGTGTTGGGGCAGATGAATCTTCGCTGGTCGTAAGGGACGCCTGGATACGATTGCTTGCTGGCTGGAGTGAGCTCTTCCTCGTCGTCTTCCTCTCTCTTTCTGCGTCGAGATGGAGTTTGGGGGAAGAAAGAAGGAGCGGGATCGACGAAAGGATCTTCCAGCAGTCCACTGCCGTCGATGCCAGTCACATTGCGTGACTGACGTGCGCGAGATGACGTCTGCTGCGGCGGCGTCGTGGTCGCTGGACGCGCCTGCTGTCCGTGACGTGCGTAAAAGGCACGAACAAACTGGTGATGCTGCTGAGCTGTGATGGCGGCGGTGATCTCCTCCAAGACATCCGCATCAAGTGGCTGACTGTTTCCAGCTGCTACTCGTTGCTGCACTGGCCCGCCACGAGTAGCGACGTGGCGACCGTTGTTGACATGCAGGCCCAGAGCGCGTTCATGCTGCTGCTGCGCTTCAATGATGGCATCAATGTCGTCCTCACCGTCTCCGCTGGGTGGCTTGTCGTGTGGAGCTGTCGGACGCTTGGCAGCTGTCGCATTCTGCTGACCATATCTGGCATTGAACTCTGGAGCGAATGCTTGCCGCTGCTCCTCCGAAAGCACCGCCTGGCCACCAGTCGTGCCTGGACCACGCAAGCCCAGAGCGATCTCATGCTGCTCCTGCTCCTCAATAATCGCATCAATATCATCATCCTTCGCTTCGACAGATGCCCGTGTGTGTCGATGCGCATTCCGATGCCCATACCGCGCATTGAACTCTCTCACAAACTCCGCCTGCTCCTCCGCCGAAAGCTTCGCCTTCCCCTTTTCCTTACTCTCGCTGGTCTGGCCCTCGCCGTGCAGAATTCGAGCTTGATGCCGCCAAGCGTTATGTCCGCCATACTGGGCA
Organism: Pseudocercospora fijiensis CIRAD86; assembly: GCF_000340215.1. Lineage (NCBI taxonomy): Eukaryota > Fungi > Ascomycota > Dothideomycetes > Mycosphaerellales > Mycosphaerellaceae > Pseudocercospora > Pseudocercospora fijiensis. Next base: position 5,623,076 of record NW_006921536.1, read on the forward strand.
TTGAAATTCTTGACATATTCCGCAATGCGACGCCGCCTCTCTTCCTCGCCCTCCTCCTCCTGCTTTCCCTCACACTGATGCCTTGTCTTACAACCTCGAGTACACCACTTCTTTCCACAATCTTGGCATTCCACCAACTTGTATTCCTGACCCATTCTATCTCTCTCGCCTTGAGCTCGAGCCAGATGCAATTTCAGGTCTTTGGGGTAGACGGCACCGTAGTCGCAGCCTTCGACAGGGCATGCGTGGATGCGCTGCCGGTCCTTGTAGGGAGAAGGCATTTTTGTGTGTCGAGTCGTTGCATCGATGTTGGTGGGGATGGGCTTCGAGTGGAGATGTTTTGGTCTTCTTCTGCTTCATCGGAAGGTGCGAGATGTTTTTGGTTGCCATGGTGATGTTTTGCTTCTGAGACTTCAGAATTCACCGGAGCGGAGAGGTGAGTTCACGGGCTTGCTGGAAGGACCGCGACTTCACATGCTGATCGGAGAAGGTGACAATGTGCTAGCCTGTGCGAGGGCGTTGCTGTGAATCGATATGGTATCCACACCTCATTCGCTGTGCTTTCACCACTTCGCCCTCCATCACACCAGTCGATGAGAGCCAGCAGCTTTGCTTCATCCAAGTACGAACGGCACGCGTGGTCCACGGATCATGTAAACGGCATCATCGCTCCAAGCCCCAACATCCCATGTCCTGCTTCGTAGTGAAGAAGCTTCAACCTCTGCATGCAAGTTGAAGAACTGATTTGCTTCTTCCTGATCAGGAAGGGCTTTCGACGCTTCCATGCTTGGCTTGAGCCTGCCATAACGCGATCAAGAATGCTACAAAGGCGCTGAAGCTGCGCCAGTGCTGAGCGATATCGTTCGCAGCCCTTTCGTAGTTTGGAATGACAAGAGGGACAGACTGGGTACTTCCAGCCGACTCAAAGGCGAATGTTTATTTGCACAAATGTGGCCTTTAGCAGCACCAGCACTCAAGAAGTCAACGACCCCGAATGAATATTCTTGACCATCTCGCCATCCAATCGGCATGTATGGTGAGCATTGAAATTTCTCTGCCAGTGTGGCCATGGTGGTCAGCCTGCCTGTTGTAGGTGCCAAGGACGGCACAATGAAAGTTGCAGAACAATGCATGGTGCAGAGTTCTTTGTTTTTGCGGTAAAGAAAGCCAGGAACGAGAGGACCAGGGAGGGAGCGAGAATGTGAAAGATACCTTGGAAGTCACGGTGCGAAGGAGTCTCATCGATAACACTGAGAAGGTGGCCTCGCCAGAATCAATGCAGCAGGGCTTTGATTCGTCATCCTATGGAGCTCAGCTTGACCATTCCGCCATCATAGGTCGGTTTCGTTGACATCCAGATCCCAACGCCAGAGAGATATTAAGTCCATCGAGTCATGCAAGTCCAGCCAAAAAGAAAACTCTCTCCTGCTCGAGTCGCTCCAAAAAGGTCCGGCCAGTCTCTCGTGTATTTCGTATCCCATCCCGGCCCGCCCTAGTGCTTTTGATGATGTCAATCCTAGTTTCTGCGGAACGATGATTTGAACTTCGAGGTTATTGGAGCGCTAGAGACGAAGTCGCGTTCCAGCTCTGCTCTTCGCCCCACTGTTTCGATATAGGATCCTCGATGGTGTTGCATGCCAGCTGAAGAGCCTTAATCGTCGCGTGAGCGCTTCGTCAAGCCATCGCCATGCGCGTTCGCATCCTCAGCATGTCGCTTGTTCACGCCAGAAGACTTGGGCATGGGCTGCTGCTTGGCTGCCGGGCGGACCCTAGCCTTCGTCGGCGTTACATCGTACAGCTCATCCTCGTCATCTTCCCACAGCGAAGTCTGTTCTGGCGTCTCGCCTTCTGGTCTGACGAGATCGACAACGTCGTCCGTTGGTCGAGTGCAGCTGCGTAGATCCCAGTTGGTAGCCCAGGCCCAGTCGCACGGGAACGTGGAGAAGACCTTTTGCTGTATGACGGCTTCGGAGTGCAGAATAAAGAGTCGCGTGCCAGGCACGACGGTTCCGGAGGCTCCATTCGGATACTTCATCGGCATTGGGGCAACGACCAGAACTTCTGGCGAGAAGTTGGCGCGAGCGGCCTCGCTGATGAAGTGGCTCACTTCGATGCGAAGAGACTCGAAGGTGTAGATCATGGAATCCATGTTGAGCAGATAGACAGAGGGGCTCTCGACACAGTGATATTGACAGCGGCCAAAGTTGACTCGCTTTCGATGTAGCAGTGGGTGTGCGTTGCGTGGCGGATGCCGACGAAGAAGTCAAGATAGAAATTCGATCGCAAGGTGTGGGAGAGTATGTCTTTGGAAAAGGAAGTCAAGCATGGTGTCGGAAGATATCCAGGGTCCAGAAGTCACGTGGTGGCGAGTGAATGACTGAGGAAGGCGCGCATAGTCACTCGAGTTTGGCGAGCCGTGCTCTGATGAAGCATAATGAGGTCGCATTCACATCTCACCAGAACCAGCATCCGCTATGGGTATCCAGAAGCCAGGGAGGGCTTGGAGCAAATGGCTTTGCATTCGGGTCTATTTATCTACTCCAGTACAATGTACTTTCTCAAATGCTCGGGCACAGCATCGAGCAGCTTCTTGCTTTCCAACCACTTCTTGCTGAAGAGGCGATCCGCATATCTGTAAGCACCATCGCACAAGATAGTCACGACGGTATGGCCTGGTCCCATCTTCTCTGCAACATCCTTTGCAGCGGCGACGTTCAAGCATGATGACGCTCCAAGGTAGAGACCTTCTTCATCCAGGCATCGGTAGACCATTTCTATGCTCTTCTCGTCGGCAATGTGCAGAGCGCCGTCAAGCAGGTCGATGTCCGGCTTGAGATTGTCTGTTACGCGACCTTGACCGATACCTTCGGTGATGGATGAGCCACTTCGGTCGATGAGCTTGCCGCCAGATGAGATGTATGTGTAGAGGACTGATCCAGGAGGGTCGGCGAGATAGCACTTGACGCGGCCATTGGACACAGTTTTGAGGTAGCGCGTCATGCCTGCGATAGTACCGGCGGTCCCAGATGCGCAAGTGAAAGCATCGATTTTGCCTTCCGTCTGCGCCCAGATCTCGGGTCCGGTGGTCTCAATGTGTGCCTGTCTGTTGGCGGTGTTGTCGAACTGATTAGTCCAGACTGCATTTTCTAGTCTCTCTGCATGTCGCTTGGCCTGGTGATTGTAGTTCTCTGGGTTGTCGAATGCCACAGCAGGCACAGGATATACCTCAGCACCAAGCAGTCTCAGGAGATCTATCTTGCCCTGCGACTGGGTATTCGGCATGTAGATGACCAGCTTGTAGCCTTTGCTTCTGCACACATGCGCCAAACCAATGCCAGTATTGCCAGCCGTTCCTTCCACCACAGTTCCACCAGGTCGCAGCAGTCCCTTCTCTTCGGCATCTTTCACCACGTATAGAGCCGCTCGGTCTTTCACTGATCCACCAGGATTCTGAAATTCTGCTTTGCCCAGCACTTCGCATCCAGTCTCGGCAGATATCTTATTCAAGCGAATGAGAGGCGTGTTGCCGATAGCTGAGGCGCTGTTTATCAGTCTCAGCGATTACACTGCATGATGGGCAGGCCTGTGCTTACCAGAGACAAGACCATCCTTTGCGACTCTCTGCGCCTTGGAGATCTCGATGTGCCTGGAAGCCATGCTGTCGATCTTGGAAGCGTCAATCGTTGATGCCTGCCGTATGCCTATGCCTCTCACTACTGCAGGCTTCGATATTGCCCGCAATGCTGTTCTTGCGAACATTGTGCCTGCTGCTTCCGATGGCGCCAAAATGCAGGTGAATGCGATCTTCAGAGGCAGGCTACATTGAGTTTCGGCAAAAGCGGGACGGAGTGGCGTCATTGGTTGCAGGGTCTTTCGCGGGTTCTCTGTTTACGCGTGGAGTAAACAAATCCTCGACAGTGACAACCAACATCAACGACCGTATCATACACAACGCCCGGCGCCCAGCAATACCTTGAACGAAGTCGCAATATACCAGCGCACTCACACCGCTTGATCGGGGTTATTGCAGACGGAATTCTGCTCGCAGTCCACACAAGGGCACTTGCGACGACAAAAAGCACCCAGCGACGCCAACAACAAACAGACCACCGACATGCCCGGACGAGTCGCAAGCGGTCGTCGAACCGTCTCATCAAAAGCGAGCGCCAAATCCCTGCGGAACTCATCCCACGATACCGAAATACCAGACGAAGGCGCAGATTCGTCCCTCCGCCAAGCGATATGCATCGTGTTCGCAGATGCGCAGAAGTCTACCGCGGGACACAGAAAGGCGACGATCAGTTTGCGGAAAGTGCAGGAAGCATGTTGCTACGAGCCAGTGAACGCGAAGAAAGGAAAGCAGAGTGAGGACTTTGAGGAAGATGATTTCAATCGCGAAGTTCTTCGCTGCGTGTTGCGCATTCTCCCAGTCAAGAAGGCAGAGCCGGTGGGAGATCGCGTGGTACGTTTCTTAGGCACTTTCCTAAACGCTGCGAGTGGCAAGGATATCGAGATTGCTCAGCAAGATGAAGATATGGAGGAAGGTGTACTGCTAGAGACACCAACAACGCGACTTACAACACAGCTGCTGGAGATGCTTGTGCCTTTGATGCGCGCCAAGGATAAGACGATCAGATTCCGTGCGACCCAAATCACCAGTCACGTCATCAACAGTCTCGATACGCTGGACGATAATGTCTTCCACAAGCTGAGGCAGGAGCTGTTGAAGCGCATTCATGATAAGGAAGCGCCGGTACGGCTGCAAGCTGTGTACGGTCTAGGCCGACTGGCGCAAGAGGTAGATGCCGACGAGGAGGAAGATTCTGATTCCGAGGACGATGGTGCGAAGACTGTCTTGACAAAGCTCCTCAATGTCCTCCAAAACGACCCATCAGCAGAAGTGCGACGGAACCTCCTGCTCAATCTACCCATAACAAAGCAGACGCTACCATATCTTTTGGAGCGAGCAAGAGATTCAGATGCGACCACGCGAAAGGCATTGTACGGAAAGCTGCTACCTGCTCTCGGCGACTTCAGGCATCTGAGCTTGTCGCATCGAGACAAGCTGCTTCGTTGGGGCCTCCGCGACCGAGACGAGAACGTACGCAAATCGACTGCGCGTCTCTTTTGCGAAAGATGGATTGAGGACTGCGCCGCTCTTCCTGCTGCACAAGCTGCTGAGCAGGAAGATGGCGAGATCAAGCCAGCTGATCAAGCCGCTGTACCTTCCTTGGACGCTCTACTGGAACTGCTAGAGCGCATCGATGTCATGAATAACGGCAATGAAGGAGGAATTGCACTTGTCGCCATGCGCGAGTTCTGGGAGGCACGGCCTGACTATGTCAGCTACGTCTCCTTTCCCGATACTTTCTGGGAAGATCTATCTCCAGAATTGGCCTTCGTTGCCCGCACCTTCAACGAGTACTGCCGCAACTCGACTTCCGGCCCTCGCGACTTGACAGCGCTTGCTGATGAGAAGCTTCCTGAGGTGACCAAGTTCGGCTTCCTCCTCGAGCGAGAAATACAGAAACTGGTCCAGGCCACGATCGCGACAGCCGCCACGGAAGACGAAGATGCGGAAGAAGAACTTGCACAACGCGAGTTCGTGGTAGAGAACATGCTCCAGATGTCCCTCACCTTCGACTACAGCGATGAGGTTGGACGCAGGAAGGTACTTGGTCTTATGCGAGAGGCGCTTTCATTAGCAGACCTTCCGGAGGAGGTCACTCGTCTTGTGGTTGAGAATCTGCGCCTCGTCTGCGGTCAGAATGCTACTGGCGAGCGCGAATTCTGCAGTCATGTCTTGGAAGCCATTGCCGAAGTTCACGATACCATCATGGGCGACGTTGACGATGAGCCCGACAGTACTGAAGAAAGCTTCCATTCTGCTAATTCTGAGATCGATGTTGACGATGACACGATCGTGGTCGCAATGAAGAAGGCGAAAAAGCAGGCTGATCAGGATCCCGAAGCAGCGGAGCAGAAAATTGTCAAGGAGATTATGGTCAACATGAAGTGCCTCCACATTGCCTTGTGCATGTTACAAAACGTGCAGTGCGACTTGGAGGAGAATCCACACTTGGTCACGATGCTCAACAACCTGGTTGTGCCTGCTGTGAGAAGTCAAGAGGCACCGATTCGAGAACGTGGCCTCATGTGTCTTGGACTGTGCTGCTTGCTCGGAAAGGTAAGATGGGAGCCGTTCATTACGATGATCGAGACGTATACTGACGAATTTCTACAGAGGGTTGCGCAGGAGAATCTGACGCTCTTCCTGCACTGCTTCAACAAGGGCTCGCCAACACTGCAAGCGACGGCGCTACAGATCATCACCGACATCCTGATCGTCCACCCTACACTGCTTGCTGCTCCCGAGGGCGATGAATGTGGTCCATTAAGCGATCATCTCAAGCCTCTGCTGAAGGCATACAGGTCCTCAATCAGATCTGAGGCCCCAGAAGTTCAAGCGATTGGCGCTTCGGCTTTGTCGAAGGTGATGCTACAGCGCCTGGTCACCGACACAGATCTGCTTCGACAACTCGTGGTATCTTACTTCGATCCAGACACAAAGAACAATGCTTCCCTTCGCCAGAGCTTGTCGTACTTTTTGCCGGTGTACTGTCATTCGCGAACAGAGAACGCAATGCGCATGGCTGAAGTCGCGACAAGTGTCATTTCGAAGCTGCAGACGATCGAGACTGCGCTTCGTGATGACGATGACGAAGATGCCGACCCAGAGGCAGCTGATAATCTCATCTCTCTGACAGCTGTGGCCAATATGCTCCTTGACTGGACCGACCCAAGGAAGGTTCACGGCTTCAGTGAGGCTGTCAACGATGCTGCCGTCGCAAGAGGCGCCGGCGAGACACACTACGTCCTAGCTGAGAGCATCCTCGACCGCCTCGTCGTCAAGCCAGATAAGGAGAAGAAGGTCCTATTCAGTATGCTCAACAAGCTCCACCTCCCAGCTGGCGGCGCACACCGCGATCGACTCGATGCAATCCTCAAGCTCATCGCCGAAGTCGAAGACGTCAAAGCTGCGACTGATGCGACGAGCAAGAACGTCCTGAAGAAGCTCCAGGCTACACTGCTCAAACACATGCACGACATCACCACTGAAGAGCGCGGAGGTGGCGATACTGTTCTGGAGTCAACCGAGCTCGCTGATCAAACCGAGCTTGTCGATGTGACACAGGCTCCCGGCGCAGACGAAGAGGAGGAAGATCAGGATTCAGACGTCACGCAATTGCAACAAGAATTGGATGCTACTACGATTGGTTTCACCGCTGGTGTTCCTGATGCTGAAGGTACGAGGATCCAGTTGGGTGATGAAAGTCTTATGGGTGACTCGGAGATGATGGATGTTGATGGTTGATGAATGGTTTTGTAATTTCTGATCGGAGTTTGGGGGGTTTGATACCACTGATTATTATACATTGTGCAAAGTGAATTGTATGGATGTTTCTCGTGTGCAACTTGATCTCATGCTTTTCACTACACGGATGCTCATCGACGCTCACCAGTTTGCCTAGGAAGAATTCGAGGAAGTCAAGACGTCCCGCTCTCTGGCCCGAAGATCTTTCTCTTCTTCCTCGTCCCAGTCTTGCGATTCAGTCTTGAGCCTTTGCCGGTACGGTTGAAGAACGACAAACCGATGAGACGGATCCGTGTATAATTGCTTTTGATTTGGAAACTTGAGGCGGCAGGATTGCGTATGGATTTCCGCTGTCGTTTCTTGATGCTTTTTCAGGGGTTATGATGATTTTTTTTTTGAGAAAGAGCGCGAAACTTTGGGGTGGTGTTTTGGATACGGGGAAGGGAGTTACGTGGCGATTGGAGGAGTGTTGGATTTCTTTTGATGTATATGTGCGTGGATTATGGATGCTCGCTCGCGTTACTGATACTTCTCTTTGGGAGTGATGAGTAGTCCTTGCCTCCTTTGTCTTCTAGCTCACTGTGCATACTCTTTGGGCAGCATGGACTTTCAGCCACCACAAGCTAAACTTCAAGAGCTGAATTTCTCGTCTTTCCGCCCCATCTCCATGATCTTGTCATACAATTCACCCAATGTCCACTCTACTTCAATGCGGAACTTCTTGCGGAACAACACAACTCCATCCACCGTTCGTCTCATGACGTGGAGAGTCACAGCATTCCTTCCAGCCGGCATGACAGGATACTTGCGCCACGATGCCCAAGGGCTGTCATCGAGCTGCAGATCTCTTTTAGAGATTAACATGATGGTGGGTAAGTCGCGAGTCTCCGCGAGACCGAACCTTCCGCAAGCAATACTCAACCAAATGAGGCGGTCGGGGCAGCCGGCAACTGTGGGTCCTATTCGCAAGCTCGTTGGTGCAAAGCAAAGGGCTTGAATTCGCTTAGAGTTTACGATGGTCGCGTGGGTATGACGGTCGATGCGTAGGAGACGGAATGGGTCTTCAATATATCTGCGATACATGATTTTGCGCTGGGGAGTGTTGGGGGCGGCTAATGGGCTTCTAATCTCTGATGCGATGAATTCGAGCACAATCTTTTCGAATAGCTCGGGAATAGCGAAGACTCGAGCTGCGGAAGATGGAGGAGATGTGGCGGCGGCGACGGGATTGGCCATCTGGTGTAGTGTATTTGGTCAGCTCTGCACCAAGCGCGTTGAGTACGATATTGTGCCTACCTTGGGCTTGTGTGATGGCTTTGCGTCCGCGAACGTGTCGTGTGGATTCCGATGAGAAGTGCGAAAGGAGTGCACAGAATGTTCGGCAAGAGTGGAGAAAGCTTGGCCAAAGGTCTTGGCGATCACATGCAAGATTTCTGCTCCTGACCTTATGCGGTTGCAAAGTTGAATGCAGAAAAGGGTGTTATAACATGAATCAAGCTTCGCTGCTGAATTTGCTTTCTCTCTCACTGTGTGCGAGCTGGCTTTAGTTTGATGTTCCGGAATCCGCATACAGGCAATTTCCATACGGTATCCAGTGAGTGAGCAGCGCAAATCGAACTTGGAAAATTTTCTTGAGACCTAAAGCATCGCTCTAAAATAAGGTCATTTTGAATACAGTGCTCTCATTGCCCCTTCATGGTGCTGTATTTGCTGCAGATGAGAGCGCATGCTCATGGGCTGACGTATGAACCACTTAGGTTATCGCCTTCGTCTCGCGTCTTCATCCATCCCAAACCAATCGTGATAGTATTCCATCCCTCAGAGCTTGTAGCCCAGATCTCATTTGCCTCCAATCGCGATCATCTCCTCGTAGAGCTCTCCTAGAGTGTAGTGCTCATTGATCTGTACCTGCTTTGATCTTAGAGCCCCGGAACTGCAGAATTCACTCTCCACAAGTAAAATCTCATGTGAGGCGACGCCCTTTGGAAGGCATGTGACTTGTCGCCATGATGCTTCACCGTGGACCGAGATTGCATCGCGTCTCCTATTGTCGCAATCCGAACCATGAATTTCTACCTCGTTGTACTTCGTGTTGATTGAGCCGATCAGGCCACCTACGACGTCGAGCCACCAGATTCTATCCAGTGGAGTTTTGATTGGAGAGACGAGCCCAGGAAAGCGTTGTGTGAGAATTTCATCTCGGATCTTGCTGGAGCCGATGATGACTTGGTTGAAGTCGCGGCTGACTCTCTTGAGGGCGAACGAATCCATAATGTAGTTTTGGCGGTCGCGCTCCAGCAAAGGATCCGCATAGCGTGCGCATGGATAATCTGGACTGCGCATGACTTGAAGAATGATGTGCTCGAGAAGCTCGGGAATCGCGAACACTCGCGCTGCAGCTGAAGGCGTGGTCATTGTGGACCACTTGAGTGCTGTAACTTCATTTCTTTGTTAGCGCCAGCCGATGCAACGATACTGCTTTACTGATGCGACTTACCTTGGCTTAGTCCGGTGTTGACAGCGCTTGTGTCTTGAAGCGAGTATGCGGACTTTCGTTGAAGCTCGGAGGGTGTAAAGCGGAAATGATGGCAAAAGCCAAACTGAGAAAAGAGCGGTAACGTATTAGCTTGGCTTGGCGTTCACATGCGCAACACGATTCGGGGGCAGAAGTCGCAATTGAAGCATTACAAACTGAAAAAAAGTGAGTCACAAGTGCTTTCTCGCAGAGTTTAAGGGACTTTAAACGCCGAGTCTAAGTCCTTCTAATCTAGCCTTATTTCAATCTTTTCGCGGAGAAATGTATCTTAAACCTATAGTTATTAATTAGTAAATGGCAATAATCACTAGTTACTATAATCATATGTAATTATGATTATAATTATTAAGTAACTAGTAATTATAATTACTAATTAGTCGGCATTTCTAAGGTAATACTAGGGTATATATTATACCTATATAGGGTATTAAATTTATACTGTTTCTACCTATTTCTATACTATTTCTATAGACAATAATATACTCGCAATAGGCGCCTTTTATTAAGAGGTAAGTAAGTAAAATCCGGGTATAGAATATCGCTAATTCGGATAGGTTGCTAAGTTAGTATCTTTTAATAAAGATATCTTACTATCGCCGCTATTATAGACTTCCGATTAATCGACTAAGGCCTTCTTAGTATTATAAGACTATCGTTTGCAGCTAATATATAAGGACCTAATAGCTGCTTATCTAACTCTTAGCTAAACCGACTATTGTATTAGTCCTACTTAGCTCTATTTCTAAGAAGCCGGTATTCTATCGTTTATCGACGAAGTAGCGTAGAACGACTTTAAGACATATATTAGCGAGGCCGAGAAGGAGAGTCTATAGCTACTATTCCGCCGGGTTATAAGGAAGACGATAAAGAGCCTTATATATACGCCGGAGATCGTTCGAAGGGCCGGAGAATATTAAGAACGTATAGTAGATAGCCTTCGAAGAGTACGTAAAGGTACAGACCGGAAGAGGAAGCGAATAGCGCTAGGTTCTCGTCGTTACTTTAAATTCGGTAGGAAGCCGTATTGCTACTTAGAAGCGTGCTTTCTTAGGCTAATAAGGTAGTATTCGAGGTAGTAGATATATTTTAAGGCTCGGATCGATAAGGTACTATACCGCTTAATCGTAGTAAGGTCGCTAGCAGTAGCGAGGTTAATATAGAAGATTTAGTGTAAAACTAGTCGTAGATTAGTATTCGAGCTTGCTATCGTACCTGCCTAAACCGCGAAGATTACGTTACTTTAGTACCTTAGGGTCTAGTAAAGCCGAATATATAGGCTTCGCTTAGAGCGGATAGCGAGGGCCGTATAGCTTAGTACCGCACTAGCAAACTTAAATCTTAAGCTTTTATTGTTTAAACTAAGATAGCAATACCTTTGCTATACGAGACAACCTACGTAAGAAGTATAAACCGACTTAGAAAGTACTAGAAAATTATACCAATACCTAAGGATCGTATTAGGAAACGCAGGTTCTAGATCGGATACTATTCTATAAAGATTCGAGCGATCTAAGCGATTTACTAACCTCCGAAGCTAATATACCGCCGTCTCTAATACTAGATAAACCGGATCTAGATACCTTATTCCTCTAAGAGTCTAGCACTTCTATACGGCTATTAACCTCGCAGTTATTATCGAATATACTAGCGCCTACTCTCGCCGAGTTAAAGAAGCGGAAACGATATAGAAACTAGCTAGATCCGGCGTTATAGGAGCATTCTAGACCTCTAAGAGATAGTAAACCTCTAAAAGTCGATAGAGGTAGGTATAGGGTATTCTACTATAGGCACTACGAAGACAACGACCCTAATCGATATAGATCTAGTTCTAGTAACGCACCCTAGCACCTAGCGAAGAAACACTTTATCTACGTTAGCATTAAGAAGTAGAAGCGCAACAGCATATACGAAAAGCAGTCGAGGATTAATCTCTCTTTATTACAGAAGCAATAAGGCACTATCGAAGCGGATAAGACTATTAACATTCTAAAGAACGCCGCGGACAAGAACAAGTTCAGACACACGCTCGCTCGCTATACGACTACTAGTAGTACTACTTACAATGCCCTAGTTACGAAGGAGTTTAAAGAGATAATACTTACTATTAATCCTTATACTAAAGAGGCCCTTCTTAAGAGCTATACTTCGCTATATCCTCGCATTCTATATAACTTCGAGAGCTAGCGAGAACGTATTAAATAGGCTCTATAGGTAGCGCTTAGCTGTCTTTACTTCTATATTAATACCTAGAAGTTATAGTACGGCTATAAGTTCTTCTAAGCTATTAATTGCTAGTATATTAGCGCATACGGACAAATAGTTTAAATACTGCTAGATATGCTATAATTGCCGCCTAGTTCTTATATAGGCGACTTCCTCGCGGAGAGCGTTATTCTAGCCTTCTTACCCTTCGAGATAGTAGGCAAACTAGGCTAGATAACGACTAATAGCGGCTCTAACAATAGCACTCTCGCTCTTGCTATTAAGCGCTTTATAGACTCGTAAGGGCACTCTTACTAGAAGAACTATCGGCTGCGCTATATTAGATACATCCTTAACCGTATAATAATAGCCTTTATATTTACTAAGGATATAGAGGCTACTAAGAGTAAGGAGTTTAATTAAACAGTAATTAGCAACGATAGCGATAATATTACTATCTCTAGGTAGCTCGATATAGACGTAGAGTCCTTTATTAAGTAAGGTCTACTATAATAGCTATTCGAACTCGCTAAGCTTCTACGTAAGAACGATAACAATAATATCTTCTAAGAAGTCTATAAAGCGTAGCCTTAATTGCTATATATAGTGCCAAAGATCCCTAGTAAGATACGCTAGAATAGTTAGCTTCTACTAATCGAAGAGGCTATTTAAACGAGGCCTATCTTAAACACCTTCTTCGATAGAATACCGCACCTACGCGAGTTTAGCTTATCGGACGACGATTAGAAGGTCCTTGTCTATACTAGGAGGTTCCTTAACCCCTTTAAAGAGGTTACTCTACGGCTCGAAGGCTACGCTATTATATTCGATATATATTAAGAGTCTATAGAATACTTAAGAGGCTACACTACTCGCTTAGCTAATAAGAACGAACGTAGAATAGTTCTTATTCGATCGATCGATCTAGTAAGAACGCTATTCGATAAGTACTATATACTAAACTAGAAGAACCCTCTCTACGTTACTATAGTATTACTATACCTAACTCGGCGACTTGCCTAGCTAAAAGGCCGCTCTATAGTAGACGTAGATACCTTACTATTATATACTAGAGCGCTCTAGATTAAGTATAAGATACGCTTCGGAAAGAGCCGTTAACTATAGTCTACGCCGTAACGGTCGTTTAAAGGGCTCTCGGACCTAGAACGCTAGTAGATTAAGTCTTAATATAAGAAGGGTATATTAGTAGGTAGATAGGGTAGTAGTAGGTATAAGTAGTATTCGATAAGGATCTAGGAGAAGAGGGAGGAAAGTAGGAGAGTTAGCCTATTACTAAGCGCTAAGCCCTGCCTAAGGCATTAAGACCCTAGCTTCACTCGAGCCTAGTTATATACTAATTACGTATAACCTCTTTAGTCCTAATATACGCTTCCCTTCTAAAGGCTACGCCCTCGTAGCTAGTCTATATTCTAATCTCAACCTCTATTGCTACTAACTTAGCAAATCTAATAAGCTGCTTAGCCGCGCTAAATTAAACACTTAACTACCTAATTATATAACTATATTAAACCTTACCTTCTAATATAATATCTAACTCTAACTGCGCTATCCTTATATATAATAAAGTAATATATAACTACGAGAATTAAGGACTATCGACTAATTACAATACGAGCGCGCCTTCCCTACTATAATAGGTAGGCGTACGAGGTATTATAGCACTGTCTCTGTTCTAAGTAATATCGTATCGAGTTCTTTGCGTCTACTCTTAAAAGACCTAGCAATGTCCGCTCCCGAGGGTTGTTCTTATTATTACTAGGGCTATTATTTACTATCGTAGTTTCGCTAGCCCTAATTAGTTAGGTTTAGTAGCCTTTAATTATTAATCTTATCTTGTCTTTTTAAAAAACACAGTTCGTCTAGTTTCTATAAGTAAAGGCTATTATAAGTATAATAGTTAAGGTTTGCTTTACTTAAAGGATCGGAAAGATCGAGGAGTAACCTATTATCCGCAAGATCGACCCCGGCTAGCTTAGCTCTATAGTTTTTGCCCTTAGTTAGTCTATTAGTCGCTTAATCTTTTAGGCGGCTCTTAGTGTTTTAACTTAGCCTTAAAGTTTTAATTAAACCTTTAATATAGCTATTCTTTTAGCTTAACCGGTATAGTGCGCTCCGGCTTGTAGTATAGGTAAGGTTAGTAATAGTAGCGAGCAGGTAATATTAATAATAGCGGCGCTAGCCGTCTTAGCGCTAACTTTACCTTACTTCTAATTTCCTTCTTTAACTAACAACAACTCGGCAATACCGTTACTAATATAGCCGCGCCGGCCGCCGGCATACTACTAGCTCGTAGCGTAATACTATTATCTTTATTACCGTTATTCGTACGCGCGCGCGCGTATCGCCCTTATTGATCGCTTAGGCCTTAGGGCCTCGATAGAATAAAGGAATAAAAGGGGGCGCTAAGAGAAGGGTCTTATAGGGTGCGCTAGTAAAGAGGTAGATTCTATAGTAGTATAGTCTTGTTGTCCTTTATTACTAACAATTGCTTGCCTCTAATTAGTTAGCTAATAGTACCCCGGGGGTAGCATTAATCCTAGGCCTTTCTAGTAATATTATAGGCCCTTAGCCTTCTTCTTGTTCTTTATACTAGTCTAATACTTATCTAGTAACTTAGTTAGATCCTTAAAGGAGCCTTTAGCTTCCTACGAGTCCTATTTAGGCGAATAGCCTTGCTATCTTAATAGGTATTCCTTCTTACCTTGCCTAGTCTAGTGCTTTAGAATGCGTTCTATAGACTATAGCTCTTCCCTATCGGCTAAGACTTCTTCTAACTTAGTAGGCGCTTTATCGCCTTCGCGCTAGTAATATAGTTTAAAAAGGGATACGTAGAAGGTATTATAGATAGTATAATAAGGAGGAAGCTATAACTAGTAGGCCTATTTACCCTTAGCCTCTCGAATGCGGAATAGGCTAATATATCTTAGTACGAGCTTAGGCCTTGTTTTGCTATTAGTAGATAGGTGTTTGCGGAGACGGAGGTTCTTCGTACTAAGCATAACTATATCGCCTTACTTAAAGGTTATTAGCGTATAGTGTTTGTTATAATAGGCCTTCTAATAGGTCTAGGCCTTTACTAGTTTATTAGCTATCTTAGCGTAAATTTCTCGCATCTTTTAGACTCTCTTAATAGCCGCTAGTATTTTAGGTACTTAACGCGCTTCCCTTTCCTTACGCTCGGCCCCGAGCGAGGTAAATAGGTCTTATAGTAAGGCAGCGCTTTAGCCTATTATAGCTATATAGAGTAAGACCTTAGTTAATAAGTGCATACTATTATTATATACGAATTCTGTAGGTTAGAGGAGGTTAACCTAATCCTCGGGGTTCTCGTTAATGTAACTGCGTAGGTACTACTATAGTATAGCATTCTGCCTCTCTATTTAACTGTTAGTCTGCGGATAGAAGGCTATTAATAGCCGATGCTTTAGTCTTAGCTACAAGCAAATCTTGCTCTAATAATAAGATATTAGTATCGATCTACGATTAGATACTATCCCCTTAGGGGTTCCCTAATAGGTATAGAAGATATTAGTCTATAGCGCCTCTACTATATTAATAGCAGTCTAATCCTTATGCGCTAGGATATATCGAGCGCCTTTAGTAAATCGATCTACTATAATAAAGATAGCATTATATACGTCCTTACTGCCCCTACGCTTAGTAGGTAGAAGGCCTATAATAAAGTCTATTATAAGCTCTATAAATAGCTTCTTTAGAATAGGAAGCGAAGACAGCTCGCCGAATAGCAAGTGCTTCGGTGCTTTAACTCGCTAGTATACTATATAGGTCTATATATACTCCTTTATATACTGCTTACTATTTAGCTAGTAGTATATACGCGATAGTAACTCGTGCGACCTCTCTATACTATAGTAACTAGCGAGCTTACTATTATAGTGCCTCTTTAAAAGCTCTTATCTAATCGATTGTTTAGCGGGGATATAGTATCTGCCTTTAAACCTTAAGTAACCCTTATCGTCAATCGACTAACTATTACTCTTACTAGATCGAGTCGCCTGTCTACTTACAAGCCTATTAATACGCTCGATAGCAAAGGCGTCCCTCTACTAAGTACGTAATAGCTTATCTATAAACGATTAACTATCCCTATTCGCAAGGTTATTTAATAGCATCCTTACTATCGAACGAGGTACGTATTATATATATCTAATAGTACTAGTAGCTAGAACTACTATAACCTCTTCTATAGTACTATCGCTATATAGGCTATTACTATAGATAGCAATGTCTTTAACCGAGTTATTATAGCTCGAGCAATCTACGTCCTTTCTAACGCGTACTAGAAGAACGATAACTCTACTATAGTATTTGTTGTCGCCGCGGGGTTTAGAAGTCCGCTTATCCTACGCTTACTTATTAATAATACAGGCTATAGCAATCTTATACTACAGGGTTAGAAACAATAAATTAATAGATTGCTAAGTCTCGCTATCGTAATTAGGTCGCCTCGATAGGCTATCGGTAGGGTTACTTATACCTAGCCGGTATAATATATTAAAATCGAACCTAGCGAGGTAGACGGCCTATCTAGCCTATCGACCTATAACCCTTGTAACCTTAGTAATACCACGCAGGTTGTTACAGTCCGTATAGACCTAAATTGTATGCTAAGCACTATCGAGATAGTAGCGCTAGTGCTTAAAGGCTTCTACGATTGCTAAGAGCTCTTGCTCGTAGGTCTCGTATCGACGTTCTATATCGATTATCTTCCGTAAAAAGAAGGCAATTAGGTACTAGTAATTATTATTATCTAATTGCTATAATATAATAGCCGATATAGCGAACTGTAAAGTGTTAGTCTTAATACGGATCTGCTTGCTTAGTACAAAATAGTATAGTAAGAGGACTTTAGTAAAGCGTTGCTTTAAACCGTTAAAAGCGGCTTATACTTTATTAGTCTATTTAAACTCTCTAGATAGATTTGCCTTAGTTTTAGTAAGCTTAGTTAGGGGCATTATACGCCGTAAATAGCTCTTAGAGAAGCGACGACAGAAATTAGCGAAGCCGAGGAACGACTATAGCTCCTTAATTAACGTAGGAATAGGCTATTTAGTAATAGTTTTTATCCGATTAGGATTAGCCTTAATACTATTAGTTAATACGATAAAGCTAAAGAAGGCTACCTCCTTAGTAGCAAAGGTGCACTTAGAGGGCTTATAATACAAGCTATAGATCCTTAGGCAATCGAGCACCTTACGGACTATAGCCTAGTATTTAGCGATATTAGGTAAATAGGTATAGACTAGGATGTTATCTAGGTATATAATACAGAGATAGTCTAATAGGCCTAATAGGGCCCGATTAATATAGGACTAGAATATTATAGAGGCATTAGCTAGCCTAAATAGCATAACTAAGTACTCGAAATAGCTATAGCGAGTACGAAAGGCTGTTTTCTATTTATTACCCTTACGAATGCGGATGCGATAATAGGCGTCCTTAATGTCTAATATAGTATAGAAACAGGCGCTAGAAAGGCGGTCGAGGGTCTTATTAATAAGCGGAAGTAGATAGCAGTCCTTAATAGTAATAGCGTTAAGCCTACAATAGTCGATATATAGGCGTAGGCTACTATCCTTTTTTAGTACGAATAGGATAGGTGCACTAGTAGGGCTATTACTATACTAAATTCGACTATTAGCTAGGTTCTTATCTAGATATTTACGCAATATAGCGAGTTTACGCTTACTAAGATTGTAGAGTAGCCTAAAGGGGACCTCCTTACCCTCTATAATGTTAATCTTATAATCCGTCTCTTTAAATATAGGCAATATCGATACTAGGTAGTGTTTAAATACATTAATATAGGTCTCTCGAATAGGTAGTAGTATACGAGCAAGCTAATTAGGATCTATACTATTAGGGGGTATAGGTTTATCGTTATCTCTACTAAGAAGGTTAGCTATCGGATCCGCTAAGGCAGGTATTAGGTTGCTAATAAATAGGACCCTAATATCGTTAGGGCACTCGCTAACGTCGATATACTTAATATCCTCTTTCCTAGCGATTCTAAATCGCTATTATTAACTGCCTAGGTCTATAGCTATAGCGTATTGCTTAAGGATAGGGTTACTAATAACAATAGTAGCTCCTCTATATAGGTTGTCTATATCTACTACGTAGGCAGTAAAGTCTAATAAACGCTTATTACCGAGGTCGTCTCTTAGTACTATAGGAATATAGTAAGCCCTATAGGTTAAGTGCCGGGCTTTATTAAACTAAGCAAGGGTTAGTAGGTTAGCCCTATTCAATTGTCGAAGGTCTAATTGCTTAGCTAGGTAATAGCTAATAAGGGCACTAACTAAATTTCTTAGATCTAGTATAACCTTAGTTTTATAGTTAGTGCTATACGTATCCTATACGAGGCAGGTGCGTATAATAGCTAGTATAATGTCGATAGTCTTACGCCGTATAAGGCTAATAGTTAGTGCGGCGCTTATTCTTTTTTCGACTAATTAGAAGAGCTAATAGGGGTAGCGTTAGCGGCTAAAAGGTGTTTCTTATATTTAGCGGAAGTACGGTTAATCCGGGCCTAATCCCTAGGTTTGTCGCATTAGCCTAGTAGATAGCTAGTACTATTATAGTTAAAGCACTTCAATCCGGTTAGTAGATTACTATAGCTATTGTTATTGTTAGTAGAGCGGTTAGTACTATAGGGATACGAGCCCCTTCTACGGCCCCTATCGCGGCCTCCTCTATATAGCCGCTAGCTACGGCCTCTTCTATAGTTATTATTACTATTCCTATTGTTAGTAGTATTGTTTTAGTAGGAACCTTAGTTTCCTCTACAAGCACTACAATTGCCGCGGTTAGTACTAGCTAGTCGGATCCTCGATTCTAGTCGTTACTAGAGCTAGACAGCTCGTTTAGCTGTTTCTACTTCGACTATAAATTAAATGCGTGTTAGGTTAGCCTGTTTCAATATACGGCGGCGGTCTAATTCGAGAATAAGCTCCTATCTAAGTTTTAGGCGTATCTCGGAAATCTATATAGAATTAGTCTTAGCTAGAAGGTCGTCCTCTAGAGTCTTTAAATAGGCCTTAAACGAGCGAGCCGATTGATTAGTCTTTTATTTAGCTCGAAGGTACTAGTCCTAGGTATATTATTGCCTTAGTATAGGGTCTCTAAGGGTATCTAGTATAATAGTTTTATAGGTCTGCTACTAAACAGCGGTCTGATTATTAAGGGAGTTAAAGTAGTTATCCTAGGTACGTTTTAGGTCGCTATTAATGTATTGCATAGCGTAGACGACTAATAAGTAGTTATCTAGAAGGGCCCTAGGTATATTACGCTAGTTAAGCTTATAGTTACGAATATAGTCGTTGTATTGCTTTCGACTAGAGCTATTAAATATAGTGCAGTCCTTAAGTTTAGTATCCTTCTTTTAAACAGTTAGTAAGGAAGGTCCTACTATTAGTCTAGTAGTAATTGTCGAAGCTTCCTAAAGGTAGCGAAGTTCGAGGAGGTTATCCCTTAGCTACTACTCTTAACGTAGGGCATTAAGCCTATTTTAAGTAGCTTCTTAAAGTCTCCCTACTAGTTAGGGCCTAAAGGCTAGTTAGCTATATCGTCGATTAATAATATTATTAAGAATATCGTTAATAGGCAATTCTAGATTATCGCCTAGAACTATAGGTTCTTTATTAATAGGCTCTATACTACTAGCGTTGTTATTGCTAGCGCTGCTAGTAGCGCCGCGGTTGTTGCTTCGTAATAAGCCGGCTATTCTAATAAGGGATAATACTAATAATATATTATAGGCCCCTATAGTACGGATATAGCGGAATTAGTAGATATCGGTCTAGTACGATTAACTCGATATAATAGGCCGTATAGAAGGCCTTGCTTAATAATTAGTACGGTTGTTTTAATAGAATAGTATATATAGGTCCCGTTCTTCGGGCGTAATATAGTTAGATTAACGGTTTTCGAGGCTATACCGCTAAAAGCTTAAAATAAGGACTATCTAGCTGCTACCCTTAAAGGGTAGATCGAATACTATATAAGAAGGGTATATTAGTAGGTAGATAGGGTAGTAGTAGGTATAAGTAGTATTCGATAAGGATCTAGAAGGAAAGGGAGGAAGGTAGGAGAGTTAGCCTATTACTAAGCGCCAAGCCCTGCCTAAGGCATTAAGACCCTAGCTTTACTCGAGCCTAGTTATATACTAATTACGTATAACCTCTTTAGTCCTAATACTTAAACCGACCTAGTTGCTACTAATAAAGACCCCTTCGAAGCCTTTATCTACTCGAGTCTAATAGTACTACTAATAGTTAGCTTTAAGAAGCCGGTTTAAATAAGTCCTATTAAGTAGTAGGTCTAGTAACGGAAGACCTACGATCCGGTACTATAGTAACTTACTATCGATATATTGTTCGTATTCGCTATATCCGCGGAGTCCGAGAGAACCTTTAGTAAGAGCCGCCGCACTGCTAGATAGGACCGTATACGACTAAGCGGCGATTATATTCGAATAAATAAATACTCGAAGAGTTAGATAAGAATAGGGGTTACTAAAGTGCTATTAGAATTAGCCTTACTCGAAGAGCCGGAAGAACAAGACCTATTAGTAGCCTCGTACTTAGTATCTAGCGCTAACGACGACGATAGCTTATAAATATACCTCCTTCTTAACCCTAATCGTTACTGCGGTCGCTAATTACGTAATTATATAACTATAACTACTAATTATTTACTTACTATTAACTATAATTATAATTATAGGCACTAATTAGTGATTATTCACTAATTAACAAGTATGCTTGAACCTTATCCATGCGAGGACGGCAAGGAGAGTGAGATGTGCGACCACCTTAGGCCTGAAAGCTGTAGTGCTCATCTTGGGAGATGCGGTGACGCATTATCGCTTCCGTGCCTCCGGTACTTTGCAACCTCTCTCCGCCTCTTGAATGCTCTGAACTCTGCTCCAGCTACGCCACCAGCGAACAATCACCATCGTTTCGGCAGAGCAATCATCCTCTGTGACCAAACTTGCTGCATGTCGAGCCTCTGGAAAATGCCTAGACGCTGCTCGTCCTCAACCCTACCCACATCATCATATAGCTGACCAAGCGTATATCCATCATCCAGTCTCCAGGCAGCCAATCTCTTCCTCCAGTACTCGCCCGTCATTGATTCGAGATCCTTGGCTTGCGGCTGCAGGTTCGTGCCAGCGTACCAAAAGCGACTTGGTATGAACTGCCAGATCTCCAGCGTGGTAGACTGTGTACCAGAAGGAAAGCACGGAAGAGCTCTCCATGAAGCATCTGGGTTATCATCGAGACGCAGCCGCCGCGGCTCGGATGAGAGTTGGATGGAAGGTCCGTGTTCAACATGACCGTGACGAGTGCGAGTTGCTCGTCTGTATGCACGAAAGTCCCATCCCGAGATTGTGGAGCTCAGCCAGCGGATGCGATCCCAAGTATCAAGTTTCTCAGTGCCGAGTCTGATGAGAGCCAGCTCGCGTATTTTCTTAGATCCTGCAATGTTGCGGTAGGCGTCGCGATTGATGCCTTGCAGCTTGAAGGCCGTCGTAAGGTGCAAGACTTTCTCTTCAAGAACGGGATGGTCGAGCTCATCTTGAATGACACGAAGGACGATGTCTTCCAGAAGTTCAGCGATGGAGAAGACTCGCTCCGCTGCGGAGCGCGCAGCTGTTGCCATGACTGAGATGCCGTCAGCGCTGGTGTAGTGGTACTGTTGAGGAAAGGCTTACCTGCTCTTGTAAAGCCGTGTCACTCTTATGCTTTGACTACGGATGATGTAGGAGTAATGGAGATCAAATAAGAAGCGTGTTGTGCGGGTGACGCGATTGGATCTTGGCAGTCACATGCAGATGGCAGGTACGTTAGTGGCTTTGTTCCATCACCACGCTAGGCTCGTCCCGCAAATCACGGATTCTGGATTGAGGATGCCACATAACGCTGGAAAGGACGCGCCCTCACAGACTACCGGCACGCTTCAACACACGTGAAGCGAGCCTATGGCGAAGACTGAATTGGCCCAGTGCTCAGAAAAGGCGATTATGACAACAACTCCCACGTTTTAGATATACCTGATGTCCAATCCTCTGGTCTGTGCCACGGGCAGTCTAGCCGTATCATGTCTCATTGGAAAGGGTTTGATCCTTCGCCATAAGGCGTTCGGGTTCGCGCCCAGCGCCTTTCGCATCCATCCAAGATGATCTCCAGCGGAAATATCTTCTTGCTTTTCTCGCAGCCAGTTGCATTCAAATCGAAAGTTCTTGAGTCCTGACACATCCAGGCGATCCGATGCTAGTCACCAACCGGCTGCCACATGCGAATCGTCCTGCCTAGATCCATTTCTCGAATTCGCTTTGAAGACTCGAGCCTCTGAGTCCTCGCTTTCCCACCTTCCTACTATGGCAGTGAGCGTTGTATGGTGGAAACTTCGTCTGCCTTGCTGACGCGAAAGTGGCACCCAGCTTTTGAGATGTTCCAGATCGTCCCATGTACCTTGAGACATACCTCTAGGAGCATATCACAGCTTGAACATCGTCGTAAAATTGCCCCAACGTGTACGTGTCGTCTACGCGCCACATTCCAACTTTCTGAATTCTCGGGCCCAAACAACGGTAGCAGAGACCGTCCGGACAACGTACTGTTTTTCGAAGACACCGACGCGGCCATTTAACCTCGACGTCAAACACGACTTCTTGGTATCCAGGTGATAGGCATTTCAGCGCCCGCCATGAAGCCTCCTGCTCGTCATGGAAGGTGGAGTCCTTGCATTGCTCGCCGTTGATTAGCATGCGTACCGGGATACGAAACTGATTGAGTGTGAAGAGTCCGCAGGCGTGAGAAAGCCAAGCAAGACGTATAAGTTGATATTTTGGAAGCTCAGCGGCCTTGAATCGCTCCCAGTCACAGTTCACTTGATGTAAACTGTGATGTATTCAGAAGAAGGGCTAATTACAGAAAGCCCAAAGATGAAGTGTGCACAGTTGCAGCCTCAGGCATCATGTACGTAATAGCCTATATACACACTCTTTAAGTTACCCCCTTATCGCGTACATATAGCTAAACAAGCAAACTAAAGCAAAACAAAGGGGTATTAGGTATAGAAACAACTAGACTACTTTTATAATAAAGTAATTAAACAAACAAGTAGTTAAACCGGACAATAAATATATATCTTCTATCTATTTAGTACTTAGTAGTAGGCTAAGCAGCGCTCTCAATAGCAGCCTTATAATCTACTAAGTTTAACTACTAAACAAAGCGACTATGCTTAAGCTTATTAAGTAGCTTAGTAAAGCTATTAGCGATTTAATCGTATATACTAATCTAGGTAATAACGATAGTACTATTAGTAATCTTCTCGCGGATGTAGTAGACTCTAGCGTCTATATGCTTAGTACGGCTATTAATACTTGTAGACTAAGTAATAGCGATTGCTAATTAATTATCCTTATATAGAGTAATAGGCTTAATAGTGCCCTTATAACTAATTTCTTATAGCAACCGAGCTAAAGCAACGGCTTCCTTAGCGCTAGTTGTTAACTAAATATACTTAGCCTTTATAGACGATAGAGTAACTAAGGTCTAGCGGCCTAACTTATATAGTAGTAGTCTACTAGCGAGCGTAAAGTAGAAGCCTCTTATAGAACGACGAGTAACCGGATTATTAGCCTAGGAAGCGTTATAGTATCTAACAAAGTTGAGCTCGTTTTTATTCTATATTCCTCGGAAGCACAAGCTACGGCTAAGAGTGCTAACTAGGTACTTAATAAGCTAAAGAAGTGCGGTATAATGCTCCTTAGTCGGGTTAGAAATATATCGTAATAGTAGGCCTATAGTATAGCAAGCATTAGGTCGTATAATTATAGCTAGCTATAGTGCTTTACTAACTCCTTCCTAATACTAAGTCTTAAAGGCAGCGCTAGTAGTATAGCCCTTAGGTATACGCTAAATCGATATCTTAACGTACCGAGGCGCTATTAGCGTAGCTAGTACTATACGGCCCTATATGCTATACTTCTTACTAAGCCGATTTAAATAGGCATCTTAAACGATATAAATAGTGCGCTAGTTGCGGTCGCGAATGATCCGCATGCCGAGATAGTAGTAAAGGTCGCCTAGTTCTCGTATATTAAAGCGGTCCTTTAGTAACTAAGTAACGGCTTCTAGTGCTAATAGGCTATAGGCGATAATAATTATATCGTCGATATAGATAACAATAATAGAGCCGCTAACAACGTGTTTAAATACATACACATTAGCTATTATTAGTATAAAATCTAGGCTCTTTAAGTACTTCTAAAGCTCTTCGTACTATAGTATCGGTAACTGCTTTAAACTATATAGTGCCTTTAGCAATAGGCAAACTATGCCCTTTCTACTACGGTCCTTAAAGCCGTATAGTTGTTCGACGTAGATCTTATGCTTGTTACCGATAAGTGTATTAAGGAAAGCCGTTAGAATATCGTATTGCTTAGCCTCTAGGTCGTAGTAAGCAATTAGGCTAAATAGTGCTCGTAGTATAGATAGCTTAGCGATAGCCGTATAGGTCTTATTATAATCTTGCCCTTTAACCTATATAAAGCTACGAACGACCTAACGAGCCTTAAAGCGGCTTACATTGCTATTAGCGTCTCGTTTAATAGTAAAGACCTATCGGCTACAGACAACCTTGCGACCTCTAGGTACTTCTAGTCGAGAAACGTATACCTATATATAGTTGTCGATTAGTAACTTGTATTTAGCCTTACAGGCCTCCTTCTACTATAGCTAATATACTAACTCCTTAGCGGCCTTAAAGCTCTTTAGAATTAGAATAGTCTCTTTAGGCTTATTAGACTACTTAGCAATATAGTAGGAAGCTATAAAGCCTTTTACGTAGGCTATAGGCATGTTAGCTATTGTACGTCGTATAGACCGCTTAACGCTACAGTCGGCTAGATAGCTACGTAACAGTTTACGAGCGTTCTTATTGCTTCGTGTCTTGCGTATAGAACGATTGCCTATCTTAGTTAGCCGCTTAAACTCAGGCAACTAGCTAGGTTTACCTTTCTTAGCATTCGGATTATATATAGGCTGCTCCTTAGGCTGCTCCTTAGCGGACTAGAAACTATCCTTATTACTCGAAGGCGGTTAAACAGCTAGAATGTCGTCCTTATTTAGTAGTAGATTAGTAACCTAGTCCGCTATATCGGTATTTAGCTCTTCCGCGGATACGTCTTATTAAGCCGGAAGCTACTAGAGCAGCTAGACTATACTAGCTGCTTCTATAGGTAGAGTCTCATTTGTCGTACTATTAAACAAAGCCGGTATAATAGACTTAATAGTAATAAACTCGTATTACGGATCTAATTAGTTAGAGTCCTTATATAATCTTAGAGCGACGCTAAGACTAGTAGGCTAAGCTGTCGCTCTATCTTACTAGGAGCGATAGGAGCGGTCGAGAGCGATAGCGTCGCTTACGTCGCTTACGACTACAGACAAGATATCTCCTTTGTATTTAGGAACGCCGGAATGCCCTTATAGCTCGAGGCGTTCAACTTATGTTACCTACTTACTAATTAGAATTACCTTTGTACCAATTATTCTGTCTCTGCCTCCCGCTTGTATTAGCCTCTCTAAAGAAGCCTCGGCTTATACGTAATAAGAAGTCACTTAACGATCTATCGCGAGTAACCGTAACACTTTAAACGCCCTTAGGATAAGTGCCTTATTACAAGTCGGAAGGGGAACTCCCGCCCCTAGCGAGACAGGCAGTACTCGACGTACTACCTCTAGTGCTAGCAATGTACTAGGAACCTATGCCGGAAACGATTCTCTTAAGATCGGAAAGCTAGACTTTTATTACGGCGACCGAGACAAGTTCGATACCTAGGTTAGCTAGATAGATATATATTTTATATTTAACTAGGTTTAAGATAACTTAAAGCTAGTCTTCGCAACGACGTTTATACGAGGTAGGGCTTAGCATTAGGTTAAACTATTTCTTAGGACCTATCTAGATAGCAACGGGACCGACAATTCGGATAGAATCTTCGCAAGCTACGAAAATCTTAAGCGTGCGATAAAGAAGGTCTTTAGATCTTCTAACGAAGTTGCTACCGCAGTTAGGGTTATCTAACACTTAACTTAGAAGGGGTTATATACCGATTACGCTACTAAATTTTAGGAATACGCCTAACTTACGGATTAGGACGACGAAGCTCTTATAACAATATATCGGCGAGGTCTTAAGGATAACGTTAAAGATAAGCTTATACGCGACGGTAGAAAAATAGATAATATAGGAATATTAGTTAAGGTTACGATCGATCTCGACGATAGGCTCTACGAACGAGCTTTAGAACGACGTTACGATTCTAAGACTTCTAGAAAAGCTAGTTATACTCCTAGATACGATAATAGACGAAACTATAGTACCTACGATAAACTAAAGGGGAACAACTACTACGGTGCGTAACTAATAGAGCTAGACGCTACCTAGAAGGGTCGAGCAATTAAAGGAAGAAAAGGTAAGAGTTCGCCTAAGAAAGTAGGAAGATTGACTTGCTATACGTATAGCAAGGAAGGCTATATAGTACGGAACTGCCGCGGCAAGAATATAGTGCGACGCGAACAGTTTAATATAATACAACGAAAGGACTCGGGTAGAGAAGGCTACCGAATAGTAGTAGAGCTATACTCTATTAATAACGCGCCGAGGACCTACGTAGAGGTCGTAAAGAAAGAGCTACGACAAATCTATATAATAGCACGACGATAAGAACCCGTATATAGAACCCTTTACTAGAGATTCTATTACAACGACTAATACTAAATTCATTATTCTGCTAAAGTAGAAGTAGGATTCTTCCCTTAGATTAGGCGACTCGTACGAGAAGATACGAAATCCTAATTAGAAGAAGAAACGATTAATAAATCTTGCTTAGATACCGACGATAAAGAAAACCGAGATCCGGAAGCTTTATTCCCTCCCGGGGAGGAGTTAGGAGCTATCCTAGAAGTACCGGAGTCCCCTTAGTAAGAGGAGGAATAGTAAGAAGATTTAGAAGGAAGTCTAGATACCGAGGAAGAAACTACGAATAAAGAAAGTAAAGACGAATTCGGGATTAACGACGATACGATCCTTACGTTTATAATAGATACACCTATAGCAGCGCGAACAATCGCCTTATATCTAGTACGCAAATACGAGGAAATGTTTCTAAAGGTTAATAGACAACGGAAGGTCGATCCTATCTAATTTGATTATTTCTAGATAAGCTTACGGGTAAAATTCTAGAATCACCCCCGGATACCTATAGACTATACGTACTATAACTTTATTACGGAGCGAGTACCGATAGGAAGTATAATTACGCCCTACGGATACGTCCTACCCGACGAAAGGACGATTATTACTTAAGATATACGTTAGACGGTCTAGCGATTAAATTAGCAATACCGAAAGGCTATAGTAGCGTAGGGACGGGATATATATAACGATACCCTCGAGGAAAAATTATATACCGAAGAAGCACGAACGGTAGGACTACGGATCCGTAACTAGTTAGAACAACGTTAGGCTACTAATTAGTCGGGAAACGGACCAACTCTCTAGATTAGAGCGTTCTAAGAGAGTTCCTTAATACCGAAAGCGCTTAAGCATTAATAGCAGTCTTCCGTACAAAAGTTATCGTTAATAGGTACCCGACGAGTATATTAATAGATTCCGGAGCGAGCGGGAACTTTACCTCCGAATTATTCGTTAAAAGCCGAGGGATCGCAACCCGAAGCAGAAGAGAAGGAGCGTATAAACTTATAGTAGTAGATAGGTTACCGCTACCTAGTATAGAACGAGAAACGATACCGTTACTACTAGCTATCTAATAGCACTACGAGGAGATTGTCTTAGATGTTACTAATATAGCTAGTTATAACATTGTATTAGGTATACCTTAGTTAAGAAAGTATAACCTAGTCGTAGACTAGAGAAAAGGAGTACTTACATTTAAGGAATGCGACTATATAATCGGCATTTAACCTATATAGCGGCAGCGTTCGTAGGCAGATAAGATTGACAAACGTAGGGCGACTCGTAAGACGTTTGCGTCGATAGGAATTACGGAGAACTGTATTCAACCCGGATCGATACTACCGTTAGGTTAGGAGGGTTATAATAATAATTACGGGAAGGATAGAAGTTATACGCTATCGAAGAATAAAACTAGAATCTCGGACCTAGACATTCCTAAAGAGTATAGTAAGTAGAAACGACTCTTTAAAGAGGAGAGAGGCAAGGCAGCCTTACCTAAACACTAACTATAGGATTATAAGATACACTTACAGCCTAGGAAAGAGCCTCTATAGGGACCCTTATACGTAATATCTAAGAAAGAGCTCAAAACCCTAGACAAGTAGCTAAAAGAGAAATTAGAAAAAGGCTAGATACGGAAGTCGATATCCTCGGCAGCCTTACTAGTAATATTCGTTCCGAAAGCCGGATTAGACGAAGGACGGCTAGTAGTCGATTTTAGACGACTTAACGACATTACAATTAAGAATCGGTACCTACTACCGAATATCGAAGAAATGCAAGACCGATTAACTAGATTAGACTAGTATACGAAGATTGACCTACGCGATACGTTTTACGCAATACGTATAGCAGCTAGATACGAATAGATAATAGTATTCCGAATAAGATATAGGCTTTACGAATTCTTAGTTATGCCTATAGGACTTACAAATGCCCTAGCGTTATATTAAGACCTTATAAACGAAGTCCTCCGAGACCTTCTAGACGTATACGTTATCGTATATATAGACGATATCTTAGTCTATACTAAGGGAGCTCTCGCGGACTATATACGAATAGTGTAGGACGTCTTTAAACGATTTACTTAAGTAGGATTTAAGACTGCACCTAAGAAATGCGAATTCTATAAGAAGGAAGTCAAATTCCTAGGATTTATTATTAGCACTATAGGAATTAGGATCGATCTAGAAAAAACCAAGTTAATATAGGAATAGCTAACGCCTATATACGTTAAAGACGTACAATCATTCCTAGGATTAGCTAACTATAATAGAAAATTCATCGAGGGCTACTCTAAGACAGCGGTACCTCTTACGGAGCTTATAAAGAAAAACAAGAAATAGAACTAGAGTACGAAGGAAGACGAAGCGTTTAAGTAGCTAAAGAAGCAATGCGTTTCTACGCTAACGCTACGATTATTCGATAGGAGTAAGGCGGTCTAGATAGAAACAGACGCGTCGGATAGGGCTATAGGAGCATACCTTATATAGGAGCATAACGGGAAACGATACCCGGTAGCCTATTACTCGAGAAAAATATTACCCGCGGAATAGAACTACGACATCTATAATAAGGAGCTACTTGCAATAGTTGCATTACTGTAACACTAGCGAGTATACGCGGAAGGAGTACTAAGTCTTACGATTCTTTCTGATTATAAGAATCTGACTTACTTTACTACGACTAAAGTACTAACCCGAAGACAGGCCCGCTAGTTAGAGCTACTAGGATAGTATAAGTTCGAAATCCGCTATACCCTAGGACGCGAGAACGGACGAGCCGACGTACTAAGCCGCCGTAGCGACTATATAGAGGGTTACGAACTAGTATAGTAGCAGATATTAAAAGCAAACTAAGACGGAAGCCTTAGTGCTAATACAAAAGAATTCAACTACATTATACGAGTTCTTTAGGACATAGAAGAACAGTTTCCTATCGAATATAGGAAATACTAAGTACCTAAGGAACGAGTTACGGAGTATATACGATAACACTACGACGGACTAGAAAATAGACACCCTAGAGTTTCAAAGACAATAGAACTAGTTAAGCGAAGCTTCGGATTCCTATATATACGACAACGAGTTCTAGAATATATTAAGAAATGTCTACAATGTTAGCGTAATAAGGCTAATAGATACGCTAGGTATAGACATATCTAATTTAGGACGCTACTAGATAAACTATAGGACGAAGTTACAATAGACTTTATTACGAAACTACCGAAGTCTAAGGATCCGGTTATAGGACATAGCTACGACATAATACTTATTATAGTCGATAGGCTTACGAAATATACACACTTTATTCCTACTAACGAAGCAAGTACGGCAGAGCAACTCGGATACCTCGTACTAGATAGACTTGTGCGATACTACGGATTTCTAAGGACCTACATTACGGATAGAGATAAGCTCTTTATATTAAACTACTAGAAGACGCTTATAGCGACACTTAGAATTAAGCACAAGCTATTAACGGTATACTATCTATAGACAGACGGCTAAACGGAAGTTAAGAATCAGGCCTTAGAGGTATACTTACGGCACTACGTCAATTACGTACAAAACAATTAGGCATCGCTATTGCCTATAGCACAACTTGCACTAAACAACCAACAATCTAAGACTACGAAAGAGACACTATTCTTCGCTAATTTTAGGAAACATCCGTAGCTATTCGGGGAATAGTATTTATAGCATCTATACGCGGATAAAGCGATAGTCGCTTTAGAAGACTTAAAGCAGGTATATAAAGAATTGCAAAGGGCAATTGCCGAGTCTTAAGAAAAGATTACGGGACTATATAATACTAAACGAAAAATAGCACCTTAGCTAAAAAAGGGGGATAAGGTCTACCTCCTAACAAGGAATCTAAAAACCTAGAGATCGACTAAGAAACTAGACTACGTTAAAGTCGGGCCATTTTTGATTAATAAGCCTAAAGGACCAGTTAATTACCGACTTAAACTACCGGACGACGCGAAAATCCACCTAGTATTCTATATCTCTATACTAGAACGTATAGACGCCGAAACACCGTATTAAGAAACATTTCACTTCTAACCTAAGGAAGAAAATAAGTTTAAAGTCGAGGAAATCCTAGATTAGCAAGGTTAGAAATACCTTATTAAATAGAAAGGATACCTATATTCAGAAAACACCTAGGAACTAAAAGAAAACCTATAGAACTGTTAGCAGATAATTAAAAAATATCAAAACCGGACAAAAAAGAAATAACTAGTATAGGAATTGAACCTACGACCTCTTAGACTCTATCGATTATAGCGCCTTAGAGTTCTTAACGACCTAGGGTAGTATAGCTCGAGGAGCGGGGACTCTAATAGCGTACCTAGCAACTATGTCTTTTATAGCTAAGAATTATACTACTAGACTAACTAGCTAGAAGATAAAATAGATAGGAAACATTAAAAATACATACCTTTAAGATACTAGACTCTCGGCACTCCTACTAGGGATTTCAGAGATAGGCTAGGATGTCCTATCTAGACGACTCTAGTTATAAGGCGACATCTATAATCGGCTATCTAGGGGAAACGGCTCGTTAGCAGGTAACGAGAATATTATCGGCTCTATAGGCAAAGAGCCTAGCTCTCTTTCGAGCTCCTCCGCCTATTAAATAGAGGCTTCCTCTACCTTAAGAGCTTGTATCTCCCGATCCTCCTTTATACGTAGCGACTTACGTAAGCGACGGACCTTTACGCGATACTCGAAAAGCTTCCGCGTAAGGAGGTCCTCCTCCTCTTCGGCTACTTCGAGATCTTTAGCTATCTTTAGGCGCGCCTTCTAGATTTTTTTATACTCTATATAAGTAACTTACATATTATAGGACTAGCCGTATAGGGCGCACTCGGAGTAGCGACTAGAACGAAGATCGACTTTATAGGGTTTACCGGCCTATTCGTAATAAAAGTAGCGGATTGGCATTTCGAGGCAGTCGGCGAGGATATTATTTGCGATATTTTCCTTACGCTAGCGAGAAGACAAATCCTTAGATAACTTTAGTATAACAAAGAAGTTAGAATTAGAAAGTCCCGGAATAAGGGACTATTCCGCTTAAGGAGGGGGATAGTGTTACGGATCTAATTAGTTAGAGTCCTTATATAATCTTAGAGCGACGCTAAGACTAGTAGGCTAAGCTATCGCTCTATCTTACTAGGAGCGATAGGAGCGGTCGAGAGCGACAGCGTCGCTTACGTCGCTTACGACTATAGACAAGATATCTCCTTTGTATTTAGGAACGCCGAAATGCCCTTATAGCTCGAGGCGTTTAACTTATATTACCTACTTACTAATTGGAATTACCTTTGTACTAATTATTCTGTCTCTGCCTCCCGCTTATATTAGCCTCTCTAAAGAAGCCTCGGCTTGCACGTAATAAGAAGTCACTTAACGATCTGTCGCGAGTAACCGTAACAACTCGCTCTTAGACGGGTTATTAGGGTTAGTATATAGCTCTATGCTATTAGGCAGTAAGAGCTTACCGGATTTAATAAACTAGACATCCTTTAAAGTAACTACCTTATGCTTAGTTAGCAGGTAGATTATGTATTTACCGGAGTCTACCGAGTGCTTAGTATAGCTAATAAGTTTGCTAATAAGACTACGACTGTCGAGCTTCCTACTACGAGCAACGTTATAATTATAGACAATAGCTATACAGCTATAGGCACGTAGATACTAAGCGCGTAGCTACGTACGTAACTAATTAAGCTCCTTAGCAACAATAGTATATAGACTATCTCTACTAAATAACTAGCTTAGTATAATATTAAGGACATGCGTAGTAGCGCTAATAGCGTATAGCTATAGAGCTTTTAGTAGATTAGTATACAGTATTATCTTCCGAGCGGTCGAATATATAATATAATTGCTAACTTTAGTAAGACCGTTCTACGTAGAAGAATAAGGAGCTGTAACCTATAGGACAATACTATTGTTACGAGCCTACTCGAGAAGCTAATTGCTACCGTATTTACCCCCTCTATCTAGACGATATATAGGGATTAAATATCTAGTCTACGTATAAACATATATACGGTAATGCTTAATTGCTATAGTAGCACCTAACTTTAGGATGCTAGTATAATTATATCGATAACTAGACTTAGTATATATAAAGAGTATAAAATATCGCTCCTATAATAGGCTAGGGTTAGTAATAGTAACTATATCTATATAGACAATATAGTAGATTATAGATAGTCGAAGGCGTAGTAGGCGGTTGTATTCCTTATATACTATTGCTATTCGGCAAGTAATATAGTTGCGGAAGTTCTTCTTGCCTCTAATAATAACAATCTAACCCTTAGCCTCTATCTAAAGGAGCTTGCTATAGTAAATATAACTATAGCGTAGGTGCTACTTATCTATAGTGCCTGCCGGTACCCCCTTCTTCGATAGAAGCGCAATAGCCTATTATCTAGAGGTAGGTATAAGTAGGAAGGGGAGGCTATCCTTGCGGTAGGTTTAAGCGATAGTAACCTTATTGTTATTAGTATCGTATATAAAGAGAATCCGCTTATTATTGCGGTAGAAGCAGCCTTTATTAGCAAGCTTCTCGGTAGATAGGAGGTTAGCTATAAGACCTAGAATGTATAGTGTCTTAGATAGCCGCAGTATGCTAATAGTACTATACTTATTAACTACCTTAGTAATAGTAATGCCGATAAGTATAGCGTGCTTAGTATTACTACTAAAGCGTATAGGAATATTGCAGCCTTCGTATTTAACTAGAAGCGAGGCATTATTAACTATATATATGCTAGTACCTAAGTCTACGACCTAGTTAGTAGTATATATAGTAGCGGTTAGTACTATAGAGGCCTAATCGCTAACCGTAATAGTAGTATTAAAAGACTATTAGTAACTACTCGAGGGCGGTGCTATATCCGTACGAGAATCGTTATAGAATAAGGGCGGTGTCTTATTAGTATACAAACCCTATAAAGCCGGAGTAGGCGGAGCTAGTAGTAGTAGTAGTTGCTATTACTAAGCAGTTAGTATACGCTGCTACTTCTTCTTAGCCTTCTACTATTTACGTCGTAGTCGGTCTTCCTTTTTTAAATAAGGGCACTTATTATAGTAGCGGTTAGAGGGATATAACCCCTAATAATAGGCACATTTCTTACGGTTAGATTAATAACTATTCTAGTTGTTTCTACCGCGGCCTCGACCGTTGTTATTATTATTGTTTCCGCGGCTACTACGACCGCTACGGTTCGAGTTACCTCGACTATTGCTATTACTATTGCCTTGTTAGCGCTAGAGACCGAAGAAGCTATTATATTAGGCCTAGTTTAATTAAGCTATATTCTTATTAAGCAACGCGCTAATAATATTGTTAAGGGTGCTATTATTAATAGTGTATTCCGAGGCGCGCATCTGCTTACGGCGTATCTATACGAATGCCTCGTAGAATAGTGCGATTTGTATAATAAATATATAGATAGCCTAATATTAGCTAATAGCTAATTTAGTATCCTTTAAGGCACCGAGCTTCTTCTTGTATTCGTTATAGAACTTCTTAACGTCCTTGCTATCGTAGCGAAGAGTAATATAGTCCTAGAAGAGTATGAATTTAGTAGACCTACCTTTACTAGTATACTTCTTTTTAAGGAAGTCCTATACTTCCTAGAATATAGATAGACTAAGCAGTAATTGTTAAATATTACTAACACAATTAGCAAAGATCTAGGTACGCGCTGTTTAATCTTTAGAGTCCTATTCATCTTAACAGTCTTTAAATTCTTTAGAAGTCTTAATAGAGGTCTTAGTAAGAGGTCGCGGGTAGGTGCCTTATATATAGCGCTAGACCGACATACCTTTAAGGGCGCCTTTAGCGGCATATAACTATAATAGATAGTTCTCTTTGTTCTTAAGCTTAGGGATGTTACTTATATAGGCGCCTATAGCGCTAGTCGATAGTACTATTATAGATAGCGATAGCGATAGTATAGAAGAGACTATAGACTTGTCTTAAGAGGTCGCCGATAGGCGCGCCTATATTCTAGTATAGCGGATAGCTAACACTAATATTATACCGACTCGAGTCGGACTAGTACCTACTAGAACCCTCGAGGGCGATTATAAGGGTAGCGGCGATAATATTAGTATTAGCGCAATTTTTAGTAACGAGCGCTAGCTACGTAGCAGTCGGAGTAACTATTAGAATACGTAGTAAACGTATTATATGCGTTAGAAACGCAGGGGGCTTATAACTACTTAATGTAAACTATAATGTATTTAGAAGAAGGGCTAATTATAGAAAGCCTAAAGATGAAGTGTGCACAGTTGCAGCCTTAGGCATCATGTACGTAATAGCCTACACACACACTCTTCAAGTAGTTCTAGATGAGTTTGGAACCGAGAATCGTGTTTCGGAAGGTGCGACACACGCGTTAGAGAATGAATTGCGGCTTTGATTCCCTCGACGGCATCGCATTGGGGTTCCCGTGCCCTGCTGCCAGTGTTGACAAGAAGAATGATCTCCTCGAGTAGTTCTTGTATCGCAAACACTCGAGAGGCTGCTGATGCCTGATTTCTCTGTGGCAAAGCGTCAGCACTGCGCTGCAGTCGCTCAAGCATATGATAGATAGAGCGTACCTGTGGTAACTTTCAGGAGG
Source organism: Pseudocercospora fijiensis CIRAD86 (assembly GCF_000340215.1). NCBI lineage: Eukaryota > Fungi > Ascomycota > Dothideomycetes > Mycosphaerellales > Mycosphaerellaceae > Pseudocercospora > Pseudocercospora fijiensis. Next base: position 5,658,656 of record NW_006921536.1, read on the forward strand.
CTAGTAGTGCGAAGTGGAGGCTTTTGATAGTCTCGAAGGCAGCATATTGCAAGAAAGAAGGTTTGACTTCCATGTTAGCCAGGTGCTGACCTCGAACTTGAGCTTAGTGCTATCACATGCAAAAGGCGGGTGTTGCCGACGCACGTGCATTAGTGTCCGCTTCGAAGCTTGGACTCACCTTTTCAATTGGTAGACATCTTAAAACTCGACCTCGACACTTCCGAAGTCTGCTCATTAACACAATGAACAATGCCACGCAAGCATACGAAGTCCAAGCAGAAAAAGTCAGCCCGACAAGTCGCTGCTGCACCACCACAAGCATCTGGCCAAGGCGCGGTCGGCAGGGTTTTTGGCATTCCCGAGCTTCTCCAAGATATCCTCGTTCAACGCGCAGCTACAGATGTCGGCCAGTCGCATGCAGCTTTGCCAGTCAAGGCTCTCTTCGTCTGGCAGCGAGTGAACTGCACATTCCGCAACACCATCCGAGAATCGCCAAAGCTGCGCCAGTACATGTTGCTTGCGCCTCTCGACAGCGACATCTCACGTGAAGTCGGACCCCGCAAGCTTGGAAACTTGCAAGCTCTCCGATGTGCATTTGGCGATTATGATTCCGACCAGCGCGGGTGGTGCAAGCTGCTTCCACCGGGTGTGCTCAAGAAGGCGGCGTACGACATGCCAACCATTAATCTCGGCTCGCGAAATACGAAAAAGCTCCCATGGAAACAAGCCCGTCTTTCTAAGGCCTTCCATTTTGTAAATGCCAGCTGGCGTGACATCAAGTTGCGGGTATCACGCAGAGGGCTTCGGATTCGGCAATGGGTAACAGACGATCTTCGGAGTTGCGTCTGGCCGGCAGAGTGGGAGGCGGCCTTCGGCTACGTCTGCGATTTTGTCATCAAACACGATATGAAACTGGGGGACTTCGTCAAGGCCGTTTCGCAGGTGCGTTCGCGGAACTACGAAACTCATATGGCCAGGTGTCTTTGGTTTGTCTGCGATTCTCGTCCATCAGGTCGTCGCGTCACTACACTGCGGCAAAGAAGCCATCGTAATGGAATACCCGCGAGGCTCCCCGATCAGAGAATTGCCAAGTTTGTGGAGGTCATCGAAATCGGTAGCCAGCCAACTTGACTTACGAAGTTATCACAGGAGCAAGTTGCGACTCCGATCGAGATATGGCACAGCAGGGTGAACGAGCTCTCAGAATCTGACGACTTTGGCGTAAGGAAAGAGCTCTCGTGCATCAGAGGATCGATGATTACTGCGCTTGAAAGCACAACTATCGTCAGTGCTTAATCCTGAATGCTCTCAAGGATATTGGGTCAGCACGCGACCATCCAAGTCAGGGCGAGCAAGACATACTAGGCAGAGGACCAAACTCCAGAGAGGTGTTTCAATTGTCATCAGCTCCATAGATCTGGTATGATTCGGAAAGATGGTCCGCAATATGGCTTTCGCAGGTTTACAATCTCCACCGATTAGCTGAGAGGGAAGGAGTCGGGACCCTGTATCAGGCGTTCAAGTGTTCGAGGTGCATGGGGGTTGAATGGACCCAAAGGTGGACGAGCCAATTTGAATTTGTCTCTCTCAGAACCGCACTGCATTAACATGAGCCAGATTATTCGCGTCATTCCCTCTCTTACTCTCAGTGTAATCATCATATCATGAACTTCAAGAAAGCAAAGACTTGGGGCGCTGAACCACAGCCAGTAGCAGTAGGAATTCTAGCATCGAAGCTCACGAGCGGCGTCCTGCTCTCTTCATTGTCATCGCAGATATGACACCGTGCAGAGATCATGAATGCACCATCGAGGACAATCTTCCTCCAGATCACCTGAAACATAACGTGTCCAGTCCTGACGTCTGTCGGTTCCCGGAGACAGGAAGAAGGATGCTTTCAATCCACATTCCAAGTCCTTGCTTGCCCAGACCCTTTCGGCTTTCTTCTTGCTCTGAGGATGATGGATTGGAGGAGCTGATCGCGTTTGAGACTTAGAGAAGAGCTGGACCTTCTTGTCCGGCGGGAAACCTGGAGCATGTTAAGCGAATCGCGGACCAGACGGAGTATCAAAGCTCAAGCATACCGCCCGACTTGTCACTTGGCCTGTATGACCTGCGGCCGATTGCCATTTGAGAGCGAGGAATCCACGTACGAAAGTTGGAGGTACCTGGAGCAGGTTTATCTTTGAGTAGACGGGCCAAGCTATACAAGCCTCATTGGGATGCTCCTCTTGGCAATTCAAGCCTTCGGTGGAGGTTGTGAGGGGGATGAAGAAGGAGAAATGGGGATTGATTGCTATGTCCAAGTTTTAGATGGAGGTACGTACTGCTATTCATCCATATACAATGCAACCATCCTCGCGCATTTTCATCTGTACATCAAGCTTCACCTCCCCTCCGGCGACAGCCGGGCCCATGACGACCAGGTTGCCACTTGGCTCGGGAGAGCTGAGAGCTTTCTCGTCGGGATTGAGGTACTTGATTTCGACACTGCCGAGCGGGACACCGAAGTGGCTGGGTTCGGTGCCATCCACTCGTCGATAGTCAAACACGTTCGTCTGCGCAATAGCGCCTGCAACTCTGGCGGTTGTAAGAGCGTAGATGATTCGGCTTCTGGTGAAGATGCGTAGATCGCTGAGCATGGTTGATGTGAGAGTAGGCGAGCCAGCGCCAAGACGGTCGGAGGTCAGGATGAGGCGAAGCTTGCCAGGCTCCGTGCTTCCTGATTTTGGAGCGAGAAGCTTGAAGAGGATGCCATCGGTAGGCATGCGACCGGCGGCAACTGTCTGGTCTTGAGAGTACTTGCCGAAGCGCTGGAGGCCTGATGAGATGCCCGCGGTCTCTTCCTGGTGCAACTTGACCATGGTCTCGGCGGAAGCAATGATGACGGTAGGTGCAACGCCTCGTCTTGCGACCTGCAAGTCGACGCCGGGTGCTGCAACAGATGTAATGGCTAGACTGCAATGCATGTAAAGTGCGGCAAGCGTCTGGCAGAGGACGTAGTTGTGTGTGAATGTGTCGGCGGGGAGGACCAGGTCGGCTGGAGACAGTCGCTGTCGCATCGGAATAGCTGTGACGAGGGCAGCGATGGCGGCGACCATGTTTGTCTGCGTGAATGGCACGATTTGAGGGAGGATGGCAGGATTCGAAGGCTGCCATACAGTGACAATGTCGCCAGGTGTGTCACCGGTATCATTGCTTGGAAGTTCTGTTGTGGCAGTAGCCTTGTTCTCTTCCACCACATCGTGCCAGACCGAGACCACCAATCGGCCAGCAGCTTCATCTGGCACGCCATTCCAGTCCATGTGTCTACTTGTCTTTTCCACGACCCATGTCAGAAGCCGCAGATTCTTGCATGCCTGGGATAAGTCGTTGAGTGGCAGGTTGCCTGCTGCACAGACGAGGCCATCGGCACCAGTACCGCTGAGGAAGTGGTAGACCTTCGGGTGTGGGAGATTGTATGGGAGGAGTATTGGTGTGACACCGTAAAAGGTGGCAGCTATTACATCTTGTCAGCATGGCCCACTGCAACAGGATGGCTGGTCTTACCGAAAAGCGTCAAGAGGTACTCTACACTGTTGGGTAGGTAGATGGCCACTTTCTTGATACCTGCTTGCTTGAAGTGGTTTCCAATTGTGCTGATCTCCTTGCTCAAGTCATCAATGTCGTGGTCCACAAGCTCTTCTTTGCCGAATACGCTCAGTATCAATCCTTTCGGTATCTGCTTGCCGTCATCACCAGCTTTACCGCCCCTTTGCACCTCCCTCCATATATCTCGAATGTCTCCATCCTTTCCTGCCGCCCATTTTGGCGCCGATGGATCTTTTACATTAAGCCCTGTTCGCAGAGGATATCCGTGTGGTACTTCTGGCGATCTGTAGATTGCGGACTCCCCCTTCTTTCTCACGGGACTCGCTATAGCTTGTCTGGCTAGCAAAAGCGGATGTGTGTCTGGTTCATGTGGGAAGACGACTGGATAGACTAGGTATGCTGCCAGAGCAAGTGCTAGAATGGTGGTTGTGATGCCCCAGTCGGCGAGGACATTTGAGATTGCTTGGTCGAGCGAGGCGAGAGACATGTTGGGATGTGTTGCTCACCAGGAGGAATATAGCACTATGGCATGGCAGTTAACACACAGAGCTTCCAACTTTCCGGGTACCACATCAGACATCAGCCAGATGCAGGTGGGGTCCGTGTGAAGCTTGGACCCTGCGGGGAGGAGTACGGAGGTGAGTTTTGGCATGAGAATCGGTATGATCCGCCGTAGAATTGCATCGTGCATAGCAACGGACCGCTGTCTTTGAAGTCACCTCACTACAAAGACAGAAACCTCACGCCTTTCCAAGGCATACACCCAGCAAATAGAATGCATTGAGGCGAGGCGAGGCGAGATCCCGGGACGTGCATACTAACACACACAGCAATTCTATCTCCGACAACGCGCGACCGGAAATACGACAGTACGCGACTCGAACAATGTCTTCAACAGCACTCGCGCCGACTTCACAGAGCATTTCGCAGACCGCATCCGGGCAGAAGAGCTCATCGCCGCTCACTAGCACAATGTCGAGTCTACCAACATTGAACCTGACGCCAAAGAAGGAGGAGCATAAATCAAATCCAGAAACACCAAAGCAGCAGACGGGACAATGGGTGCATCCGCGCATGGACGAAGTCATTCGCAGGCGCAATGCCACCAACTTCGACAGCAGTAACATGCAGAGCATTCTGGTCAGCTCTGCATTCCTCGTCGTCTCCCTCTTCTTGCGCAGCGTACTTGGGTACACGTAAGTGTTCGTGTCTGCGCCATCTTAGACATTCTCTCATTGATACCACAGCTTCCCCCTTTCCTGGCTGAGAGCAGTGCATCCATACCCTCTCTACGCGATCTGGCTGCTGCAGGCGGTCTTGGTGGCCAATATTGGAATCGCTCTGCTGCCGTTATTCCGAAAACCCGACGCATGCGAAGATGTTCCTCTCACGCCCCAGCAACGACAGCTTCTCGGTCTTCCACCCATGTCTCGACCAGCGACGCCGCAAGAGAAGGAGCAATACGTCACCCCGCCACGCTTTTCAAACTCGACACCTCGAAGCTCGCCTGCTAGCAGCCTACGCGCCGAAGCATCGAGCTCTCCTCTAAGTGGTAGAAGCACGCCCCTCGACGGCTCCTTCAGATCTGGATCTGGTTCACCTTTCGCAAGTCAAACTCTACGGAGAGCAGAAAGCGGCAGTCCGCTGTCAGGTCCAGCTGCAGGCTTGAGAAGTGGTGCGGAAAGGAGGAGGTTAAGCTATACCGGCAATTCGGGAAGTCCGCTGGCCTTGGGCGCCTTCGATTCGTCTTCTTTCGGCTCTACGCCGTCAAAAGAGAAGAGAGCGAGCGTCGGACTGAACAATAAGTGGTTGTACGAAAAGGGAAGAGGAAGTCCTAGGGGCAGTCCGCGGTTGAGTGGGAGCTTTGGCGGAAGTGTTTTCTCATGAGCTTGGATGTGGAAGGAGGGCGTTTGTGATACCCATACTCTGCGTAAGCGCGGCGCAGGTGGCGCTCGACCGCAACGTATGTATACATACCCAGATAAGACCACTAACGAATGCCATGACCAGAGTTGATGTGTTCCTGGCCATTTTGACGTCTTCAAGGTCGCAATAGTGCAGCATCAAAGCGCCGAGTGCACCGCGGGATAAGTTTACACTCGGCATGAGTACCCGCATGACATTGGAAAGGGCGCATACCATGCGACAGGAACCTTTCAACGTCGTGAGCGCATGCCATGTTGGAGCAGCATTCACAACATCTTCAAGGAGCCGTTGGACAGAAAAGCTTGGAAGCAGCCCCAACATCTTCACATCACGCTGCGCATGCAGGCAAAGACACCAAAATGCCAAGACAACACTCACGACCACTGCCACGACGACGTGCAAGCGTGCAGCTGAGTTATGAGGGGTGTCTCGAATTTCCGCAGTTTGTGGGCGACCTTTTGGCACAAGCTCCAGAAAGCCAGCAACGGGGCCGTAGCAGAACACGACACGCACACTCCCCTCCACCTCGAAGTCCGTCCGGCGAAGCTCAAGCAGCCATACGAAGAGTCCTCAACTATTTCTGGGTCTGCCAAGAAATGGGCTTCAGGATTGCGACAATGGAGACAGTGGCAGTCGACCATGGAGATTTGAGTGAGGTGCAAGTCGGCATATTGGCTGGCCTTGTGGAGGTGTTTTACCAGAGACTGGTTGTCCAGCGGGACACGTCGACTCGGGACATGCGTCGCGCGTTTCGAAATCGTATGGCGCCGTTGATTGGAGAGTTTGGTCTGCACGCCGACTCAATCTTTTCGCGTCTGCAGGACTTGAGGATGCGCGCCTATGGCCGACGAAGATCGGAAGGCGTAGGTCGGGAGTGAGGGGGAGTGGAAGGGTGGTCATGTAATGGACTTGCCTTTTTCCGTTCGCCTTCTGTGCCTGGATTCTATCGCACTTTCCCACCTTCTAGAACGATTCTTGGCTTCTCCGACTCAGCCTCTTTGCTTCATGCATTCTTCTTCTTGTATGCGCATGCTCATATTGCAGGCATCTCATCGTCGAGACAACAGATCATCCCACGCATCGATACATCGCCGGCAGACCTCAGCACGACTATTCATTCCTACCCGCGACGCTACATCAAGATGGCGTTGAATCTACTTTCGCAGCTCCTGCCGTACCAGCGAGCCTGCAGGCAACTTGGCGCCACTCGACACGCGCTCAACTACGAAGGCACTCGTGAGGTTTTGCGGCGCTTGGAAGACCATTTTCTAGGCGGAGGATTCAGTTGGCCTCCGAAACCCGAACCGACGGAAGAGCAGCGCTTGCAAGCCATAAAACAATTTCTCTCGTCATGCTAGAATTTTCACGAGACTGGAATATCAGACAGCCGTGAGGAACCGCTATTGTCCCATCCCCCGACTGAGCGGCAAGAAGTATGTCTGTTTCTAATGGTGCGTCTGCACCATGCATCAGGCCCCAGCTACTACCCCACGCCAGCATTGGTGCGAGGGATCCGGCGCTGTGGCATGTGCGTACCAGAGATCTTGTGGTATCTGGACGGCAAGTGGAACGAGGGCCAGGCTGCGCGTCGTCGCAAGCGCGAAGATCTAAAACACCTGATTTCAAAACTCTGGCGTTCTTGTATGAGTGAGCCAGCGGATATGACCGAGGCTCTTGTGTCCAGGTGGTCGGATCAATACCAAGCGCGAGCTTTACTCGCGTGCATTGAGGCGGTCCAACGGGATGGACCTGATCACATGCCAGCCTTCCAAGTGGTCATACGGACGACAACCCTAAGGCCCTGGATGACTATGGAAGAGCTTCGGGCACAATTGGAATCGGAGTGGCACAGGAGCCCAACTCTAGTTCGTGAGCATGAAGAGAGGATTCGTGAGACACAAAGAGTCATCAATACCCGATACAGTCAGTATGTCGCCGGATTGCTTGATGAAGCAAGCGATGGAGATGATGAAGAGATCTTTGAATGATGACTGAATCACTGGTTTGGACCTCTCTGCATTGAAGAATCAGCGTATGAGCCGACAGATGATGGTCTCAAGGGTATCCAAGGGTGTGGGCTTGGTTGGAGAAGGAGAAGCTCTCGCTGCTGGATGACCAGTCGAAAATTCTGAAGGTAGCATATTGCACTCTCTTGTGGGATGGAGATAGTTCTTTCGTTAGGCCGCGGAGATTTGAAAGGTTGTTCATTGAGTAGCAAGTACTGCTCTTCCTCGCGGCTGCGAAGTTCTGCATTGTCACGTGAAATCGTGCACTAGCGCGTCAAGCGGAGACGGAATGTGCCTGACTTGTTGTGAAACGTCTTGACCGCACCTCTTTTCCAACAACTTTTCTCATATTTCCTGCCACAAGGAGCTCTCAGTTGCGAGGTTGAAGCGCAATAAATCCCCAGCTTCGAGCCATGGCCAGTCTCTCGCGTTTGTCGAACGAGCTCCTCGACAGGATTTGTGAGGCTTGTGACACCACTTCCATCAAGAACCTCCGTCTCGTGAGTCGGCGCTTTAGAGGGGCTGCCGACCGCCATCTCATCGGGAAACTCGTCTTGCATTACAACCAAGAAAGCCTCGATCTGCTCGACACGTTGGTTGCCAAGCATAATGACATAACGAAAGGCATCCATTCTTTCTGGCTTCAAGCGGACCGTCTGAGGGATCTTGCTACTTTTGCTGCGTGGAATGCTGAGCGGAAGAGACAACACTCGGATCCGTTTCTCATGCATGCAAGCCAGCTAGGAGCAACCTCTGAAGGAGAACCCCCCATGCTGGATGGCAATATTACCGAGGACAATGACCATCTGACATCAAGCTACCGATACTATCGAACACTTTTGGAACAGCAAGCGCAGATCGATCACTCGAACATCTTACGACATCGGGCGGACGCTTTGTTTCGTGCCTGTCCAGGTTTGACGAGCATGTGGGTTACCTATGGTGATCCGATAAGCACGATTTGCAACAGCAAATCGTTCCAGAAAGGTAGGATATGGCTTTAATATCATAAGCCTTTGGGTAAACGTTGATATGCTGACGTGCCTCAGGTCTGGTCCTTCCACACGATAATCGTGCCGCCAATGTTGACGAGGGAATCCTCGCGCCTATACAGCTGCTCTTGGCGGCTGCCGATAGCGGGCGAAAGTTGACTACGGTTGTCTTCGGAAACGTCCATTACAACTTGCTGCTACAACCAGCCAACATCCAGTCGAAGATCGCCTCTGTCATGGAGCGCGTGGAACAGTTTCAATGGGACATTGGGGACACTTTCTCGACATGGAACCCTAGCAACGGCGAAGAAGACGATAATGGCGTGATTAACGATGCCGGGGACGACTTCGACGAGGACGAGGTTTACAACATGTATGGAATCTTCGCGCGTGGCGCATTCCTCACATTCTTGAGCAAGTTTCAGGTCTTGCGAGACCTCGCGGTGAGCTTGCCAGGGATGAGCTATAGGTTGGCGCCAATCGAATTGCGTCATGTCGTTGGCGGCATCCACTTTCCATTGTTGGAGGCGTTCTACATCTCGTCCGTGCTAACGACGTCGGACGATCTTATCGGGTTCCTCCTGAGGCATAAGGAGACTCTCAAGCGCCTGCGCCTATGCGATCTTTCCATGTCGACCGATAAGGATGACTCATGGAATTCCTTCTTTGCCGGCATTGCTGGAAAGCTCCCTAAACTCGAGCTTATTTCTCTAAGAGGAATATTCAGCCACTACCCTCAAACTCCATGCTACGTCTTCGGTTGGTATGCACCTGCCTCCGACGGCACGCCATTCACAACCAGGATGGAACGTTACGTCCTAAGTGGGCAGGGCGAGGTCCCGCAGCAGGCTTCCAATCCTTTGGATGAATCCGAGAGGGAGAAACGGCTCGGGTCTGCTGCTGTGCCAAAAGCCCTTCCTTTGACGTGGAAAGCCGACGCAGAACTTTCGATACAATAGAAAATTGCGGCCTGGAACGATTTGCATTTCCTACTACTAGACATTTCCACTTCCAACTCGACATCAGGCTCGCCGGCTTTACAGATTCGACTGTTGAAAGTCGATGGCTATAGGACAGGAAGAACAGTACTGACAGAAGCACTACTTGCGAGGCCGGAATCCTACATCCTCTACGTATTGTTGAAGTTTCACTCTCCGCTTGCAATAGCCTTAGCCTCAAACTTCACCTTAGAACTCCGTAACCTCGACCTCTTTGACTTCTGTCTTGGGGGAATAAGGCTCTCGCTTGAACTCGGTGACTTCGACTTCTTTGACTTCTGTTTTAGGGGAATAAGGATCTCGTTTGAACTCGGTGACTTCGACCTCTCTGACTTCTGTCTTAGGCGAGTATCTTCGCCGAATCGCTAGGGCTCTTAATTAGCACTAATCGTCTCGCATCAGACCCATTACTCTACATACCGATCGTGTCGGGCTCCAATGGCCTAGCAACGGCTGCTGTCGACAGCCCAAGCAGGCAGACGATGGTTCCGAACCGCATTTTGGCTGCTGGAAAGGTTGACTTCCCGATGGCGGTAGGTGTTTGAAGTGGTCCTGGTAGAAAGTCTTCACACTGGACCCTTTATAATGCTCCCATGCGATGCTTGTGAGAGGTATACGGGCTTTTGTCTAGGAACGGCAATGATAGAACACCGCTATCAGAGTTTGGGAGTAGCTATACCGTATAATCCTTGCGGATCGAAGGCTCTGCAGATCTGTTGAGATCGAATGAAGTACAGAATATAGAGTATCCGCACTGATTGATCGGTGTATTTGATATTTCTTGGCTCCGATATACGGTCGAAAGTCGACTCGCAACGAGTCAGCCACTATAAGAGGATGTGATGAACGTAAAGAAGCAGCAATGGCCTTTGTGAACAGAGTGTGACGATTGATCGCCACAACTTTGCTACAATGCTCCATGTATCCCAAAAGTTCCTAGAACTGAATCCTAAAGACTCGGATTCGCGAGAGCTCTGCCGAGAACAAGGATTGAAGTGTGGTTACACCGACTTCAACAGGCGGTATAGAGACCCTAGTAGTTACTTCTGTGTTACATCAAACAGTTACGCTGCAGATACCTTCTCTTTGGAATGGCCTAATCGCTTGGCCGTCGGCCGATTACGTCCATCGACCATCGACGCAACTCGATGTACCAGAACGACGGATTACACAAAAATATAGCAGGGATCGGTTCCTCGTTCCTAGCTCTCGTGGGTGGTATTTAAGACTCTTCACAATGCCCATGCAAAGCCGCCTATCTGGCAATCATGACTTCATATGAAAAAGCCCGCACGGATGATTATAGCGATATCGAAGAGCTGGAAGATCCACATCCGCCTCGTGGGTTCCTACAGCGTATTCCACGTCTCCTTCTGATATCATCACTCCTTCTCACCCATGCTCTATCCTTCGCGTTGGGACGGTATTGGCCAATATCGCCCGCAGAACACTTAAAAGCGCTCACGACGTGGTGTACGTAAGATCATCGCTCCTCTCTAGTCCACGAGTCCAACACTCACAATCCTCAGCACCGCTCCACGATTCCTTTCCATATAAACCCCACACCCACTCCCTCGACGCCATCACCTGGAATACCCACCCCTCACTATGGCGAGCCGAACCCAGCGACGAAGGCGACAAGCTCTGGACCCAGAATTGGGACTCCCATCCCATGCTGATCCCGCTGCAAGATCTGAAGAACCTGAACCAGGACCTCGATTACGTCGCTCGGTGGCTAGATGATGAGAGTATGGGCATGGTAGGGAGTCAAGCCCATCATTTACTCCATTGCATCGATGTCCTTCGCAAAGCCGTCTGGACGGATCATTATTGGCCGAAAGGGAATCTTAACCCTGGGCATCGCACGCATCAGACGCATTGTGTGGATTTGCTGAGGCAGGATGTCATGTGTCGCGCTCCGATGGATGTGTATCCCTTGATCGTAAGTTTCTCTCCGACAATTTCTTTTGTTTTTTCTTGTTCTCGCACCGAGCTTATATCTTTCTTTCTAGTGGATGGAAGGCGAATCGCAGCCCACGCCTAATTTCAATATCAGTATGCAGTGTTCCGATTGGGATGGGATGTGGGCTTGGTGGCGTGAGAGGCAGATGAGTGATGCTGATGTTGATAGGGTGTGGGTCAAACCTTGGGATGTCAAACAGTGGCCTGCTCCAGATGGCTTGGCGGAGGAGAATTTGGCGCTTAAGGAAATTTGTAGTAGACCGAATGTTACGTGCTCGGTTGGGGGAGAGGAGGTGGACTTCTCTAGCGAGTAGAAGTAGGTAGAGTTTATGTATATTAGTATTAATTAATAGACGGTATAGATTAGGATAGTAGCTCGCTCTATATTAGATAGGGCGTATAGTCTCGAAGTTAAGAGCTAATAATATAATATCGTTAGGTTAAACGTCGGTAGAGATTCTAAAAAGGCTATATTAATAGAGATCCGATTTAGGAAGTAAGAAGGGCACTTAGGGTAATAAAAAGGGCTAGAAAGTCTTCCTATATAGTTCGCCTAGAGTAGAAGATACTCCTACTAGTAAGTATAGTATATATATTAAGCGTCGTTAGTTATAAGATAGGCAATACTTACGTTTAATAGATATCCCTATCTTATAGTACTATACGCCGTAGTAGAGGTCTCGGTAGTAACGATTTAGTCCTAAATAGTAGTCGGCTCGCTAACTCTATCGCTCGATATATACTATACGCTATCTTTATAGAATTAGATACGATACTTTTCGTTCTTCTACCTAGTAACTTCTAACGGATTATATCCTCTCTCTACCGAGTTATAAATTACGCTTAATATACTCTATAAGTGCGTTGCCCTATATACGCTATTAGACTTTAGAATAATATTTAAGTCTTATATTTCTCGCCTACTATCTTAGCTTTCGTATTATCGTAAAAGTGTTAGGCCGAATAACTATTAGGAAGGTCTATCGCTTTAGTCGTTTACGCTATTTAGTCCTTAGTTAAAATCTATACTCGTCCGTAGCTTACTATAGTAGATACGGATTCGAATAGATATAGTTCTCTTTCTATACTTCTTTGCTAGTCTTATAGTCTTTATAACAAACTTAGACTTTTTTCTATAGAGGACGTCTAAGCGAAGATCGAACTACTACTTAGGTCTTTATATCGCCGATAAGGTTAGAACTTAGATAATACTTAAAATCTCTTTTCTAAAAAGCGTCTAATATTAGTTTACTATATCGGCCTTATATTTATAGTAACTTTTGCGCCTAAACTCTTTGTCTACTCCCTATTAGTATACGTACGTTAATCTCCTTACCTATATATACTTACGTTAAATAATATATATATAGTCCTTTCTACTTAAACTCCTACCTAACCTTCGTAATATATATACGGACCTTATCTACCGACTAGGGCATAGGAATACTATGTTTTATTAATAACTATATAGCCTAGCCCTCGAAGCTAGTATTCTAGTACGCCTAGTTAACTTTTCTAGCCTACTTTAGTCTCTTACCTTTAGGCTAAGCTCCTAAGGGATACTTAAAAAGATCGTCTTAGACGTTAATAAATCCTACTACGGCAATCCGATTACGTACCGTCTCTTATATACTAAGTAGTCGACCGTTACGCTCGCCGTATCCTAGAAAGTCTTCGCCCTAGCTAGCTAGTAAAGAGCCCGATCTAGCCTCCTAGTCTTAAGTACTCGTAGATAGTACTATAGAGTATATCCTATTCGCCTAGTATAAATGCTCCTAGAAGAAGTCGTATATAAAAAAGGTTAACTATAGTAATCGTTAGTATTATTTATAGGTTAATTAATATTTATACGTATAGTAATACCGCTATAACTACTCTTAAAGTGTATCTATTACTTCGAGAAAGTAGTTTAGAAGCACCTATAGAGTCTTAATAATAATTATTTAGCTAGTAGCGCCTATATCTAATATTCTAAATATAGTAACGGCCTATATATAGGTAAATATTTGGTACCTAGTCTTCCGCGGAGGTTAATTTGTATATAATAATTTCTATTATAGAAAGTAAGATATATATCGTAGTTTTAAACGTAATTACTTTAGACTTTGAGTACGTATCTATCTAAGCCTTCTAAAGTAACGCGCCTACGGTTTCCTTCTCTTTCGTCGAGATTTCTATAGCTTTCTGTTAAGGTTACTTCCTCCTAGGGTTTAGACTCTATTACTATATATATAACTTTTAAGCCGCGCGCTTTTACCTACTAACCGCCTTCTTTACTACGCCGTAACTGCCCTTCTAAAGGCTTTACTTCTAACCGTACCTTCTATACTATAATCGAGCTTTACTTTAAGCTTAGTTTCTAGTAGTATTAATATTTTTTCCTTCCCTTATTCTTTATCTTCTTTTTTATATATATTCCTTCTACTACTACTACTACTACTACTACTACTACTACTACTACTACTACTACTACTACTACTACTACTACTACTACTACTACTACTACTGCTACTACTACTACTACTACTACTACTACTACTACTACTACTACTACTACTACTACTACTACTACTACTACTACTACTATTACTATAGTAAGGTACTATCCTATTCTTTCTTAGTTTTCTTTATAAAATTAACTTTCTTAGATAGTCTAACGTCGATTCTACTACGTAGGTTATTTTAACTCTAGAGATAATTATATCGACTAGTCGGTAAGTTTAGTCTCTACTATATTTAGTACGTAAATCTCTAACTTCCTCTAGCTAGCTAGCTCTAGAGCCTACGATAACTGTTCTTATAAAAGAATTACTTACGTCCTACTATAAGTTATCTCGATTCCTATAGTAAAATACTCGCTAATCTTCTAGTCCTTAGATAGCCTACGTAGTCTATAACCTCTTTCCTCGCGCGACTACTAATAGCGTCGAGGAGCGTTACGCCGATCTCCTTAAGGTACTTAAGGCTTAGAAAGCCCTAAAGTCTCTCTAGTCGTAGGGTTTATTATCTAGTAAAGGACGGAAACTAATACTACTACTACTACTAGCAGCAATAGTATAGGCAACCGAGGGTAATATAACCTATAGCAATATAGGCAGCTATATTTAGCAAGATAGGATAACGAGACTGCTACTTAGGCTAGTAACTAGAGCCCTGCAATATAGGCATTATAGAAGTGTAATATAAGCAATGTGCTATACGAGGTTAATAATCTGTCTACTCTATAGAAGGAGGCCTCTTATATAGGCTTAAAACTAGCCTATAGGTATAGGGCCGGTTACTAGCTAATATCCCTCCCTTTCTTCGTATCTAACTAGACACGTTTTATATTACGCGCTTAAAACAAATATATATACATCCTTAGCGCTCTTAGCTAAGGTTATTAGAACTCCGTAATAACACCCTTAGGGTAGCATTAATCCTAGATACTATAATTATACAAAAACAACTTCCTAAACAACTAATTACTATATAGACTTACTATTGCTTTACTATACCGTAATCCTCGCTAGTAATAACCTTATCTACTAGTCGGCTCTCGAAATCTCCTCCGTAGGCGTAGAAGCTATTAGTACCGAAGTACTATCCCTCGTAGAGAGCTTAATTAACGAGGAGGTTAGTAGCCTTTTCCTTCGTAGTATTCTCCTAATTATATAGATATTCCTTAAGTCCCTCGTTATTTAGCTAGAGGATCTATTTAACTTTATTCTAAATAACGTAACTTAACTAAGGAATCCTACTAACTAGGGCGTCGGAGATGTAACTAAGGCCTTCGACTAAGATAGCTATAAGGAAAGCGAATAGTACGAAGGAGTTTAAGCCTAGGAGAGCGGTTAGATTGCGGTACACTTTAGCAACCTAAGAGACTATTAAGTTCTCGTAGCCCTTAACCTTAGTGCTGTTAATAACGCGAGAGTAGCTTAGGTCGATTAATATATAGTTACTCTTAGCCTTTAGATTACTATATAGGAGGTATAGCATCTAAATAGAGACTTCGTATTCCTTTAGAGGGTTGAGGATCTACTCCGCTTTACACTCCTTACTATTAGGCTAACTATCGAATATATAGTCGAGGTCGTCGTCGGTAAGGTACTTATTAGTAAGCTTACCGATCTTACTTAGTAGGACTAGGCTACGAGCCTTAAGCTTCTTAACCTAGTTCGTAAAGACCTCGGGCTAGTATATACCTTCGATAATAGTAGAGTAGCTAGTCTTATCCTTAGATATAAGGTAGACCTTAATACGTAGGTAACTAGCACCCTCGCTAGCTACAAGCTTAACTATATCTTATCCGAGGCGAGCAGACTCCTTAGAAGGATAGTTTTTATAAGTACCGCTAACCTTAAAGAACTTAGTAGGCTTAGGGACGGAGATAAGCTTATATACGTAATTAGGTCGAAGGGCGACAGCTAAGAGCTATAAGGCAGGGTACTAGCGGACGATTTAGTTACTTATACTATAAGTTTAAAGGGCATTGCGGCCTTCTTACTTAGACTTAGGCATCGTACGTATATACTAAAGGTATATTTTAAACTCTTCCTATATTAGATCGATAAGGAAAGGAAGGTATACTCTACGAGGTTCTTATAACTAACCGAAGACTCGAGGGAAGATAGTATTACTAGTCTAACGAAAGCGATCGAAGGAGGTATCTTAGCTAAGAATACCGGTAACGAACTTACTCTAGCGATCTGTTAGCGTAAGGGCGCGAGTAATAGTGCTAGTAGCGTTAAATGCGTAGAGTCCTAGAGATGTTAGGGCGGCAATCGGGCGTCTAGGAAACTAGTTAGTATAGGCCTAATTAGCCTTAAGGGCAGCGAAGGCATCTTAATTAGCGACATTACGTCTAATCTTTAATAGGCGGCTAATAAGGATACTCGTCTTAGTACTAGTATAGAGACTATACGCCTTAGCGGCCTTCTTAATATAGCTAGTATATATAGTAAACGGCTCTTCGCCTAGCTTGCTAAGGTCGTCGTACTACTAATAGATAGATAGGGCGATAGATGCTTTACCTATATCGCCCTTAGGAACTATATCGATCTTAGTAATAAGATATGCGATAGAGTTACCCTTATAAGATCTATAGATGTTCTTAGTTAATAGTATTAGCGAGAGGCCTCTATACCTACGCTTACTAAAAGAACCCTCGGAGGAAATAGTGTCTTCTAGTAGCGTATCTAGTATATTAATATCGGAGTCGCTATAGTTAGTACTAGAAGGTATAGTAGACTTCTTAGCGGCCTTCTAGAATACCTAGCGAGCCTATAGTACCTTCTAACGCGCTGCTTCTACTTTAGCGCGCTTATCTTAAACTTCTTAGAGAACTTTATAGTTACGGATCGAGCGACGATCTTATACCTATATCTCTATAGCGAGCGCTAGACTAGTAGCTATATCGGCTTCCGTCTTAAGATAAAGGACCTTACGTTCGAGAACATCTACGATAGGAGCCTCTTAACCCTTAATAATAAAACCTATACTATTAATACGGTAGCCCTTCTCTTTTAGTAGATCTTTAGTAGACTAGGCGTTAAGATCTACTTCGGTAATAACGTCCTTATACCGCTTCTAGTAGGCTATCGTAAAGTCGTTAAGTACGAAGGTTAAGTTAACTAATTACTTGCCGTACTTCTTACCGGTAGTAGAGACTCGATAGATTATAGTACGGGAAAGGTACTCTACTCCCTCGCGACGGACCGGATACTTATTAACGAACGACGCAACCTACTTAGTACGCTCTTGTCTATCGTAGGCGAAGTTAATAAGGCTCTTTAGGAGACTGCTCGGACCTCCCTACTACTCGAAGGCTTAATTAAGGTTCGTAAAGCATATACGAATCGTAGTATCCGCCGTCTCGAGGCTATAGACAATAGGAAAGGCTTAATAAAGCTCTATATCCTAAAGAACGTCTCGCTTGAAGATACGCTTACTAATATCCTAGCGTAAGTTATTTATACCGTACGATACTAAGATAGCGGCCTTCTCGATGTTTCTATCGATAACGCGTAGCAAGGTATAAGCGGTCTTAATCTTCTTTTAGGGGTCGTTAATAGCGGTAACGATCTAGAAGTAGTACTCGAGGCTCGTTATAGCAACTAAGGCGCTATCGGAGGGGGCTTCGATCGGGACTAGCGCGGCTAGGTTTAGGGTAAGAGCTAGTAGGTTGCTACTACTACTAGCGCCTAGCGGATTTAGGGCGCCGGAAGATATCTTAGTCGACCGGAGCGGAAAGGAGTTAGTAACGA
Source organism: Pseudocercospora fijiensis CIRAD86 (assembly GCF_000340215.1). Taxonomy (NCBI): domain Eukaryota; kingdom Fungi; phylum Ascomycota; class Dothideomycetes; order Mycosphaerellales; family Mycosphaerellaceae; genus Pseudocercospora; species Pseudocercospora fijiensis. Next base: position 5,676,379 of record NW_006921536.1, read on the forward strand.
GTTTGCAAAAACGTTCGTAGCTTGTTAATAATAATTAAAGGGTTTAGATAGAAGAAGGGGAAGGGGGTAGGCGGTAGTAAGTTAGTTAGTATTCGAGTAGAAGAAAAAGCTTAGAAAGCTCGCCTTAAATAGGGTACGAAGGTAGCGTAGTCCGTATATTCCGGTAAAGCAAACAGATAACGACTATATATAGACCCTAAAAAATAAAGCTATATATAAGAATGCTTTATTAGTAGGGTAGGCTAAAGTTTAATAATCGATCTAGCTAATTGCTAGTAGCGACTACGCGCCTTTATTAACCTTTAGCTTTCGTAGATTCTTGCGTACTCGAAATATAACTAGTTAGTTCGAGTACCTAGTAGTAATCTATAGTAGTAAGGCTAGTGGGACTAATAATACCCCCGGGGTAGTATTAGCTTTTCTCTAGAGATACTCGGCAACTAGGACTCTAGGAGCAAATCGCCTAGGCCTAGCGTAGCTTATATTAGCCTATAGCACTATCGTTATAGATATAGCATTACCTTTTATAGTAGCAGGTATATAAACGTAGCCCGTACGTACTTCTTTCTTCTAGATACTAAGCTTAGCGGCCTAAGGTCCCTATTCTTAGAGGCTATAGGCCTAGGTTGCTATATCTATCTAAGAGCTAGGAAGGGAGAGGGATCCTCCCTTTCTTAGTATCCTACGTAACTAATACTAATTAGGGTAGGAACAATCCTCTCTAGCGGGGTATCTTATTACCGTTACTACCTAAGGGTAGTTGCTAGAGACTAGGTAACTAGAGGGAAGTAGTCCTAGAAGGGTAGGGGGGTTAGGTTCGGCTAGCTTCCGAATGCTACCCCCGGGGTATTATTCGGAAGTTATACCTCGTACAGTTCTTTCTAAGGAAATACAAAAGAAGTAAAGCTATAGTAATATTAATCGAAGATAAAAGAGCAAAACAATAGACAAGGTAAAGCAAAAGAGGGCAATAACTAAAAGTATTAATATCCGTAGGAACAGGTAGTAAGGACTAAAGCTAAAGGGCAGCGCACTATATTAATAGCGCGGAGAATAGTTAATAGGCAAGGAAAAGCAACGTAGTAGAGATAGGGAATTATTTAGTCTTAGGGTCGTCTAGCTATAATTCTAGGCGGTCTTTATCGCTAGACTAGTTAGGTTCCTCGGAGTTAGAGTTAGATAGCTAGAAGTCTAGGTTACTATTAGAATTAATATCGGAAGCGCTCTATATATAGTTAACCTATATATAACCCTCCCTTTGTTCTTAAGTTATTCCTAATAGCTTACTAAGACGAATCTAGGGATAGGTATAGTCCTTAGGCAGAATAGGATCTATAATAGCGGTAGAATCCTCCTCTCGATAGGTATCTAAGGTCGGTAGAGGGTCCGTAGAGGCACTAACTTCCTCCTTAGTCGGCGGAGGGCGGACAGGTTCTCGTAGCTTAACGATCTTCTTTAGATTAGCCCGAGGGTAAGTATGCTTTAAGGTAGCACTATCTAGCTCCTAAAGAATATATATAGAACCCGAGTAAAGGACCTCCTTTACTCTATAAGGACCCTTCTACTTAAAGGCTAGCTTATAGGAGTAACTATATTCTAGTTCTAACTAGTATAGGAGAACTATATCGCTAACCTTTAGAGGTTCCTAATTAATAGCATTATAGTTATTAAAATACTACTTAGCCTCTTTACGAAGGCGACGTTATCGAGTAAGACCCTCTTAAGAAGTCGTAGTTATATCCTTAAGAGCCTTAGCCTATAGGGCAAGAAGATCTACCCTAGTACAAACAGACCCCTAATCGTAAACGCTATACGTACGATAGGACAATTTAATAGGAAGAACGGCGTCCCTCCTAATTATAAGCTCCGCTAGTATAAGTCTAGTCGTATCGATAATAGTAGTTCGGTCCGCCTAGAGAAGGGCTAGGACGCGGGTAGAGATAGGAACTAATCTGTCTCTACTATTAGTTATCTTAGATAGGGCATTAATTAAAGACCGATAGCCGCGTTTAATAATAGCATTCGACTAGGGATAGTATAGGGAGATACGAATGTTCTTCGCCCTATACGAAGTAAGTAGCGCTTAGACTTCTTTAGCTATATTATTTATAGCGTTATCTAAGATAATCTCGTAAGGCGTTCCCTAGCGGTAGAACAGATCCTTAAATAGGAAGGTAGCTATATCCCGGGCATTAATAGTACCGTAGCCCTTATAGAAATAATAGGCCTCCGGCTATCGAGAAAGACCCTCTCGAATAATATACAAGCTATTATTACGGCTAAGATAAACCCTATCGCTATACTACCGCTCTCCGACCGATTAGGTAGTAGGAATACGCAGCTCTCCTAGACGTCGGTAGCTATTCCTAAAATTGCACTTAGGATAGCTCTTATAGTAGCGAGAGATATTAGCCTATATACCGTCCTACTAGTAGCGTCGACGAAGGATATCGAAGGTACCCTCCGCCGCCCGGTAGCCGAGCTTATCGTAAACGGAACGAAGGATTTCTTATCGGGCTACTAGATCGTTAATAATACGCTAGAGCGGTATATTAACTATAGCCTATCGCTAAAGGATACGATCCTTAATAAGGAACCTCCGAGAATAGCAAATAATACGACGGTATTAACTCTTCGATAGACTAGGAGCTCTCTTTATATAGGTAAGGAAGTAGGCGATATAATAGGTGTCGTCGGAGTAGACCCTATTAAGGATATTATCCCTTTCTTGTCTATTCGCCTTAGTATCGTCCTAGTTATCGCCGCTATAGTTATTAGTAGTAGGGTCTTCGTCGGGCTAATTACTAGTATAGTCGTCGGTAGTAGGCCTAGTAATTACCGGCATAGCGTTAATATAGAAGGCAGTAAAGAAGGTGCGGTTAATAACCGCGTCGATATCCTCTTCTTCTATTATTTCGGCGATATCTTCTTCTATAGTAAACCTCCTAGAAAGGCTATCCGGTCTAGTATGCTTCTTACTAGGAATATAGAAGACGTCGAAATTAAACAAATAGATCTAGGCAACCTACTAAGCTATCGTAGAGTTAGGTAGGTCGGAGGCTATATAGTTAAGTTAATAGACTAGCGTCTAAGCGTCGACTTCTAGGCGAAAGAATACTCTAAAGAGCTAAGGTCGGAACTTCTTAAGAGCCTTATAGACACTAAGGCACTCTCGCTTACTAGTATCGTATCGGGCCTTAATAGGTTTCTATAGACCGGACTCGTACTAGATAGGGTAACGTAAGGAGGGCTCCTTACGATTATACTATATTAGTATTTCGCCGTAGCCTTCCTCGCTCGAGTCGATAGTAATAATTAGTAGACCTATACCTTCTAAGTAGTTAATAGAGGTAAGTGTAGGCGCGCTAACAAGTGCCTTAGTAACCGTATCCTTAGCTACTTAGTAAATAGAGGTCTATTTAAACTTAGTATCCTTCTTAAGCAAGGCGTATAGAGGCTTATATACTAATACAAAGTTTTTAACCTAGATACGGAAGTAGGAGACTACGCTAAGCTAGATCCAGACATCTTTCTAATAGGTAGGGTTTAGCTAGGATACAATCTTTAGGACCCGTATATTATTAGGATAGCGACCGTTCTTATTAGTAACAAACCCGACAATGTTTATACGCTTATATAGGAGCTAAAGCTTCTCTTTATATACTATTAAGTTAGCCTACTCTAAGTCGTAGAGGACACTATCGAGGTTCTAGATATATTTAAGAAAGAACCTCCGGATGCTAGGCTCTACTTCTTCGTTATTATACCTAGTTTTAGGGCCTTTAATACCGATATCGTCGAGGAAAGGCATCGTAGTATAAGAAATATAAGCCGCGAGGACTTAGTTTATAATACGTACGAACTAGGCTACTAAGTTAGTCGCCCCTTAGGGAAGGGTAGTTTGTCTATATAGTCTAAGAGGCGTTTCGAAACTAGTTAGGTCTCTACTATTAGGGTAGAGAGGTATCTAGTCGTAGCCCGAGAACATATTAACTAGTAAGGCTACTATATAGTTAGTAAAGGCTTCTAAGAACCTATTAGTCTCCGGAGGAAGATTAGTATCTCTAATCGTAACTATATTAAACTTCTAGGCAGCGTTAATTAGCCGATACTTCTTTAGTTCCCTAGGAGCTGTCTTCTTCTAAACTAGGAAGTATAGATTGCGATACGAGGCATAGGAAGGCTCTAAGGTGCTAGCCTTTACACGCTGCTGTATTATGTCCTTAACTATACCTCTTAGGCTTAGGTTTAGCTTAAACCCTAGGTAAGCCTAAGGCTTATACTCGATCGTTCGGATCCTCTATAGAGGGGCAACCTCCGGGTTAATCCTACCTAGATGCGTAAAGTTATATACTAATACGGCCTCGCGGTTGTATAGAAGCTCGTATAGTAGATCTAGTTTAGGATCCGAAAGCTCGATACTAGGTTTAATATTCGCTAGCCTCTCCGGCGTTAGCCTCGATCCCCTAGGAATAGTAGAGAACTTCTTAGTAATATACTTTTAGTCGTACGGACTACTCCTAGGTATTAATATCGCTTCTCGGTTAAGGCACTTTTATCGCTAGTTAGGATTTCCGCTAGAATTAGACCTATCGGTTATATATACGCTGCCTTTTACGGGTTTAATCTTATTAGCTACCCTTTTATATAGGGTATATATACGAACTGTTCGTAATATCCGAGCCCTCTCTCTTTAACGTTAGGCCCGGAGATTAGCGCAATAGAACAGCGCGTAAACTTTATTAGAAGTCTCCTTAAGTCGGTAGGTATATAGCTAGTAGTCCTAATTTATAATCCCGGCGAAAACGTTAGATTCCTAATAATACCCCCGGGGTAGTATTCGATTAGCGCTCTAATTAGTTAGTTCGGATTCGGGCTCGGGTAGATCCGCTTCCGACGGCGATAATTGCGATAGCATTATTACCGAGATTCGTATACTAGGTTATCGTTACTATATTATTATACTCGCTATCGCCTCGAGTATTCGTCTTTTTAGTATAGAGCCTAGGAACTTGCCTTAACGTACGGAGTAGCGCACCTCTAGATATAACCTATTTAAGCTATACTAACTTATAGCGTAGATTGCCGGTCTTACAACCGCGCTATAGCGTTTCCCGAAGAGCGTTTAGAAGTAGTAAGGATATCCTCGTAGGACTTGTAGCTAGTATTCCCGATATAACTAGTAAATACGACTTAGTTACCCTTCTAGTTAGCGATAGTTCCTTCCTAGGAGCTATCGTCGTAGTTGCGCTAGATACCCCGGGTTATACGAGACTATAGTCGACCTAGAATAATTAGCGTGTTCGGGTTAGCGGCAATCTAGAAGGTAAAGGAGAAGTATATACTAAAGGCATCTACTATAATATTGTAGTAGGCACCTATAAGCGTAACCTCCCTATTTACTCCCTATATACCGAGGGAGACGTCTCTATTTATTAGTAGCTTAAGCTATTTAGCCTAAAGCTTACTTATAATAAGTAACTCCGAACTATTATTAAGCATTGCTATCTGCTTCTAACTATAGCTCCCGATAGTAACCTTAATATAGATAGCGGGAACAACGGCGAAGGAACGGGTAACTACGGAAAGGTCTATATTATTAGGGATAGAGTAAAGTTCCTTAGGTCGAGGAAGTACTAATCGACCGATTTGTTAGCTAGTAAATCGGACAGCCTTAATTAAAACTAAGAAAGGCTCCGAGGTATTATTATTACCTCGGCCTATCTCCTCGACCTCTCCTTCGTTAGTATTATCGATATCCTCCTAGCTCGGAAGGATCTCCGATTTATCCTCTACTAGGTTTAGGCTACCTAAAAACTTAGAGAGAAACTATAGGGAAGAGACGTTAATATAGTCCTCTCGCCCCTATTTCCGTCGAAGGGCTACAAGGTCTTTTATAAAGGTAGTATCGTTAGGAATCCGGCTCTAGAATAGGTTAGTAGGCAAACTATATACTAGAAGTTCTCCTATAGACATATTAGACTTAAGGTCTAGGAACTATAAAGCCTAGAAGAGAGCATTTGCCTTTATATCGTAGGAGTTAGTAGGCCCGGTACTATACTTCTTTATATACCTATTAAAGCGAAAGCTCTTTAGGTCGGCTAACTTTCGTTTATAGGCCGGCGGGTTAGTTAGGCCTAGAGTACTACTAAAGTCGGTAGTATCGTCCTCTATATCGATATCTAGAGTCTCTAGGACCTCTAGAGTAGCTATACTAGCTCGGTTTGTACGGTCTTTAGCTATCTAGAGAGTCTTAGTCTTAGCGACTAATTCCCGCTATTTCTTAGCCTTATCGGCTGCCTGTTTCTTAAGTATCCTAGTAGGGGCTGCCGTACTAGGGCGGGTAGGGTTCTATAGGCCCTTACTCTTACCCTAGGACTAGGTTTAGGACGACTAAGTTTAGGACCTTATAGTAGCGTAGATATCTATACTATTCTTAGTAACCGCGTAAACATTAGCTACTACGTCCTAGTCCTAAGACACAAAGTTAACTTTAACGGGCTTAGTAGTACTATTACTACTTCGCTCCTTAACCTACTTTGCCCTAACCTTCTAAGTTTCTCGTTTAGTAATAGCGGCGAGGGTACTGTTTCTAGCCTCCTTAAACTCGATCTTGCCGCTATACTTCTTTTCTAGAAGGGTCTTAAGTTAAGGAAGCTTTAGGGCCCTACGGTCCTATTCGAAATCGATTTTGTCGCCGGTATCGGTATAGTAGAACCGACTATTTACTTATATAACGAGCTTCCTCTTAAGAAGCTCTTTCTAGATAGGGTAGTCTAATTAGATATGTTTAAAACCGCTATATATCTAGCACTTACTATCTAAGTTAGAATAGATCTTCCGTATAGCGTAGACGTTAACTAAAGGGGCCTTAGGGTAGTTAGGATCGGAAACCTAGTAGACTAGCGGTATATCTTTTAGTATACTAGTATTAATAACCTCCCTAACTCGCTATAGTGCTTTCGCATTAAGGTTGAGCTAGGCTAGGGATTTAGCTAAGTCCGTAACGTCCTAAGAGTGCTTAGTAATAGTAGGAGTTATAGTCTTAGGACCGCTCTACGACTTAGGAAGGAACTTAGGTCCTCTACTTCCCGAGGCGTCGCTCTTTACCTAAGCTAGGTTATTCCGGTCCTCGCCGTAAATAAACTTCTTCGTATCGGCGGAGCTATTAATATCGTCCTTAATAGCCTCTAGGACCTCTTTATACTTCCTAAAGGTCTTAGGATTAGCTTCGCTAAGCTTATAGCGACGGAAGATACGCTTAGCCGTAGACTACAGCAACCCTTTAAGGAGTAGCCTCGTTCTCTAAGAATTCTCGAGGTCCTACTAGTCGATACCGTCCGCTAACTTAACAAACTCGCGAACGTACTCCTTTAGGTCGTTATCTTCGGTACGCCTCTCTATATAGAGGTTCTTAAGCTACGTACGACTACCTTTAATACGACGGCTATCGCGATCCTAATACTTACTTATAAAGGCCTACTTAAAGACCTCCTAGTCGGTATTAGACTTGTCGTCCTTTTCTAGGTAGCTAACTAGGGTTCTAAGGGTTCGGTAAAGCTTAGTAATAGTAGTCCTCGTAAGGGACTGGACCTTATACTAGTCCGACTCCTTTTCGAGCCCGTACTCGGCTAAGTTGTCCTTAAGGCGTTCTACGTGCGCCGTAGCGTTCTACCCTTCGAATAAAGGGTCTCTACCGCTTCCTAGCTCTAGTAGGCGACGCCTGTTTTAACGGAGAAGCTTAGTTTGCCCTTAGATTATTTTTATAACGATATTATAGAGAGCCTCGGGCGTAGAAGGCTCGATAGCCCCTAGGTCGATAGCGCTTATAACAACTAGTCGTCGCCTAATTTCTTCGTTAATAGAGTTAGGTACGTTTTTAGATTCTAAAGATTCCGCTAATTCGTAATACTCGCTTTCGCTAGAGCTTATTCGATTGTTATAAAGTAGTTAAAATAAAATACTATAAGAAAGTGTTTTTAGTATATTTTAACTAGTTTGTTTTAATGTTGCTATATAAGAAAATAGTGTACTACGCTATTTTCTTCTAATATTACCCTTAGGGTAGTATTAGAATTTAGCCTCCTAGGGGTCGCCTAGATACTACTAGGAGCTTTAATTTAGTAAACTTTAGATAAAAGCCGCTTAGAGGAAGGAACTGCAATCTCTATTTATACCTAGATCCTAGAAACTAGCCCCTTTACTAACCCTTATTATCTCTTTTAGCTAGGTAGGGGGGCGGGAACCTTCTTTTTCTAGTAGAAGGCTAAGTACTATCCGAACGAGGCTACGAATCCCGAAACAATCTATCCTAATTAATAGGGAAACTGTCTAGGTATCCGACCTATAATCTAGAAATTGCTATCGTATTAATAGTCTTAGTAGGGCCCGCTAAGGTCGATAGGTAATTAATCTATCTCCCCTTTAGGCTTAGCGGTAGCTTATCTCGAGCAAGCGGTACTAAATAGGTCTTCGACCCGGAGCCGAGTCCTTAGAAACTAGCTATAGTTATAGACTAGGCCCTAAGCTATAATAGTCCTAAGGGTTTGTAGCTTTTTAGGGTTAAAGCGATGCCCTCGTTAAGAGGTTTCTCTGCTTGTCGTAATAGCCCCCTAAGATACTTCGGTATCGTCTGTATTATAGGCTCTTATCGTACCCTCGCTTCGGTTATAGCTATTCGTACCTAGAGACTACCTTTAATACACCTAAACCTATTAGATATAAAGAGATAGCCCTACCTTCGGCTCTAATAAAGGACGGAAACTAACACTACTACTACTACTAGTAGCAATAGTATAGGCAACCGAGGGTAATATAACCTATAGTAATATAGGCAGCTATGTTTAGCAAGATAGGATAACGAGACTGCTACTTAGGCTAGTAACTAGAGCCCTACAATATAGGCATTATAGAAGTGTAATATAAACAATATACTATACAAGGTTAATAATCTATCTACTCTATAGAAGGAGGCCTCTTATATACGCTTAAAACTAGCCTATAGGTATAGGGCCGGTTACTAGCTAATACTAGGTTTGCTTTTCCGATTTCCGCGATAAAGCCCTCGCTAACCTAACCCTCTAGAGCGGCAGCCTTAGAGGTAACGAATACGGTTGCAAACACAATAGCTTAGTGGCCGTAGACGTAAGTAGTCTACTATCTCCGTCTGCTTTCGCTTACTACTCTTTTCTTCTAGTAGGAGGTCCGCTACTCTACGCTTCGGTACTCGCCGCTACTACCTAGAGGAGTCTTCTTCTAAGTCCGAATAAGGATAGTATAGGTTTTCTACTAGGGTCTTTATATTCTAGAGGTAGGTTAATTCTTTTTCTATCTAGAAAGCGGATACTTATTTATAAATATCTAAATAAAATACCTTTCTATCCCTAACTCCCCTTTCCTAAACCTTTAAAACAAAGAACGATAAAACCCCTAAATTATAATAAGTTAGTAAAACCTATACTAGTCGTTCTTATAGAAAAGAGCTAGGTTTCTATCCTATCGTCTCTATTTTCCTTTCTTTTCCTAGTCTCCTAAGGGTCCGTAGTTTATTAGATATCTTAATTATACCGTATTTCGCTTTAAAATCGTCTAGCGCTACGGTATCTGTAATATTATCTAGTATTTCCTAAGTAGGTTTATAGTAACTAGTCTACTTAATAAGTACTTCCTAGCCTTTATATTACGATATAATACTATTGTATATACGATAGTAGGCAGCGGTTACTATTGACCGCTACGGTCGCTATTACTACTAATAGTAGGACTATTATATAGATAGCTTGCCTCGCGGCACCTTAGAGAATATATTAACTTTTATACTATATAACCGTTACGATACCTTCGTACTATAACCGTATACCTAGCAACTTAGTAGCTTCGCTTAACACTTAGTTAGCTTCTATACTAACTACTAGTCCTCTATCCGAATCGACCCCGGTTATTATAGCTACGACGAGAATCGACGCGATTAGCTATAGGTCCTACCGATCTTCTACCGATTACTACGATTTAACTCCTACCCGTTACGACGGTACCTATTCGATTTACTACCCTTCCGTACTATACCCTACCGACGCGCGAGCGCCTTATCGGCGATCCTATTAGTACTACGAAGAGACGGTAGTAGTAGTTTTTACCTTTAGTAGCAATTGCCTCCTATACCCGGGTCTAGGGATAGCTACTTTCCCTAGAAGGACCTACCCCGATAAGCTACGCTCCTCCGCCTTTAGTCGGTTCTCTATTATTGTCCTCCATCTAGAGACTATCTTACCTCTACCCTCTTACTAATAGTTTACCTGCTTACTATAGCTCCTTCGGACTCGCTTCTAACTCTAGTAGAAGCCTCGAAATTAGCTAAGCTAGCGGTTTAACCGCTGCCCTAGTACTATAATCTCGGATTACTAGATATAGAGCCCTATATCCTACGTATCTGTTCCTATATTTAGAACTACGTCGATTATAGCGAGAACTTCGCGACCTAGCTTAGGGCAAAGTATAGCTAGATCGACTTACTTACTTTATACGTTCTATACTATTACCCGCTCGTAGGAAATCCGCTGCCGCTATAGGCTAAGATCGAGGAACTCTACTTAAATACCCTTAACGGTTACAACTTCCTAGGGCAGTAGGTAGTAGATAAAGGAATTCTAACTAAATCGGTTAAGGAGCTTAAAGCCGCGCTCCTAACGGTGCGCGATTTACGCTATTACCGTTACTTCTACCTAGAAATCTATCTACTACCTATAGTAGAGTAGCGTCTACCGGCTCGACTAGCTTAAGTTCTAGCGCGGCCTATAGTTTCGCCTATTACTATAGTAGAAACAACCGTGCCGCCGGAATAGCGTCCCGGTTCGCCTAATAGCTCGCTTAAATCGGTTTTCTTATAGAGGCTACTTAAGCTACGATACCTAGCGGACGAGAATCCTTAGAAGCTAAGGGAGCCTCTACCTAAGACTTTGCCTAAGGAACTATTAACCGGGCTTTCTAATCTATTAACGTCGCCGTTCTAGGATATTAGTCGCGGCTAATTGCCTCTAATAAACGATAGCCTCGCCGACCTATAGGCTAACGAGCCGCGTAGTTGTTTCTAATATCGTACCCCGGTAGATGCCTCGTAGATAACCGAGGAGATCGATAGGGCGAATATCGCTATATAATAAAACCGTTAGCGTCGTAATTATCTTCGCGAATTAGCTAGACAGAGAGGAGTTTATCTTAACAAAGTCGTATTAGACTTTCTAATAGAATAGGCGATTTTACCGCTATCGGCTACGTATAAGCTAAGTCCGCCCTAGCCGAACCTAGGCTAATACGATTACTAGTAGAGGGTAGACGTATATATAAATGCCTATAGGTATAGCCGCTTACGTCGGGGCGGCTTTGCGCTAGGCGATCTGCCTAGTAATCTACCTAGTAATCCTCCTAGTAACCCTACTAGTAACCCTCCTAGCAATTCCTCGGTCTATCTACTACTACTACTAGCTAGTAACTTCGATCCGGGCGATCCCTCTCGTAAACCGGCGTAGGATTAGTCTTTGCCCTTTCCGCTATTAGACCTATAGGGTCTACTACGGAAAGGTAAGAAGTAACGCTAGAAACACCGTTAGTATTAGGGTAATCCGAGTAAAGATAGATCCTCGTTAGATAGCAAGGATTCGGACGATTCCGACTAATCTTCGTTAGACGACGATACCTCCTCTAATAATAGCTATTATAGACGCACTCGACGTCGTAGTTACCGTTAGCGTTATTAGGACTACGACGCGGAAACGCCGGATTCTAAAGCGAGTTATATCTAGGGGTACTACGCCCGCCTCTAGTAGCTACGGTTCGATCTAGCGTATCTCGGATTCTTCGATCCTCTACTTAGCGTTACGGATTATAGCGAGGGAGACTACGCCTTAGTCGGGAACAAGATAATATACTATTCGATATATACTTTTATCGAAGTAGCTAAGGATTATACTTATATTATAGGGCGAGAGACGGTTCGTTTTAACCTCTCCCTTTACTTTCGAGGGATAGCGCTTAGTTAGTATTATAGTTACCTTTCTAGCTGTAACCGAGTAAAGCTTCGCGGCGGATATAGTCTAAAGCGCTAGGAACGTTATCTTAGTAAGAAATAGAAGGTCCCTTCGATAAAGGCGATAGATCTCCTCGATAAGTAACGCTACGACCGGTAGGATATCGCTTTAGAGCGTTTAGTAACAGACTTTATTATTAAGACAGTACGACTCGCTAAGGATACCGGTATACGGAAATCGAACTAGCTCTTAGAAGCTTATCGTCGAATAGACCCGCGCCTTTAATTAAATATAGACGAGCTAAATTGTCGTATAAAGGTCGATAAGTAGGTTACGTACTACGAGAAGTAGGTATTAATCTAGGAGTATATGCTTTCGTCCTCGTCTAATTGTTACTAAGATACTACGACTAGGAATAATAGCTGCGCTAGTAAGGCTACCTAGTAGAACTAATACGAAGAGAACGCCTCTTATACCCTAGCGAGCTTCGCTCTAGTAAGAGCATCCCCTAACTACTAGAACCGCGATATCGACCGACCGAACCTACTACGCCTTACTAACGCCTATTAGCAGAATCGCCTACCTAACGCCCCTTAGTAGAATCGCCTACCGCTAGTAGGAAATAGTAAAGGACCGTCGAAGGGTAGTAGCCCTACCTTCCTTCTAAAAGACCTAAAGCGAGTTAATTCGCGCCTATTTAATCGATAGGATAGAAAGCGTAACGATCGAGCTCGTAAGTAGGCTAACTTTGCCGATAATAGTAAGAAAGTAGGCGATACTATAAATAATACTAACTAAGCCGACGACGGCTATCGGGAGAATAGTTAGGAGGATAATAGAAGAACCGACGCGGATAATTATAGCTATTTCGGTAACGCCGGAGAAGACGCCGACTACTTTACCGACCTATACGACTCCGATCCGGGCTTAGGAGCTTACTTTGCGGGCGTAGGTAACCGCTTACTATTAGTATTAAACTCGGTACTATAGGCTAAAGCGTCTCTACTAGCGGCAATCTAACTATTTGCCTCTACGAAGTACGCTTATAAGATCTATAGGCGGCGATTTAGGTTAGGCAACCTTCTATACTAGTATATTCGTAGGGAGTATATAGGGGTAACGACGCCTTCTACTATTATCGAACGTATATCGGCAAATCCGGAAGTAATTTAGTCGAAGGCGCCTCCGTTAGCCTAGTAGGGTTACGTATTCCGGAATTAGTAGTATATAACTTTCCCTTTTCGATTATTATTAGTCGGTATATCTGTATAGGTCTACCTAGATACTAGCTATACGCTTACTATTACGGAAAAAGACTTTATTTTAAGCTATCGCCTAGACGTAGAAATATGTAAGCTACGCGAACTAATCGAAATCGGCGGTATTACCGGCGCGTATCGCTCCGGAAAATACGTCGTATTAGATATATTTGTCCTAGTAGCGAAGACGGACAGTGCAGTCTCCCTAGTACGGATAACTCGTAAGGTTTACCTAGTTCCTAAACTAAAGGCGAAGATCCTAGTCGGTATAGATACGATTGCCCTAGAGGGAATAAAGATCGATATTCCCGCGCGGACGGTTACCGTAGCTAGTTAGGACAACGCCTACTTTAAAGTTGCCGTTAAGCGTAAGAAAGGGAAGTCGGTTTAGCGCCCCGTAAGGCTAGTAAAGGACGTAATATTAGCGCCGCGTATAGTCGCTCTCGCGCTAGTTAAGTATAGCGGTAACCTCCCTAAGGGCCGGGATTTTATTCTTAACGCTAGTTTCTTAGTCTAGCTAACTAGCAACGTATAGGGATTGTCGTTATAAGCTCCGCCGTTAGTAACGGCGTATAATTAGGTCGTAGACGCTAATTTTTCTTATATATATATTCGTAACGATGCGACGACTCTAGTAACGATTCGAGCTAGATAGCTACTTAGTTCGTTAAGTAATAGGACTATTACTAGAGCCTACTATATCGACGTAGCCGACTACAGACTAGCGGGATTAAGTCCTAACGCTTTTACGGCTACGCGGGATATGCTAAATGCGTAGCGGGAATACCGATATACTATAGGCGTAACGATCTACGGTAACGATAACTAGGCGGACTAAATTGCTATAGTAGTCGAGCGGTACCCGGAGCTTTTTACTAATCGCTAAACGGTCGTTAATATTCCCGAGTACGATTATATACCTATCCTAACTATACTAAATTACCTAGATCTGTTACTACCCCCTCGTATAATTAACCTAGGCAAGAGGGATCGTAAAGTAGTAGACAAGATATATAACGACTTATACTACTAGAGGAAGATGCAGTATATAACCGAGCCTACGCCCTTCGGCTTCCTAGTGTTTGTTATATAGAAGCGCGTTACTAACGGTAAAGGTAGTATAATTAATAAGCCGCGGGCGGTAGTCGATATCTGCGCCTTAAATAAGGTAACGATCCCCGATAGCTATTAGATACCGCTCTAGGCGGACCTTTTTACACAATTAGTAGAGTGCTAGTATATTAGTACTATAGATTGCCTAACCTTCTTCTACTAATAGGGTATAAAGCCGGAGGATCGTTATAAATTAACGATTAATACTTATCGCGGCTAGGAATAGTATAAGGTCGCTATTATAGGATATTCGAATAGTATCTAGTTCGTATAGTAGAAGTTAGATTAAATCCTTCGCGACTGTCGTAGCTTTGCGTAGGCCTATATCGACGATATCGTAGTGTTTTCGCGGACGTTACCTAAGCATCTCGATTATCTAGAAGCGGTCTTCTAGAGATTAGACGCTATAAGGATTAGCATTAGTCCGAAGAAGACCTTCTTAGGCTTCCCCTTTGCGACCCTTTTAGGCTAGTACGTTAGCGGCCTCGGTTTAGCTACGAGTAAGGAGAAAATCGTAGCGATTACCTCGCTTTAGTTCCTAGAAAGCGTATAGAAACTAGAGTACTATCTCGGTCTAACTAATTAGTTACGGCAATACATCCTATACTACGCGTAGATAGCGGCGCCTCTATAGGCGGAGAAGATACGCTTATTAAAAGGGGCGCTAGTTACTAGCAATAGTCGTCGCCGCTACGTCGCTATTACGACGCTAGGTAAGAACAATTAGCACCGCGACGAACTAGTAAAAGCGTTTCGCTTATTATAATCGATATTCTACGAGCCCTCCTTTCTATACTATTTCAACCCTAATTATCGCTTATACGCTAACGTAAATTCCTTAAAAGAGTTTAGCTATAGCGTAGTACTCTACTATATCGATAGGGATCTAGACCCGATTCTATCTAAGGGAAAGGCGCAGTTGTTTCCTTACTATAAGGTTTAGCCTATTCTATTCTTAAGCCGAGGCCTAACTTAGGCAGAGATACGATATTAGCTAATAGAGCTTAAATACTCGGGAATCGTATAGATAGTAAAGAAGGTAGGCTATTTAATATATACTTTATCGAGGCCGACGACTATCTTTATAGACTACTATACCGTAGTCGGTCTTACTAACTCGGTATCGATAACTACGACTACCGATATAGGTAAGTAGAACCTAAAGTTAGTAAGGGTATCGATGTTCCTTTCCTAATATCGAGTTAATATAGTTTACCGTCTAGGGCGGATATACCTAGTTCTAGACGCCCTTAGTCGACTTCTAAGGGATATAGAGTCGCCTAAGTTAACGCCGGACGAGGAGAACTTAGACCCGCTCTCCTACTATACCGACGTTATACCCTCTTCGGCCGGTTTAGAGGAAGTAGCCTACTTTTATACGATATTAGTAGAACTAGATCCGGATTTCTAGCGACGCTTAAACCGAGCATACGATAATAACGAACATTAGTCTAGGGTTTTGCAACTAGTTCGATAAGTATAGGCGTAGAATACTCTAGAGCGTCTCTATTCGGAGGGAGCTAATATATCTTTAGTAACAAAGACGTTAGTTTAGTATAAGGGTAGTAAAAACCCGGACCTATTCGTAGGTAATAAGTTTAATAGTCCGCTAGGCATTCGATTCTTCGAGAGGGACGGCCTCTTATATTTCTATAACTAATCTTTAGGGCGCGAGCGACTCTATATCCCTTAGGCCTTAATAGGCGAGATTTTCGAGTAGGCTTACGATAACTGTTGCTACTAAGGCTTTTAGCGCGTCTTCGACCGCATTTAAGCTTCCTTCTTTATATATCGACTCGCTTGCTACCTTCGCCTCTATTTAGATTATTATTACTAGTATCTCCTTTTACGTACCCCCCGATACGCTCCTTATAGCGAACTTTACCCGATTTAGAATACAGAGGGCCTATACTATACTACAACGATAGATCTCGTAACCGCCTTACTAGTTATAAGCGATAGATTTAATATACTATATACGATTACTTATAAGACGTCTAAGCGGATAGTAGTCGTCCTAGGCAAAGAGGACTAGAAGGCCTACGACTAGGGCATCGCTCTAATCGATAGGCTTTGTTTAATAGATATAAGTATGCCGGTAGTACTTATCGCTAATCGTAATCCTCGCTAGCTAAGCGACTTCTTTAAGGGCGTTTTTTCGCGCCTACGTACGAAGCTAGCTACGTCTACGGCCTACTACTCTTAGACTAATAGTTAATCCGAGCGAACTAACTAAACGGTCGAGACGGCAATTCGTTACTAGTTAGCGGATTATCCTAGCGAGGATTAGACGACGTTTATCTTATAGCTATAGGCTACGCTTAATAACTCCCGCAATGCGACTACTAGTTAGTCGCCGAACGAGGTTGCTATAGGCGTAAAGACGAATCTCGACTCGCTCGATATGCTATACGACTATCCGTATAATAGGGCAGTAGCGCGTAGTCGTATCTAGAAGGAAGTCTAGGATACAATTACTTAGGCGAATATAAAAATAAAAGAACGGTATAATAGCAAGTATAAGCCCCTATTCCTTAAGCTAGGTAACCGTATTATACTTCGCCTATACTATAGTTACGAAGTGCTAGGTTAGTCGTATAAGTTTAGCTACCGTTTTAAAGGGCCTTTTACGGTTCTTAAGAAAGTCGGACGACTAGCCTACTATCTCGAGTTGCCGCTATTAATGCGTATCTATCCGGTAATATCGGTTTCGTAGTTAGAAAAAGCTCCTAAAGACCTAGATCCTTTTAAGAGAACTATTAATTACGAGCCCCTGCCCGTCGTAGCTAAGGGCGGTCTAGGTTCTAGTAATAAGGGCGATTCTTACAAAATCGAGCGCTTTCTCGGGCGACGGACCGTTATCCGAAGAGGCTAGCCTATTCTCTAATATCTAGTAAAGTAGAAGGGCTATAGGAGCGCCTATAATATATAGTACAATATCGACGACTTAACGGGCGCGGACAATCTATATAAAATCTACGATAACGTATATCCTCTAGAGAAGGCACCGCTATCCCGTACCCTCTATAGGGTAGTAAAGCGGACGAGAGCTCGCTAGCCTTTTTTAGAGGTTACTAGCTCCGCTAATAAAGGCGAGGCTAGACAATCCCTCGCGGTTCGTCGCAAATCGATATAACTCCGCGGCGCGACTCCTCCTTTAGAGTCGTAATCTACCTAGGCGTACCCTTATATCGTTATCGTAACTATGTTACTTAGGTAACCGTTATACGTAGACGCGGGCTATCTCTTATTTAGTATCGATCTTTCCGGTATCCTACGATAAGAGAGCTTTCTATTAATTACTAACGACGAATAGAAACGGCCCTCGAGCGCGAGAACTACGTCCGTCGTAGGGAACGTAAAGTAGTAGCTTTTTAGTAAAAATTTCTATAGCACTAATCGCGATATAAGCGCCTAAACGTTACACTATTCGAGGCGGATTTATAACGCGCGTCTCGCCTATACTATAAGGCCGATACGTTCGACCTCCTCTAAGAAGTAATAGCTAAGGAATATCGTAGAAGCGAGGATCGAGAACCCTAGAATACCGCGATAGGGAATAGTAAGATTAACGCTCCTCGCGGTAAACCGCTACTATTAGACGGTCTAGGATCGGCCGGATAGTCCTTATTTATTACCGGCTTAACGCCTACGCCTAAGCTAGAGAATAAGGCAAGTAATAAGGATATAGTATTAGATACTATAGTCGAGAATTATACGGCCGCGCCTAAGCTAGATAACGTAATAGACAAGGAGGATATAGTATTAGATACTACGGTCGAAAGTCGTATAGCTACGCTAGAGGCAGATAATATAACGGATAAAGAAGATATAGTATTAGACGAAACGGTCGAGATTCCTACAATCGAGGCTAGGCCTAAGGATATAACGAGTAGAGAGAATATAGCCTTAGATCCTTCGATTAAGGTTCCTACGCTCGCGGCTAAGCTTAAGAATATAACGAACAGAAAGGATATAGCGCCTAACGCTACGGTCGAGACACGTACGGCTACGCCTAAGCTATAAGATATAAAGAACTCGATAAAGGATTCGGTAGGCGAAGAAGATATAATAGCGGATTAGATCGGCGAGCATCGTAGGGAGATAGATAATACCGCGCTTAACCTATAGTAACCGCGCCTAGAGGAATATAGTACTAACCTAACGTAGACGCTAGAAGGCTTTATAATCCTCGCTTTAGTAGAAGGCAATATCCGATAGATCTTTCGTAGAGCGCTATAGCTTATTTCTACTAACGGTAGCTTAAGTACTAGCGAGGTCTAGACGGTATTAAGCTATACTACCGAGGATAGGTATATACGGCCTTTCCTAATGTTTACCGAGAACGGATCCGATATAGAGTTATACTACGTATTAACGGATACCGGCCGATAACTATTATAGCGATACGTACCGTTATTCCTAGGTCGTAGTCGTATTAACGAAACGCTAATAGCAAGCTTAGTACTATTGCCCCCGGCTAATAATATAGACGAGTCCGATTTAGAATCGCTCGATATAATAGCTCGCCCGTAATCCTAGGAAACGCTAGGTAGTAAGTTTAGTACGGTATAGCGTTAGACTATCGCTAACCTATCGATAGTGCTTCTAAATCTAGACTATCTACTCTCCGACGTTAGACGGTTTTTATTTCTAAAGTATTACGTACTAGCGGTTATCGTAGCGGTTAATCTAGACTACGTCTTCGATAGGAAGTCGTTTATATAGGCGGTTATAGCGCTTACTACGAAGAAGAAATAGTTAACGGAATTAGTAAAGGTATTACTAGGCGAGAGACGGTAGATAGGCCGAGTACTCTATAAGGCTATAGCCGACTACTTTATTAATAAGGGCGACCCTCCGCTATACTATTTAGATAAATAGGAGTTTGTTTAGAAGGGCAAAGCGTTAGAGGTTAAGATTCCGGAGGCTAAGAAGCTATAGGACGCCGTGCCTAGCTTCTTTGCCCTCTACTATAACGCCGCGGCCTACGCGTCTAGTAGCCCGGTTAACGGTATAGAAAGCGGCCCGATTAATCCTATTAGCGCGTAGCCTTTTTATACGCCTTCGGCTTTAGAATCGGTACTACTCTTAATAATACCCGTAAATCGACCGGCTTCGCTAAAATTACTATCTTCGCTAGCGCGTATACTTCCTAATTTACCGCTACTATAGGCACCTGCCTCCCTAACGTAGGCGCTAAGTAACGGCTCGCTATAAGCGCCTGTACTAGCTCCCCCTAAGCTACTTACTACTCCGATCGAGTCGGTATATAGAGAACACCTAGATCCTTCCTCTAAAGAACTTAAGTTCGAGCGACGGCGACTCCGAGGGTAGCGCGCGCGCTAGACTTTAATTAATAAGCGTCTCTTTCGTACCGACGAGATACCCGAACAAGCTACAATCCGGTAGTATATAGAGTACGAGGACTATAACAAGAAAGTCGATATACTAATCGCCGCTAATCCTATAGAGCGTAATAAGACTAAAGATATATACTTTATCTAGGCCGTAAAGCTTGTACGTAACGCGTACGCCGAGGACGCTAACGGGCGGCTACTTAATCTTTTTCGTTTACGCCTACGTAAGCGAATCGTTAAATACTATTTAGTAAGGCTTTAGCATTATCTATACTATCTATACCTTACCGCGGGCGATCGGCGCTTCTAGATTCTATGCGAATTGCATTAGTATATAGGTAAGCTAGTTACCGATTTTAAAAACCTACTCTTTACGTAACTATACTCCTTCCGAATCGTAAACGACGATTACGCCTATAAATACTCTATCTTTAGGACCGACCTCTACTTAGACGGTTATAATACGTAGTAGGAGATCTAGGCGATACGCTTTAGCGAGTACGCGGCACTTACGACGGCGGGCGAATTAAAGGAGCTCCCTAAATTAGCTAACCTTAACGCGAACTTTCTACTAACTATTACTTTCTACTACGCGAAGTTATAATATCTACTCCTAGTAAACATTATTCGCTTACGTAAGAATTTCCTTAGCTTAAGTACTTATACCGGCGACCTACGATTCTAGCTAGTACTATCTCTAATTCGTAATAGAGTAGTCGGTCTTATAGTGCGCGCTATCCTATACTTCCTATAGATAGTTAACCTTATACGAGAGTAGTTCGACCGCTATATCTTAGAAGAATATCGCGATAGTATTATAGTAGGCGGTTACCTAGTCCTATATAAGCGTAGCAAGAACGGTAAGGACGTCTCTTACCGCGATTACGGTAAGGAATACTAAAAGACGGGCAAGCGACCTATTAGTAAATACGTCGGAGCGATAAAACATTATAAGATCGACCTAACTACCTATAGCGAAGTCTAATTCTTATAGATAGTAGCTACCGGACGACTCTCGATAGTACGCCTACCTCTACTAGACTCCTAGCTTAAGGACTATATAGTTTAGCTACTACTAATCGGTATAGAGCTTAGTGCCTAGTCGGCTATATAGCTTTATAAGTAGTACGAGTCCTCCCTAAACTCTAGTAGTCTGCCCTACCTATACTATCGTAACCTAGGTCGCCTAGCTATTACCTAGGACGTCGTCGCTTATATCTAGCGGTATGTTACAGTCCGTAACGCCTATACGCTTCGTAGCGAGGGTGTAAGAAGGGTCTGTTAGTAGGTAGATAGGGTAGTAGTAGGTATAGGTAGTATTCGATAGAGATCTAAAAGGAGAGGGAGGAAGGCAGGCTAGTTAGCCTAACGCTAAGCGCTAAGCCCTGCCTAAGGCATTAAGACCCTAGCTTTACTCGAGCCTAGTTATATACTAATTACGTATAACCTCTTTAGTCCTAATATACGCTTCCCTTCTAAAGGCCGCGCCCTCGTAGCCGGTCTATATTCTATTCTTAACCTCTATCGCTACTAACTTAGTAGGTCTAGTAAGCTTCTTAGTCCGCGCTAAATTAAATACGCAATTACCGATTATATAACTATATTAAACCTTACCTCTAATACAATACAATGTCTAACTCTAACTGCGCTATCCTTATATATAATAAAGTGATATATAACTAGGAGAATTAGGGACCTTCGACTAATTACAATACGAGCGCGTCTTCCCTACTATAATAGGTAGACGTACGAGGTATTGCAGCACTGCCTCCGTTCTAAGTAATATCGTATCGAGTTCTTTGCGTCTACTCTTAAAAGACCTAGCAATGTCCGCTTCCGAGGGTTGTCCGCTTCCGAGGGTTTGTTCTTATTATTACGAGGGCTATTATTTACTTTTTAGAAAAAACACAGCTCGTCTAGTTTCTATAGGTAAAGGCTATTGTAAGTGTAGTAGTTAAGGTTCGCCTTACTTAAAGGGTTAGCAAGATCGAGGAGTAACCTATTGTCCGCAAGATCGACCCCGGCTAGCTTAGCTCTATAGTTTTGCCCTTAGTTAGTCTATTAGTCGCTTAATCTTTTAACTTAGTTAAAGTTTTAACTTAGCCTTAAAGTTTTAATCAAACCTTTAATAGGCTTAAAGCTTTCAATTAAAGTTTTGATTAAAGGTACCTTAGGCTCGTAGTGTAGGTAAGGTTGTGTCTATAGGCGTAGCGATAATAGCAAGTAATGTTAACAGTAGCGGCGCTAGTCGTCTTAGCGCTAACTTTACCTTCTTCTAATTTCCTTCTTTAACTAACAACAACTCGGTAATACCGTTACTAATATAGCTGTATCCTTCCTTTCTTAAATAGTAACACGCTCCGTAATACCGTTACTAATAGAGCCGCGCCGGCCGCGCCGTTATAAGCGCGACGCCGTCCTCGCCGATTGCCTAGGCCTCGAGGCCTCGGTAGAATAAAGGAACAAGAGGTAGAGTCTTTAAAAGAGTAGTAACTAATTAACGCGTCGTAGCGCGCTTGTTAATACTCGGTACGCGTTTACTATAGTAGTATAGTCTTATTGTCTCTTATTGCTAATAATTGCTTGCCTCTAATTAGTTAGCTAATAGCACCCTAGGGGTAGTATTAATCCTAGGCCTTAATAGTAACATTACAAGCTTTTAGCCTTCTTCTTGTTCTTTACGCTAGTCTAATACTCATCTAATAACTCGGTTATGTCCTTAAAGGAACCTTTAGCTTCCTATAAGTCCTATTTAGGTAAATAGCCTTGCTATCTTAACAGGTACTCCTTCTTACCTTTCCTAGTCCAGTGCTATAGGATACGTTCTATAGACTACAGCTCTTCCCTATCCGCTAGTATGTCTTCGTGTTTAGTAGGTGCTTTATCCCCCTCGCGTAGGTAATATAGCTTAAGGAGGGATATATAGAAGGTGTTATAGATAGTATAATAGGGAGGAAGCTATAACTAATAGGCCTATACGGAGGAGCCCTTAACTTCTCGAATACGGAATAGGCTAATGTATCTTAGTACGAGCTTAGGCCTTGTTTTGCCGTTAGGTAATAGGTGCTTGCGGATACGGAGGTTCTTAGTGCTTAGCATAACTATATCGCCTTGTTTAAAGGTTATCGGCGTATAGTGCTTGTCGTAGTAGGTCCTTTAGTACTCTTAAGCCTTTGTTAACTTCTCGGCTATCTTAGTATAGATTTCTCGCATCTTCTAAACCCTCTTAATAGCTGCTAGTATTTCGGGTACTTAACGCGCTTCCCTTTCCTTACGCTCGGCCTCGAGCGAGGTAAATAGGTCTTATAGTAAGGTAGCGTTCTAGCCTATTATAGCAAAATAAGGGGAGACCTTAGTAGATAAGTAGACACTGTTATTGTATACGAATTTAGCTAGTTATAGGAGGTTAACCTAGTCCTCGGGGTTCTTATTAATGTAACTACGTAGGTACTACTATAGGGTAGCATTCTGCCTCTCTATTTAACCGTTAGTCTATAGAAAGAAGGCTGTTAATAGCCGATGCTTTAGTCTTAGCTACAAGCAAATCTCGCTCTAATAGTAAGATATTAGTATCGATCTACGATCGGATACGATCCCCTTAGGGGTTCCCTAATAGGTGCAGAAGATGTTAGTCTATAGCGCCTCTACTATATTAATAGTAGTCTAATCCTTGCGAGTAGGAATATAGCGAGCACCCTTAGTAAATCGGTCTATAACGACTAATATAGCGTTAAAGACGTCTTTGCTTCCTCTTCGCTTAGTAGAGGGAAGACCTATAATAAAGTCTATTATAAGCTCTACAAAAGGCTTCTTTAGAACAGGGAGTAAAGACAACTCGCTAAATAGCAAGTGCTTTAGTGCTTTAACTCGCTAGTATACTGTATAGGTCTATATATACTCCTTTATATACCGCTTACTATTTAGCTAGTAGTATATACGCGATAGTAACTCGTGCGACCTCTCTATACTATAGTAACTAGCGAGCTTACTATTATAGTGCCTCTTTAAAAGCTCTTGTCTAATCGATTGTTTAGCGGGGATATAATACCTACCCTTAAACTTTAAGTAACCTTTATCGTCGATCGACTAATTGTTGTTACTCTTACTAAATCTAGTCGCCCGCCTACTTACAAGCTTATTAATGCGCTCGACAGCAAAGGCGTCCCTCTACTAAGTACGTAATAGCTTATCTATAAACGATTGACTATCCCTATTTGCAAGGTTATTTAATAGCATCCGTACTATCGAACGAGGTACGCATTGTATATATCTAATAGCACTAGTAGCCGGAACTACTGCAACCTCTTCTATAGTACTATCGCTATAGATAGCAATATCTTCAATCGAGTTATTATAGCTCGAGCGATCTACGTCCTTCTTAACGTATACTAGAAGAACGACAACTCCGCTATAGTATTTATTGCCGCCGTAGGGTCCGGAAGTCCGCTTATCCTACGCTTGCTTATTAACAATACGGGCTATAGTAATCTTATACTATAGGGTTGGAAATAATGAATTAATATACTAAGTCTCGCTATTGTAATTAGGTCGCCTCGATAGGCTATCGGTAGGGTTACTTACGCCTAGCCGGTATAATATATTAAAATCAAACCCGGCGAGGTAGACGGCCTATCTAGCCTGTCGACCTATAACCCTTATAACCTTAGTAATACTACGCAGGTTGTTATAGTCTGTATAGACCTGAATTGTATGCTAAGCACTATAGAGACAGTAGCGCTAATACTTGAAGGCTTCTACGATTGCTAAGAGCTCTTACTCGTAGGTCTTATATCGACGTTCTATATCGATTATCTTCTATAAAAAGAAGGCAATCGGGTGCTAGTAATAGTTATTATCTAATTGCTATAATATAATAGCCGATATAGCGAACTGTAAAGCATTAGTCTTAATTCGGATCTGCTTACTTAGTACGAAATAGTGCAATAAGGGGACATTAGTAAAGCGTTGCTTTAGGCCGTTAAAAGCGGCTTGTGCTCTATTAGTCTATTTGAACTCTCTAGTTAGGTTAGCCTTAGTTTTAGTAAGCTTAGTTAATAGCATTATATGCCTCGAATAGCCCTTAATAAAACGGCGGTAGAAATTAGCGAAGCCGAGGAACGATTAAAGCTCCTTAATAGACGTAGGAATAGGCTATTTAGTAATTGTTTTAATCCGATCCGGATTAGCCTTAACACTATTAGTTAATACGATAAAACCGAGGAAGGCTACCTCCTTAGTAGCAAAGGTGCATTTAGAAGGCTTATAATATAGTCTATAGGCTCGTAGGCGGTCGAGGACCTTACGGACTATAGCCTAGTACTCCGCAATGTTAGGTAAGTGTATATAAACTAGGATGTTATCTAGGTAAACTATATAGAGGTAGTCTAGTAGGCCTAACAGGGCCCGATTAATATAGGACTAGAATGTAGCAGGGGCATTAGCTAGCCTAAATAGTATAACTAAGTACTCGAAATAGCTATAGCGAGTGCGGAAGGCTATCTTCTATTTATCGCCCTTACGAATACAGATGCGGTAATAGGCGTCCTTAATGTCTAATATAGTGTAGTAGTAGGCACTAGAAAGGCGGTCGAGGGTCTTATTAATAAGCGGGAGTAGATAGCGGTCTTTAATAGTAATAGCGTTAAGCCCTCTATAATTAATATATAAACGCAGGCCGCTATCCTTCTTTAGCACGAATAGGATAGGTGCACTAGTAGGGCTATTGCTATATCGGATTCGACTATTAGCTAGGTTTTCCTCTAGGTACTTACGTAGTATAGCAAGCTCTCGTTTACTAAGGTTATAGAGGGGGCTAAAAGGAACCTCCTTGCCCTCTATAATATTAATCTTATAATCCGTCTCTTTAAACATAGGCAATGTCGACGCTAGGTAGTGTTTAAATACATTAATGTCGGTCTCTCGGATAGGCTCTAGTATACGAGCAAGCTAATTAGGGTCTATGCTATCCGGGGGTACAGGTTTATCGTTACTACTACCGAGTAGGTCGGCAGTCGGATTAGCTAAGGCAGGTATTAGGTTACTAATAAACAGGACCCTAATATCGTTAGGGCAGTCGCTAATATTAATATATTTAATGTCCTCTTTCCTAGCGATTCTAAATCGCTACTTCTAGAGGCCTAGGTCTATAGCTATAGCGTAGTACTTGAGAATAGGGTTACTAATAACAACATCGGATAGGAGGCTGTCTATGTCTACTATATAGGTAGTAAAGTCTAGTAGGCGCTCATTTCCGAGGTCGTCCTTTAAAGCTATAGGAACATAGTAGTGTTACGGTTACTCGCGACAGATCGTTAGGTAACTTCTTATTACGTACAAGCCGAGGCTTCTTTAGAGAGGCTAATACAAGCGGGAGGTAGAGACAGAATAATTGGTACAAAGGTAATTCCAATTAGTAAGTAGGTAACATAAGTTGAACGCCTCGAGCTATAAGGGCATTCCGGCGTTCCTAAATATAAAGGAGACATCTTGTCTGTAGTCGTAAGCGACGTGAGCGACGCTGTCGCTCTCGACCGCTCCTGTCGCTCCTAGTAAGATAGAGCGATAGCTTAGCCTACTAGTCTTAGCGTCGCTCTAAGATTATATAAGGACTCTAACTAATCAGATCCGTAACACTATCCCCCTCCTTAAGCGGGATAGTCCCTTATTCCGGAACTTTCTAATTCCAACTTCTTTGCTATGCTAAAGTTATTAAAGGACTTGTCTTCTCGTTAGCGTAAGGAAAATATCGCAAATAATATCCTTACCGACTGCCTCGAAATGCCGATCCGCTACTTTCATTGCGAATAGGCCGATAAATCCTACAAAGTCGATCTCCGTTCCGGCCGCTGCTCCGAGTGCGCCCTATACGGCCAGTCCTATAATATGCAAGTTACTCGTATAGAGTATGAAAAAATCCGGAAGGCGCGCCTAAAGATAGCTAAAGATCTCGAAGCGGCCGAAGAGGAGGAAGACCTCCTTACGCGGAAGCTTTTCGAGTATCGCGTAAAGGTCCGTCGCTTACGTAAGTCGCTGCGTATAAAGGAAGATCGGGAGGTACAAGCTCTTAAGGCAGAGGAAGCCTCTATTCAATAGGCGGAGGAGCTCGAAAGAGAGCTAGGCTCTTCGCCTATAGAGCCGATAATATTCTCGTTGCCTACTAACGAGCCGTTTCCCCTAGATAGCCGATTATAGATGTCGCCTTATAACTAGAGTCGTCTAGATAGGACGTCCTAGCCTACCTTTGAAATTCCTAGTAGGAGTGCCGAGAGTCTAGTGTCTTAAAGGTATGTATTTTCAATGTTTCCTATCTATTTTATCTTCTAGCTAGTTGGTCTAGTAGTATAATTCTTAGCTACAAAAGACATAGTTGCTGGGTACGCTATTAGAGTCCCCGCTCCTCGAGCTATACTGCCCTAGGTCGTTGAGAACTCTAAGGCGCTATAATCGATAGGGTCTAAGAGGTCGTAGGTTCAATTCCTATACTAGTTATTTCTTTTTTGTTCGATTTTGAAATTTTTTAATCATCTGCTAATAGTTCTGCAGGTTTTCTTTTAGTTCCTAGGTGTTTTCTAAATGTAGGTATCCTTTCCATTTAATAAGGTATTTCTGACCTTGCTAATCTAGGATTTCCTCGACTTCAAACTCGTTTTCTTCCTTAGGTTAGAAGTGAAATGTTTCTTAATACGGTGTTTCGGCGTCTGCAGGTTCTAGTATAGAGATATAGAATACTAGGTGGATTTTCGCGTCGTCCGGTAGTTTGAGTCGGTAATTAACTGGTCCTTTAGGCTTATTAATCAAAAATGGCCCGACTTTAACGTAGTCTAGTTTCTTAGTCGATCTCCGGGTTTTTAGATTCTTTGTTAGGAGGTAGACCTTATCCCCCTTCTTTAGCTAAGGTGCTATTTTTCGTTTAGCATTATATAGCCCCGTAATCTTTTCTTAAGACTCGGCAATTGCCCTTTGCAATTCCTTATATACCTGCTTCAAGTCTTCTAAAGCGACTATCGCTTTATCCGCGTATAGATGCTGTAAATACTGTTCCCCGAACAGCTGCGGATGTTTCCTAAAATTAGCGAAGAATGGTGTCTCTTTCGTAGTCTTAGATTGTTAGTTGTTTAGTGTAAGTTGTACTATAGGCAATAGCGATGCCTAATTGTTTTGTACGTAATTGACGTAGTACCGTAAGTATACCTCTAAGGCCTGATTCTTAACTTCCGTTTAGCCGTCTGTCTATAGATAGTATACCGTTAATAGCTTATGCTTAATTCCAAGCGTCGCTATAAGCGTCTTCTAGTAGTTTAACGTAAAGAGCTTGTCTCTATCCGTAATATAGGTCTTTAGAAATCCGTGGTATCGTACAAGTCTATCTAGTACGAGGTATCCGAGTTGCTCTGCCGTACTTGCTTCGTTAGTAGGAATAAAGTGTGCGTATTTCGTAAGCCTATCGACTATAATAAGTATTATATCGTAGCTATGTCCTGTAACCGGATCCTTAGACTTCGGTAGCTTCGTAATAAAGTCTATTGTAACTTCGTCCTATAGTTTATCTAGTAGCGTCCTAAATTGGATATATCTATATTTAGCGTGTCTATTAGCCTTGTTACGCTAACATTGTAGACATTTCTTAATATATTCTAGAACTCGTTGTCGCATGTGTGGGAATCCGAAGCTTCGCTTGACTAGTTCTATTGTTTTTGAAACTCTAGGGTGTCCATTTTCTAGTCCGTCGTAGTGTTGTCGTATATACTCCGTAACTCGTTCCTTAGGTACTTAGTATTTCCTATATTCGATTGGGAACTGTTCTTCTGTATCCTAAAGAACTCGTATAATATAGTTGAATTCTTTTGTGTTAGTACTAAGGCTTCCGTCTTGGTTTGCTTTTAATATCTGCTGCTGTACTAGTTCGTGACCCTCTATATAGTCGCTACGGCGGCTTAGTGCGTCGGCTCGTCCGTTCTCGCGTCCTAGGGTATAGCGGATTTCGAACTTGTACTGCCCTAGTAGTTCCGACTAGCGGGCCTATCTTCGGGTTAGTACTTTAGTCGTAGTGAAGTAAGTCAGATTCTTATAATCAGAAAGAATCGTAAGACTTGGTGCTCCTTCCGCGTATACTCGCTAGTATTGTAGTAATACAACTATTACAAGTAGCTCCTTATTATAGATGTCGTAGTTCTGTTCCGCGGGTGATATCTTTCTCGAGTAATAGGCTACCGGGTGTCGTTTCCCGTTATGCTCCTATATAAGGCATGCTCCTATAGCCCTATCCGACGCGTCTGTTTCTATCTAGACCGCCTTACTCCTATCGAATAATCGTAGCGTTGGCGCAGAAACGCATTGCTTCTTTAGCTGCCTAAACGCTTCGTCTTCCTTCGTACTCTAGTTCTATTTCTTGTCTTTCTTTATAAGCTCCGTAAGGGGTGCCGCTGTCTTAGAATAGCCCTCGATGAATTTCCTATTATAGTTGGCTAATCCTAGGAATGATTGTACGTCTTTAACGTATATAGGCGTTAGCTATTCCTGTATTGACTTGGTTTTTTCTGGATCGATCCTGATTCCTATAGTGCTAATAATAAATCCTAGGAATTTAACTTCCTTCTTATAGAATTCGCATTTCTTAGGTACAGTCTTAAATCCTACTTGAGTAAATCGTTCAAAGACGTCCTACACTATTCGTATATAGTCCGCGAGAGCTCCTTTAGTATAGACTAAGATATCGTCTATATATGCGATAACGTATACATCTAGAAGGTCTCGGAGGACTTCGTTCATAAGGTCTTAACATAACGCTAGGGCATTTGTAAGTCCTATAGGCATAACTAAGAATTCGTAAAGCCTATATCTTGTTCGGAATGCTGTCATCCATTCGTATCTAGCTGCTATACGTATTGCGTAAAACGCATCGCGTAGGTCAATCTTCGTATACTAGTCTAATCCAGTTAATCGGTCTTGTATTTCTTCGATGTTCGGTAGTAGGTACCGATTCTTAATTGTAATGTCGTTAAGTCGTCTAAAATCGACTACTAGCCGTCCTTCGTCTAATCCGGCTTTCGGAACGAACATTACTAGTAAGGCTGCCGAGGATGTCGACTTCCGTATCTAGCCTTTTTCTAATTTCTCTTTTAGCTACTTGTCTAGGGTTTTGAGCTCTTTCTTAGACATTGCGTATAAGGGTCCCTATAGAGGCTCTTTCCTAGGCTGTAAGTGTATTTTATGATCCTATAGTTAGTGTTTAGGTAAGGCTGCCTTGCCTCTCTCCTCTTTAAAGAGTCGCTTCCACTTAGTATACTCTTTAGGAATAGCTAGGTCCGAGATTCTGGCTTCATTCTTCGATAGCGTATAACTTCTATCCTTCCCGTGATTATTATTGTAACCCTCCTAACCTAACGGTAGTATCGATCCGGGTTGAATACGGTTCTCCGTAATTCCTATCGACGTAAATGTCTTACGAATCGCCCTGCGTTTGTTAATCTTATCTGCCTACGAACGCTGCCGCTATATAGGTTGAATGCCGATTATATAGTCGCATTCCTTAAATATAAGTACTCCTTTTCTCTAGTCTACGACTAGGTTATGCTTTCTCAACTAAGGTATACCTAATACAATATTATAACTGGCTATGTTAGTAACATCTAAGACAATCTCCTCGTAGTGCTATTAGATAGCTAGTAGTAACGGTATCGTTTCTCGTTCTACGCTAGGTAGCGGTAACCTATCTACTGCTATAAGTTTATACGCTCCTTCTCTTCTGCTTCGGGTTGCGATCCCTCGGCTTTTAACGAATAATTCGGAGGCAAAGTTCCCGCTCGCTCCGGAATCTATTAATGCACTCGTCGGGTGCCCGTTAACGATAACTTTTGTACGGAAGACTGCTGTTAATGCTTGAGCGCTTTCGGTATTAAGAAACTCTCTTAGAACGCTCTAATCTAGAGAGTTAGTCCGTTTCCCGACTGATTAGTAGCCTAACGTTGTTCTAACTAGTTACGGATCCGTAGTCCTGCCGTTCGTGCTTCTTCGGTATATAATTTTTCCTCGAGGGTATCGTTGTATACATCTTGTCCCTACGCTGCTATAGCCTTTCGGTATTGCTAATTTAATCGCTAGACCGTCTAACGCATATCTTAAGTAATAATCGTCCTTTCGTCGGGTAGGACGTATCCGTAGGGCGTAATTGTGCTTCCTATCGGTACTCGCTCCGTAATGAAGTTATAGTACGCATAGTCTATAGGTATCCGGGGGTGATTCTAGAATTTTGCCCGTAAGCTTATCTAGAAATAATCAAATTGGATAGGATCGACCTTCCGTTGTCCGTTAACCTTTAGAAACATTTCCTCGTATTTGCGTACTAGATACAAGGCGATTGTTCGCGCTGCTATAGGTGCATCTATTGTGAACGTAAGGATCGTATCGTCGTTAATCCCGAATTCGTCTTTACTTTCTTTATTCGTAGTTTCTTCCTCGGTATCTAGACTTCCTTCTGAATCTTCTTGCTGTTCCTCCTCTTGCTAAGGGGACTCCGGTACTTCTAGGATAGCTCCTAACTCCTCCCCGGGAGGGAATAAAGCTTCCGGATCTCGGTTTTCTTTATCGTCGGTATCTAAGCAAGATTTATCAATCGTTTCTTCTTCTAACTAGGATTTCGCATCTTCTCGTACGAGTCGCCTAATCTAAGGGAAAAATCCTGCTTCTACTTTAGTAGAATAATGAATTTAGCATTAGTCGTCGTAACAGAATCTCTAGTAAAGGGCTCTATATACGGGTTCTTGTCGTCGTGCTATTATATAGATTTGTCGTAGCTCTTCCTTTACGACCTCTGCGTAGGTCCTCGGCGCGTTATTAATAGAGTATAGCTCTACTACTATTCGGTAGCCTTCTCTGCCCGAGTCCTTTCGTTGTATTATATTGAACTATTCGCGTCGCACTATATTCTTGCCGCGGCAGTTCCGTGCTATATAGCCTTCCTTGCTATACGTATAGTAAGTCAATCTTCCTGCTTTCTTAGGCGAACTCTTGCCTTTTCTTCCTTTAATTGCTCGACCCTTCTAGGTAGCGTCTAGCTCTATTAGTTGCGTACCGTAGTAGTTGTTCCCTTTTGGTTTATCGTAGGTACTATAGTTTCGTCTATTATCGTATCTAGGAGTATAACTAGCTTTTCTAGAAGTCTTAGAATCGTAACGTCGTTCTAAAGCTCGTTCGTAGAGCCTATCGTCGAGATCGATCGTAACCTTAACTAATGTTCCTATATTATCCATTTTTCTACCGTCGCGTATAAGCTCGTCTTTAACGTTGTCCTTAAGACCTCGCCGATACATTGTTATAAGAGCTTCGTCGTCCTAATCCGTAAGTTAGGCGTATTCCTGAAATTTAGCGGCGTAATCGGCACATAACCCCTTCTGAGTTAAATATTAGATAACCCTAACTGCGGTAGTAACTTCGTTAGAAGATCTAAAGACCTTCTTTATCGCACGCTTGAGATTTTCGTAGCTTGCGAAGATTCTATCCGAATTGTCGGTCCCGTTGCTATCTAGATAGGTCCTAAGAAATAGTTTAACCTAATGCTAAGCCCTGCCTCGTATAAACGTCGTTGCGAAGACTGGCTTTAAGTTATCTTAAACCTGGTTGAACATGAAATACATATCTATCTAGCTAACCTAGGTATCGAATTTGTCTCGGTCGCCGTAATAAAAGTCTGGCTTTCCGATCTTGAGAGAATCGTTTCCGGTATAGGTTCCGAGTGCATTGCTAGCACTAGAGGTAGTACGTCGAGTACTGCCTATCTCGCTAGGGGCGGGAGTTCCCCTTCCGACTTGTAATAAGGCACTTATCCTGAGGGCGTTCAAAGTGTTACGGTTACTCGCGACAGATCGTCAGGTAACTTCTTATTACGTACAAGCCGAGGCTTCTTTAGAGAGGCTAATACAAGCGGGAGGCAGAGACAGAATAATTGGTACAAAGGTAATTCCAATTAGTGAGTAGGTAATATAAGTTGAACGCCTCGAGCTATAAGGGCATTCCGGCGTTCCTAAATACAAAGGAGACATCTTATCTGTAGTCGTGAGCGACGTAAGCGACGCTGTCGCTCTCGACCGCTCCTATCGCTCCTAGTAAGATAGAGCGACAGCTCAGCCTACTAGTCTTGGCGTCGCTCTAAGATCATGTAAGGACTCTAACCAATTAGATCCGTAACAAGTAGGCCCTATAGGTTAAGTGCCGAGCGTTATTAAACTAAGTAAGGGTTGGCAGGTTAGTCTTCGGCAGTTGTCGAAGGTCTAATTGCTTAGCTAGGCGATAGCTAATAAGGGCACTAACTAAATTTCCTAGATCTAGTATAACCTTAGTTTAATAGGTAGTGCCCTTCGTATCCTATACAAGGTAGGAGCGTGTTATAGCTAGCACAATATCGATAGTCTTACGCCGTACGAGGCTAATAGTTAGTGCGGCGCTTACTCTTTTTTCGAAGGTTAGCCTATAGGGGTAGCGTTAGCCGCTAAGAGGTGCTTTCGGTATTTAGCGGAAGCACGATTAATTCGGGCCTAGTCCTTAGGTTTGTCGCATTAGCTTAGTAGATAGCTAGTACTATTATAATTAAAGCACTTTAATCCGGTTAGTAGACTGCCGTAGCTATTGTTGCTATTGTTAGCCGAGCGGTTAGCATTATAGGGATACGAGCCCCTTCTACGGCCCCTATCGCGGCCTCCTCTATATAGCCGCCGGCTACGGCCTCTTCTACGATCGTTACTATTTCTATTGTTAGCATTGTTGTCCTAGTAGGAACCTTAGTTTCCTCCGCGGCTACCCCGGTTGCTACGGTTAGTACTAGCTAGTCGGATTCTTAATTCTAGTCGCTATTAGAGCTAAATAGCCCGTTCGGCTGTTTCTACTTCGACTATAAATTAAATACGTATTAGATTAGCTTATTCGAATACGCGGCGACGGTCCAATTCGAGGATAAGCTCCTATCTAAGTTTTAGGCGTATCTCGGAGATCTATATAGAATTAGTCTTAGGCGGAAGGTCGTCTTTAAGGGTTTTTAAATAGGCCTCGAATAAGCGGGCCGATTAGTTAGTCTTTTGCTTAGCTCGAAGGTACTAGTCCTAAGCATGTTATTGCCTTAGTATAGGGTTTCTAAGGGTATCTAGTATAATAGTTTTGTAGGTTTGCTACTAAACAGTAGTCTAGTTATTAAGGGAGTCGAAATAGTTATCCTATATACGCTTTAGGTCGCTATTAATGTACTGCATAGCGTGTACGACTAAGGAATAGTCGTCTAGTAGCGCTCTTAGTGCGTTGCGCTAGTTAAGTTTATAGTTACGAATATAGTCGTTATACTGCTTCCAACTAGAGCTATTAAATACGGTACAGTCCTTAAGTTTAGCATCCTTCTTTTAGATAGGTAGTAAAGAAGGTCCTACTATTAGCTTAGTAGTAGTTATTAGAGATTCCTAGAGGCGGCGAATCTCGAGAAGATTATCCTTTAGCTATTGTTCTTAACGCAAGGTAGTAAGCCTGTTTTAGGTAGCTTCTTAAAGTCTCGCTACTAGTTAGGGACTAAAGGCTAGCTAGCTATATCGACGGTTAACAATATTGTTAAGAATGTCGTCGATAGGCAATTCTAGGTCGTTACCTAGAATTGCAGGTTCTTCTTTAGCAGGTCCTATAGCAGGCTCTTCGGTAGGAGGCACTTTAGTAGGTGCTTTAGTAGGCACTTTAGTAGTAGGCACTGTGCTACTAGCGTTGTTATTACTAGCGCTACTAGCGGCAGCACGGTTATTGTTGCTTCGTAATAAGCCGGCTATTGTAATAGGGGGTAACACTAATAATGTATTGTTAGCCCCTAAGATACGGATATAGCGGAATTAGTAGATATTAGTCTAGTACGATTAACTTAGTATAATAGGCCGTATAGAAGGCCTTGCTTAATAATTAGTACGGTTGTTTCGATAGAATAGTACGTATAGGTCCCGTTCTTCGGGCGTAATATAGTTAGATTAGTCTTGTTCGTAGCTATACCGCTAAAAGCTTGAAATAAGAACTATCTAGCTACTACCCTTAAAGGGTAGATCGAATACTATATAAGAAGGGTCTGTTAGCAGGTAGATAGGGTAGTAGTAGGTATAGGTAGTATTCGATAGAGATCTAAGAGGAGAGGGAGGAAGGTAGGCTAGTTAGCCTAACGCTAAGCGCCAAGCCCTGCCTAAGGTATTAAGACCCTAGCTTTACTCGAGCCTAGTTATATACTAATCACGTATAACCTCTTTAGTCCTAATAGAGGGCTACACATCCGCTCTCTATACTAATAAGGCGCTTACGGACACGAAGGCTACTAATACGTCGCGTACGGAATAGTACGCTTAGCTTATAGGTAGCGGTTACTACTAGAACGGTACCTATACCGCTAATAAGGGCAAAGGTATGCCTCTACTGCTCCTTAACTATTAATGCCTAGTAGACTTTAGCCTAGTCTACTAGCTAACTTAGAGCGATCCGGTATATGCCTTATCTACCTTTATCGCCTATATCT
Organism: Pseudocercospora fijiensis CIRAD86; assembly: GCF_000340215.1. Taxonomy (NCBI): domain Eukaryota; kingdom Fungi; phylum Ascomycota; class Dothideomycetes; order Mycosphaerellales; family Mycosphaerellaceae; genus Pseudocercospora; species Pseudocercospora fijiensis. The sequence continues at coordinate 5,711,651 of NW_006921536.1, forward strand.
AGACGCTTAAGGACGGCGCTATCCCTAATAGATTAGAGCCCGCGCTAACGCTATAGTTCTACGATTTACCGAAGAAGGCCTCTACCGATCTAGTCTTCGATCCTTTAAGCGTCTAGGAGCGTATTATATAGGGCAATACTATTTTTAAGTACGATAAGATAGTAACGAATAAGAATTACTAGTAGTATAATATCGACTATACTTAGGATCCTATAGGTATATTCCTAGTACCGTTACCCGACTACTCGCTAGACGAGACCGACCTTACTAACGCGTACCTTTTCGGCAAAATTATCCCTTCTAAGCTCGCGACTCGGGCTAAGCTGTAACCTCCGGCCGTTGCCCTACTAACTAAGGCGATCTAGCTAAATTCCTTACGCGTATTACTATCGACTAAGTTAAACACTCGCTAGAAGCTAACCGCTAGCCCGTTTTTAGCGCCTCGCCTATCGTCGAAGATGCCGCTACCGTCTAACCTATTCTCTATACCTACGAAGGCTCTAGTTGCGGCTTAGCTACTACCGCCTAATAATACGGTTACATAGCTATAGTATAAGCTCCTATCGCTTCCGATACGCTTGCTACCTCTACCCGCTCTATAGGAAAACACTATAGGCGCGTATAGATAGTACTAATATAATGCGACGGCAATTAGTATACGTATACTTAACTTATAAGCGCTCTACTATATACGCTAGTCCGAGTTAGTAGTAACCGAGGTATACTAGCTTTAGTAGATGCTAGCTAAGGTATAGATCCGTAAAGCAACTAAGCGCTAGATAGCCTAGTAGTATCGTCTTTCCGCTACGGTCTTAAAGGAGTCTCTTACGCTATCGCTAACCTATCTCTACTACGATTTCTTACGCGTCGCGCTGCAATAGGCAATCCCTATACTATACCTAATTAGCGAGGACGCTTTTAAGCTACTCGGCGGCGTATAAGGCAATGCTACTAAAAATAAGATCGCGAAGCTTAACGTATAGATAGCCGACTACTTTAAGCTATACGGTGCTATACGCGATGCCGATACGCTACTATTACTAGGTACCGACTTCCCTAATATCCCTATCGATTAGTTAGACCGCGCTACTACTATAGTAGACGTAGTTAATACCTCGCTATCTAATAATAAGACTATAAAGACCGTCGCGCCTTAGCCGTAGCTAAAGGCGGTTTAGACTATACCGACTAGCTTACGCGACGCCCTTCGTAACCGTCGTAATAAGCAAGTATAAAACCGACGCAGTTATTACTAGAGAGATACGATTCTGTACCTAGTATTACCGTTCTAGCATACTGTTTAGGCTTAGCCTTTGTACGACGCTACTACGCTCTTTTGCCTTAAACCTTCCTATAGTGCGGCCTACTAAGGACCTTTGTTTTAGGACACTATAGATAGTGCCGACCTTTTTTATAGGGGGGGAGGCTGTTACGATATAATACTATTACATATACGATAGTAGGCAGCGGTTACTATTAACCGCTGCGGTCGCTATTACTACTAATAGTAGGACTATTATATAGATAGCTTGCCTCGCGGTACCTTAGAGAATGCATTAACTTTTATACCGTACAACCGTTACGATACCTTCGTACTATAACCGTATACCTAGCACTTTACTTCGCTTCCTTTTCCTTATATATAAGAGTTCTTCGACTTACTATTCTTTATACGTCTCGAATAGTATAGAATCCGGCTATTTATTATTAATTTCCTACCCTAGTAGAGGATTCGTACTCGCTAGATATAGGAGATCGGTAAAGAATACTAGGTAAATATTACTTAGAATCCTAGAAAGACGTACTAAGACTAGGGAGAGAACTTCTTCGACCGTATACTTAGTATATTTTACGTTAAGGCTCTTCTTAGGGGTATTAGTCTAGTAGTTCCTTAAGTCGAGCTAGATCTTATCCCTAACCTTATATATTAGCGCCGGTACTATCTACGTTATATTCGCGTTTTCCTTCTATTTCTACGTAGCCTCTACTATCTATACTTTATACAGATTCGAGATTTTCTTAATTTTATCTATAAACTAATTCGTTATTACTATTTATATAATACCGCCTACTAGCGGCTATAGTTGGCTTATTGCCTCGCTCGCTCTTCTTCTACCTATAGACGTTAGTTCTTACGTACTTATAGGTCCTTAACCTCTCGGCGAAGTAGATATAGCTTACTAGTAGAGGGTAGCTCTAGACTCTAGAGCGGCTAGAAGTAAAGACTCGACTCGTAAATTATAGTACCTAAAGCCGCTTAGATAGTAGGTAGAGCTATACGTACGGTTAGCCCTCTAGTAAGGATATTATTAACTTAATATTAAGTACGGTATTAGCTCTTTACGTACTTATAGTACTTAGTAACCGTCGTCCGAAGCTATATAGGAGATACGCCTAGTTCTAACTTAAAGTTAACTATTCTAGCAGTTATTATCTTCTACTTCTTAGTAATAGTAGTAGTATTTGAATCGTCTAGTTATCGAGCTATTACTATACTCTTAGTACTATATAAAGTAGTCTTACTAGTTATAGGTTTGCGGTTACTATAGATTACCTCTAGCTCTCGTAAATAGACCGTTTTTTAGAAGTTAATAAGCTAGCAAGAATAGAAGTAAGATAGTAGTAGTATAACTCGAGTGCCGCCTATATTAAGAAGCTATATAATATCGTATTTATAAGAGTAGCTATAGGTTAATTTTATATAGTTACTAGTATAGATATAGTAAGGATAGGTATAGGAATAGGCCGAGTACTAAACCTCGTTACTATTATTATTAGTCGTAGTCTATAGAAGGCCGAATATACGTAGATATTACTCCTTTACTTCGAGTAAGCAATAATTACTAATTATACGAGCTATAATAGACTAGAAGGGTCTAGTTAGTGCCTTATTATACCTTTTTAGATTCTTAGTAAAACGAATATAACGATATTCGTAACCTTAGTACTATTAGTTAAGTAGGCTCTTAAGATATCGTAGCGGCTACTATAATAAAGCTATTATTTAATTTACCTATAGGTCGACTCGATACGAGAAGTAGTCTTATAGCCGAGGTATAGAACCTCGTTTATCTAGTAGTAAATAATACGTATCTTATAGCGCTACTAGTTCTTTTCTAGGTACGTCTTAAATATAGGATATACGTTTTCTAACTTCTAAGCGTTATTATTAAACTCCTATATAATTTAACTACGAGTAGTATATATAAAGAGCTTTAAGAAGCGGCTAGTTTAAGGACTATCTATCTAGCCTCTATTATCTGCTTTAACTTATCTAAATTCGCCTCGTTCTTTATAGACTCGAGTTAGTATATCTTACTATAGATACTTATTATAGACGATATTCTTAGTTTTCGGAAACTTATTATTAATAGCTAGTATAAGCGCTTCTTTACGATTAGTACTAATAAAAAGAGGTATTAGATAACCGGCTTGCCCGAGGCCCTTCTATAGTAGACGTAGTAGCTTTAAGAAGTCCGCTTTGTCTAACTTCAGACGGATAAGACTAATACTAAGCTTAATTATATTATTTCTAGGGCTAGCGGTAACGATATCTATAAGCCCGAGATTATAGATATTAGTAGAATAGGTACTATTAATATTTAGTATATATTGCGTGCTCTTAAAGGCTTCTAGTAAGTATAGGTAGACCGTAGAGGGCATTTATAGCACGAATAGCTCTATTTTCTAGATTAGTTTTAGCCTTATAAAACATACCGTTTTCGTCTAATAACTTAACTATCTACTAAGCCTAGTTTATCTCTTATCGAGTATTAATACTATAAGACTAGGTAGTATTATATATATTCTTAGGCTTTAGGATAATACTATAGTCGCGGAAATAGGCTATAATCTTTAATATTAGTATTCGCGCTTACTAAAGATCTCTTCTAACTACTCGAGGAAAGCCGCTATTCTTAACTTCTACTATACTATAGTAAGGGCGATAATATCGTCCTTCTCGTAGCTATAATAATAATAGCTATCTTCTAAAGAGTAGCGAATTATCTATTAACCTTCTAGCTACTCTAGATTAATAGTAATAGTATAGAAATAGAACCTATACTCTATTTTCTTTAAAGTCGACTTCTAGCTTATCTCTTTTCTCTAGATACGCTTATCTAGTAAACCGTAGTAACTATATACGAAGAGGTACCTATATTTAACCTTATTCTTACTCTTCTATAGCTTGTACTACTTAAACTTATATCTAGTTAACTTTCTAAAGATATAGACGTACTCGATAAGGATATAATAAGACTTAAATATTAACTCTCGTAGTAAAGGTCTATAGCGGCACTCCTTAAGCGAGAATAGGTACTTCTAAGGTTATAGTAATACTAACCTATTATTAGACAAAGCGATACGCTTACGAGGTAGGCTTAGTAAGCGATAGCGACCTCGAATACATATCTCTAAGATAAATCGGACCTCTTCCTACGACTTAATATCTACTACTATCGATTATACGCCGTCTATTACTATTTCTATTCCTTACGACTTAATATCTACTACTATCGATTAAGCGTCGTCTATTAATATTTTTAACTCTTTCTATAGCTTAATACTTACGGTTTACCGCCGCCGATAGCGCGTCTTTTATATTTTTAATACTTTAATATCTCTAATACTATCTACTACTAAGAGTACGCCTTCTTCTACTACTAAGAGCGCGCCTTCTACTACTATCTCTACTACGCTACTAGCGATAAGATTATTAAGAAACTTTTTATATAATAGAGATTTAGCTATTTTTAATAGTTACTAGGAGATCTACTATAAAAGAGGAAAGAAATACGAATTTTAGGCCTATAGTAGAATTCGAAATATAACTGTAAGAAGGGTTATATTAGTAGGTAGATAGGGTAGTAGTAGGTACAAGTAGTATTCGATAAGGCACTAGAAGGAGAGGGAGGAAGGTAGGCAAGTTAGCCTATTACTAAGTGCTAAGCCCTGCCTAAGGCACTAAGACCCTAGCTTTACTCGAGCCCGGTTATATACTAATTACGTATAACCTCTTTAGCCCTAACATACGCTTCCCTTCTAAAGGCCGCGCCCTCGTAGCCTATCTATATTCTAATCTCGACCTCTATTACTACTAACTTAGCAGATATAACAAGCTGTCTAGTCCGCGCTAAATTAAACACTTAACTACCTAATTATATAACTATATTAAACCTTACCTCTAACACAATACAATATATAACTCTAACTGCGCTATCCTTATATATAATAAAGTAAAGGGATATAGAGCTATAAGAATTAAGGGCTATCGACTAATTATAATACGGGCGCGTCTTCCCTACTATAATAGCTAGATATACGAGGTATTGCAGCCCTGCCTCCGCTCTAAGTAATGTCGTTCCGAGTTCTTTGCGTCTACTCTAAAAGACCTAGAAATGTCCGCTCCGAGGGTTTGTCCGTTTCTAAGGGTTGCTCTTATTATTACGAGGGCTATTATTTACTATCGTAGTTTTACTAGCCCTAATTAGTTAGGTTTAGCAGCCTTTAAGTGTTAACTAATTATATCTTTTTAAAAAACTTAGTTCCCCTAGTTTCTATAGGTAAAGGCTATTATAAGTGTAATAGTTAAGGTTCGCCTCGCTTAAAGGGTCGGAAAGATCGAGGAGTAACCTATTGTCCGTAAGATCGACCCTGGCTAGCTTAGCTCTATAGTTTTGCCCTTAGTTAGTCTATTAGTCGCTCAATCTTTTAGGCGGCTTAAAGTTTTAACTTAGCCTTAAAGTTTTAATTAAACCTTTAGTATAGCTATTCTTTTAACTTAATTAGTATAGTACGCTTCTAGCCTTAGGCCGTAGTATAGGTAAGGTTGTCGTCGTAAGTATAGTAGCAATAGTAGGTAATGTTAATAATAGCGGCGCTAGCCGTCTTAGCGCTAACTTTACCTTCTTCTAATTTCCTTCTTTAACTAATAACAACTCGGTAATACCGTTACTAATATAGCTATGTCCTTTCTTTCTTAAATAGTAATACACTCCGTAATACCGTTACTAATATAGCCGCGCCGGCTACGCCGTCGTTATTATTATTATTACTATTTACGCGCACTATCCCCGCCGACCGCCTAGGCCTCGAGATCTCGATAGAATAAGGAAGGAATAAAAGGGGGCGTTAAAAGGAGGGTCTTATAGAGTGCGCTAGTAAAGAGGTAGATCCCTTAAAAGAGTAGGGGATTAGTCGACAGTTATAGCGCGCTCGTTAATACTCGGTACGCGTTCGCTATAGTAGTATAGTCTTATTGTCCTTCGTTACTAACAATTGCTTGCTTCTAATTAGTTAGCTAATAGCACCCTAGGGGTAGCATTGTTCTTAGGCGACATTATAGGCCCTTAGCCTTCTTCTTGTTCTTTATACTAGTCTAATACTTATCTAATAACTTAGTTATGTCTTTAAAAGAGTCTTTAGCTTCCTACGAGTCCTATTTAGGTAAATAGCCTTACTATCTTAGGAGGTATTCCTTCTTGCCTTGCCTAGTCTAGTGCTTTAGAATACGTTCTATAGACTATAGCTCTTCCCTATCGGCTAAGACTTCTTCTAACTTAGTAGGCGCTTTATCGCCTTCGCGCTAGTAATATAGTTTAAGGAGGGATACGTAGAAGGTATTATAAATAGTATAATAGGGTAGAAGCTATAACTAATAGGCCTATACGGAGGAGCCCTTAACTTCTCGAATGCGGAATAGGCTAATATACCTTAGTACGAGCTTAGGCCTTGTTTTGCTATCGGGTAATAGGTACTTACGGATACGGAGGTTCTTAGTGCTTAATATAACTATATCGCCTTGCTTAAAGGTTATTAGGGTATAGTGTCTATTATAATAGGCCTTCTAATAGGCCTAGGCCTTTGCTAGTTTGTTAGCTATCTTAGCGTAAATTTCTCGCATCTTTTAAACCCTCTTAATAGCCGCTAGTGTTTTAGGTTAACCCGCTTCCCTTTCCTTACGCTCGGCCTCGAGCGATAGGGGGTCTTATAGTATAGCAGCGTTCTAGCCTATTATAGCTATATATAGTAACACCTTGGTTAATAAGTAGACACTATTATTATACACGAATTTAGCTAGCTATAGGAGGTTAACCTAGTCGTTAGGGTTCTCGTTAATATAACTGTATAGGTACTACTATAGGGTAGCATTCTGCCTCTCGGTTTAGCTATCTATCTATAGATAGAAGGCTATAGATAGCCGATACTTAAGTCTTAGCTATAGGCATATCTTACTCTAATAGTAAGATATAAATATCGAGCCTCGGTCGGAAACTATCCCCTTAGGGGTTCCCTAATAGGTATAGAAGATATTATTCTATAGCGCTTCTACTATATTAATAGAAGTCCAATCCTTCCGAGTAGGGATATAACGAGCGCCTTTAGTAAACCGATCTACTATAATAAGGATAGTATCGTATACGTCCTTACTACCCCTACGCTTAGTAGGCGGAAGGCCTATAATAAAGTCTATTATAAGCTCTGCAAATGGTTTCTTTAGAACGGGAAGTAAAGACAACTCGCCGAATAGTAAGTACTTTAGTGCTCTAACTCGCTAGTATACTATATAGCTCTATATATATTCCTTTATATACCGCTTACTATTTAGCTAGTAGTATATACGCGATAGGAGCTCGTGCGACCTCTCTATACTATAGTAACTAGCAAGCTTACTATTATAGTGTCGCTTTAAAAGCTCTTACCTAATCGATTGTTTAGCGGGGATATAGTATCTGCCCTTAAACTTTAAGTAACCCTTATTATCGATCGACTAGTTACTCTTACTAGATCGAGTCGCTCGTCTACTTACAAGCCTATTAATACGTTTAATAGCAAAGGCGTCCCTCTGCTAAGCCCGTAATAGCTTATCTATAAACGATTAACTATCCCTATTTACAAGGTTATTTAATAGCACCCTCGCTGTCGAACGAGGTACGTATTATATACATCTAATAGCACTAGTAGCCGGAACTACTACAACCTCTTCTATAGTACTATCGCTATAGATAGCAATATCTTTAATCGAGTCGTTATAGCTCGAGCGATCTACGTCCTTTTTAACGTATACTAGAAGAACGACAACTCCGCTATAGTATTTGTTACCGCCGCGGGGTCCGGAAGTCCGCTTATCCTACGCTTGCTTTATAGTAAGGTCTATAGCAATCTTGTACTACAGGGTTAGAAACAAAGAATTAATGTATTAGGTCTCGCTATCGTAATTAGGTCGCCTCGATAGGCTATTAGTAGGGTTACTTACGCCTAGCCGATATAATATATTAAAATCAAACCTAGCGAGGTAGACGGCCTATCTAGCCTATCGACCTATAACCCGTATAACCCTAGTAATCCTACGTAGGTTGTTATAGTCGGTATAGACCTAAACAGGGTACTAAGCACTATCGAGATAATAGCGCTAGTGCTTAAAGGCTTCTACGATTGCTAAGAGCTCCTACTCGTAGGTCTCGTACCGACGTTCTATATCGATTATCTTCCGTAAAAAGAAGGCGATTAGGTGCTAGTAATTGTTATTAGCCTATTATAACATAATAGCTAATATAGCGAACTATGAAGCGTTAGTCTTAATACGGATCTGCTTGCTTAGTACGAAATAGTATAACAAAGGGACTTTGGTAAAGCGTTACTTTAGACCGTTAAAAGCGGCTTGCGCTCTATTAGTCTATTTGAACTCTCTAGTCGGGTTAGTCTTAGTTTTAGTAAGCTTAGTTAGTAGCATTACGTACCGTAAATAGCTCTTAATAAAGCGGCGGTAGAAATTAGCGAAGCTAAGGAACGACTATAGCTCCTTAATTGACGTAGGAATAGGCTATTTAGTAATAGTTTTAATCCGATTAGGGTTAGCCTTAACACTATTAGTTAATACGAGGAAGCTAAGGAAGGCTACCTCCTTAGTAGCAAAGGTATATTTAGAAGGCTTACAATATAGTCTGTAGGCCCTTAGACGATCGAGTACCTTACGTACTATAGCCTAGTGTTCTATAATATTAGGTAAATAGGTATAAACTAGGATGTTATCTAGGTAAACTATACAAAGGTAGTCTAGTAGGCCTAATAGGGCCCGATTAATATAGGACTAGAATATAGCAGAGGCATTAGCTAGCCTAAATAGCATAACTAAGTACTTAAAATAGCTATAACGGGTACGGAAGGCTGTTTTCTATTTATCGCCCTTACGAATGCAGATACGATAGTACGTATCCTTAATATCTAATATAGTATAGAAACAGGCGCTAGAAAGGCGGTCGAGGGTCTTATTAATAAGCGGAAGTGGATAGCGGTCTTTAATAGTAACAGTATTAAGCCTACGATAATTAATATATAGGCGTAGGCTACTATCCTTCTTTAGAATAAACAGGATTAGTATACTAGCAGGGCTGTTGCTATACTAAATTCGACTATTAGCTAGGTTCTTATCTAGGTACTTACGCAATATAGCAAGCTCTCGTTTACTAAGATTGTAAAGTAGCCTAAAAGGTACCTCCTTGCCCTATATAATATCGATCTTATAGTCCGTCTCTTTAAATATAGGCAACGTCGATGCTAGGTAGTATTTAAACATATTAATATAGGTCTCGCGAATAGGCTATAGGATGCGAGTAAGTTAGTTAGAGTCTATACTATTAGAGGGCATAGGTTTATCGTTATTACCGCCGAGAAGGTTAGCTATCGGATTAGCTAAGGCAGGTGTTAGGTTGCTAATAAACAGGACCCTAATATCGTTAGGACACTCGCTAATATTAATGTATTTAATGTCCTCTCTCCTAGCGATTCTAAATCGCTACTATTAACTGCCTAAGTCTATAACTATAGTATAGTGCTTAAGGACAGGGTTGCCGATAATAATATTAGATAGAAGGCTATCTATATCTACTATATAGGCAGTAAAGTCTAATAACCGCTTATTGCCGAGGTCGTCCTTTAGAACTATAGGAATATAGTAGGCTCTATAGGTTAAGTGCCGAGCGTTATTAAACTAAGTAAGGGTTAGTAGGTTAGCCCTCTTTAATTGTCGAAGGTCTAATTACTTAGCTAGGCGATAGTTAATAAGGGCACTAACTAAATTTCCTAAGTCTAGCGTAACCTTAGTTTCGTAATTAGTGCCCTAGGTGTCTTATATAAGGCAGGTACGTATAATAGCTAGTACAATATCGATAGTTTTACGCCGTATAAGGCTAACAGTTAGTGCGGCGCTTATTCTTTTTTCGAAGGACCGATAGGGGTAGTATTAGCGGCTAAAAGGTGCTTACGGTGTTTAGTAGTAGCACGGTCGATTCGGGCCTAATCCTTAGGTTTGTCGCATTAGCCTAGTAAATAGCTAGTACTATTATAGTTAAAGCATTTCAATCTAGTTAGGGGATTGCTATAGCCGCTATTACTACTATTGTTAGTTAAGCGGTTAGTATTATAGGGATACGAGCCCCTTCTACGGCTCCTATCGCGGCCTCCTCTATATAGTCGCCGGCTACGGCCTCTCCTACGGTTATTGTTACTATTCCTATTATTAGCACTATTGTTTTAGTAGGAACCTTAGTTTCCTCCGCGGGCACTACGGTTGCCGCGGTTAGTACTAGCTAGTCGGATCCTCGATTCTAGTCGCTATTAGAGCTAAACAGCCCGTTCGGCTATTTCTACTTCGACTATAAATTAAATGCGCGTTAGATTAGTCTATTCGAACACACGACGGCGGTCTAATTTAAGGACTAATTCCTATCGCAATTTAGGGCGTATTTCGGAAATCTAGATAGAGTCGGTCTTAGCTAGCAAATCGTCCTCGAGGGTCTTTAAATAGGCCTTAAATAAGCGAGCCGATTAATTAGTCTTTTGTTTAGCTCGAAGGTATAAGTCCTAAGCGTATTGTTGCCTTAGTATAGGGTTTCTAAGGGTGTCTAGTATAATAGTCTTATAGTCTTGCTACTAAACAGCGGTCTAATTAGTAAGGGAGTCGAAATAGTTATCCTAGGTGCGCTTTAAGTCTCTATTAATGTACTATATAGTATAGACGACTAGCGAATAGTCGTCTAGTAGGGCCCTTAGTATATTCCGCTAGTTCAATTTACAATCGCGTATATAATTATTATACTGCTTGCGGCTAGAGCTATTAAATACGGTATAGTCTTTAAGCTTAGCGTCCTTCTTTTAAATAGAAGGTCCTACTACTAGTTCTAGTCTAGTAGTAGTTGTTAGGGTTTCCTATAGGCGGCGAATCTCGAGGAGATTATCCTTTAGTTATTATTCTTAACGTAGGGTAGTAAGCCTGTTTTAAGTAGCTTCTTAAAGTCTCCCTACTAGTTAAGAGCTAAAGGCTAGCTAGCTATATCGTCGATTAATAATATTGTTAAGAATGTCGTTAATAGGCAATTCTAGATTATTACCTAGAATTATAGGTTCTTCTTTAGTACGCCCTCCGGTAGGCTCTTTAGTAGGCACTTTAGCGGGAACTATGCTACTAGTATTGTTATTGCTAGCACTGCTAGGAGCACTACCGGCGTTGTTATTGCTAGCGCTACTAGCGGCGCCGCGGTTGTTGCTTCGTAAAAAACTGGCTATTATAAGGGGCGATACTAATAATATATTGTTAGCTCTTAAGATGCGGATATAGCGGAATTAGTAGATATCGGTCTAGTATGCTTAACTTAGTATAATAGGCCGTATAGAAGGCCTTGCTTAATAATTAGTATAGTTGTTTCGATAGAATAGTACGTATAGGTCCCGTTCTTCGGGCGTAATATAGTTAGATTAGTCTTGTTCGTAGGTATACCGCTAAAAGCTTGAAATAAGAACTATCTAGCTGCTACGCTTAAAGGGTAGATCGAATACTATATAAGAAGGGTTATATTAGCAGGTAGATAGGGTAGTAGTAGGTACAAGTAGTATTCGATAAGGCACTAGAAGGAGAGGGAGGAAGGTAGGCAAGTTAGCCTATTGCTAAGTGCTAAGCCCTGCCTAAGGCACTAAGACCCTAGCTTTACTCGAGCCTAGTTATATACCAATTACGTATAACCTCTTTAGCCCTAGCAATAACTTCTTAGATAACGCGCTACGCGCCTATTAATAATACTAAGTAAGAATAGAAACAGCCTATATTAGATAGAAAGAGTACGTAATTCTATATAAAGGCGACTCTATAATAGTACTAGCCTCGGGTTATACTAGGGCCTAGGCGGGTAGAAGTTTAACCTACGTAACGTATAGTCCCGCGTATCGTATACTTCTACGGTTGTTACTACTATACTTTGCGACACTATATCTTAATAACTACTAGAGATATAATGTTTATATTAAAAGGGTAGACTAAAGAGATAATACGCTTCATTTTAATATTGAAATTATAATTGTAGCTTATATCGTTGTATTGCTTTACGCTAGGGTCTTAAATTTGCTAAAATCTGGCTTATAGGCTTCTATACTTCCGCATTTAACTATAGGGCAACTAGCGGCTCTATAACAACCGCTTTGCGCCTAGTCTGCTTCTTAAATAACTGTTAGAGAGTATTAGCTAGCTGTTTGTCCGCTTCTTTAGTCTCTTTATTACGTTGTTTATTAGCCGCTTTAACCGCCTACTAGGTAGCCTTCTCTTTAGCGCTCTATAAGCGTTCTTCTTTATATAGTTATATAGCAATCTTCTTCTACTAAGCCTTTATACGTGCCTTTTCTTCTCTATCTGTTTAGAAACCTGTTTATTAACCTTCTCTTATTCTTTACGTACTTAAAGAGCCTTAGCTTAATTAATCTTCTTAGATAAGAAGAATATAGTACTATTGTTGTCCTATTGCCTTATCTCTTAAAAGAGGCCTTTACTACGCTTCCGCTTCTTCTTCTTAAGATTCAGTATAGTCTTAAAGCCCTTATTCTTAGCTTTTAATATAGTATACTTAGTTATTATAGCAAGGATAGTATTTAATAGCTTATTAACTTTGCGCTTATCTATCTCTTCTAGTTAGTTAGCAACAACGTCCTTTATAAGGCTCTTTAGCTTCTTCTAGTTACTTGCTAATAAGATTAAGTTGCCTAAGTTACTAGTAGATAGTCTTATAGCTTATAGTAGCTCTTTAGGCTCTTCTTTTAATATGCTAAGAACTTGTAATAGATTAAAGGGATTAAGGCCTAGCTTCTTCTAACTACTTACTATATTCTTCTTAGTTAGAGCCCTAGTCTAGGCAGGCTAGAATAAGCGTAGAAAGTTACGCTTTATAATACTAGACAAGTCTTAGTAATTATAAATAAACTAGTCTAGTTGCTAGCTATAGAAGATGCCGAGAGGTACGAATACTAATAGATCTAGTAGCTATAATTTATAAGTTAAGTAAGGAGGGTATATAGCAACTAGTATCTTATTATTATTAGCCTATTTAAGGAAGGGTATATTTATATAGCTTCCGTATCTATCTATAAATAGGAGGCGCTATTTCCGCCTAGCCTTATTCTTTATATAGTAATAGAATATCTATATAAGCTACGTATAACTAAGGCTAATGTCTGTCTAACCCTTCTTAGAAGAAGCAAAGCAGGCCTTATACTTAGAGACCTTAAAATCTTATACCTAAGTGTCTTAAATATTGCCTGTCTTTGCCTAGTAGATTAGGCCTAGAGGGAGCTATAATCTATTAGCGCAGATATAGCTAACAATAGTAAGCTACTCGCGATTGCTATCTTAAATATTGCTAATAAGCCTATAGCTCTTAAATGCCTCCTTTAAGACAATCCTCTTTGCCTTAAGTAACTTCAAGTAAGGTATCTAATAAGCATACCCTTTTTATCTATATTATATATATTCTTAGGCTTAATCTCGTATTACTTAATCTTCCGCTCTACTAGGTTAAAGTAGGCCCTATAGACTATAGTATATCTTGCTATCTGCTTTCTTACGTTCTTTATCGAAGGGTTAGAGGTAGACTAAGAGAATCTTATCCTTGAACCTTTTATAGAACCTATGTACCTAATTGTTCTTTAGATATCTCTTTGCGATATCGTATACGAAATTACGAAGTATTGCTAGCGTTAGAGGCAGGCTACGGTCGGAAAGGATATTTAGATACTATATAAGAGTGCGCTCTTGTTAGTAACTAAGTATTATCTAGTTCTCGGCTTTTTGCTAGACTATTCTATAGACGCTATAGTACCTCTTACTAAGTGTTAACCGCGTAACTTTATAATCTCGTACGTACGCCGAAATTAAGATCTAATCGTCTAGTTTTAAACGAGCTACTACTTAATTAATTGAGTCTATTATATATTAAGATATATAGTTACAAAGTATATAGAAGAAACGCGAAAGTACGCGTTACGAGGGGCCGTACGTTACGCGGGTTAAACTTCTAGCTAGGGCTCGGGCGGGTAGCTAGGGCTCGGTTTAGTCTTAGATACTTCTATAAGCCCTAGCTAGTAGCCCGAGCCCTAGCATTATATAAGATTTTAAGATCGACTATTCCTAACGAAATCGCGTATAGAAGCGGATAATCGCGTCGCTATAGGCCCCGCTAGCCGGGCAACTACTATAATACTACTGCTAGTAACTATAAAGCTAAAGTTTGTTAGCAAATTAGTAGTATAGCAAAATTAAAGGTATTATTAGTTATTAGCTATCTACTTAGATCTAAGCGGATTACGACCTACTACCTTATAACTACGTAAGGCTATATATGCTAGCTTATACTAGTCTCTTAGTTACTAACTAGTATACTGCTATTGCTAAGTAAACTAATAGTACTATTACTAAGTAAACTAATAGTGCTATTGCTAAGCAAACTAATAGTGCTATTACTAGAGTACCTAGTAATAAAGCGGCCTTCCTACTAGTTATATAAGCGACTACTAGTACTATTACTAAGCAGCCTGTCGTTGTTATTGCTTATATAATGCCGCCTACTAACGACTATATTTAAATTACTAGATTAAACGCTATTCTTCGCGTGCATTTATATCGCTTAGCTCTTAGCGTAGAAGTTCTACCTTAGAAGGAGGTTATAGAGTAGCCGGAGGTGCCTATTCGAGTACTTCTCGACGTAGATTATAGTACCCGAAGCTATAAGGGTAATAGGCAGGTCTATACGGACGGTTAGCCTTCTAGTAGGGGCACTATTAGTTACGGCACTAGCTCTTTACGCACTTATAGTAAGCTAAGACCGTCGTTCTTAGCTAAGTAAGTAATACGCCTAGCTCGAGAGTAAAGTTAGTAATAGTAGTACTTATTAGCTTCCGCTTCTTCGTAGTAATAGCAAAGTCGTTAAGTTCTCGAGCCGTTAGTATACCGTTATATACGCTTTGTTAAGTAAAGTGTCGCTCCGCTAGTAAGAGGCTTACAGTTGCTAAACACAACCCTCGGCTCTCGTAGACGTAGCTAGCGCTTGCTAAAGTTAATAAGCTAATACTCGTAGAAGTAGTAAAGTAATAGTACTACGCGGCTGCCGCCTATCTCGATTAGCTTTATAATCTCGTATTTGTAAGGGTAGCCGTACGTCTTAGTAAGCTAATCGTTATAGCGGTAGTATAGACAGCTATACGAGTAGGCCGAGTGCTTAATCTTATTACCGTTATCGTTAACCGTAGTTCTTAGTAGAGTAAGGGCACGCTTCTATAGCTTAGCTACTTCGAGAAGGTAGTAGTCGCTTATAACTCGAGAGATAGAAGCCTAGAATACGCTAGTAAGTAGCTTATTATAATTTATACCGCTTTAAGTTGTCCGCTATAGCGGTACGGCGGCAATCGTAGCCTTCTTACTACTAGTTAAGAAGCGACTTAAAGAGCGTAAAGATATCGTATCGGCTACTATAGTTAAGCTAGAGTTTAATACGGCTATAGTAGGACTCAACTCGTAACGTTATCTTCGCTCCGAAGTATAGTACCTAGTTAGTCTAGTAGTTAATAATACGAGTCTTATAGTACTACTAGTTCTTATAGAGGTAGGACTAGAATATAGGATAAACGCTATCTAGCATTCTAGCTTTGTAACGTTACTATTAATCTCTTCCTCGGTATCGCTATAGACAGTATAAACGAAGGGCTTTATAAACTTAGTAGTTAAAGGACTATCTATCTAGTAGCTATTAGATTTAATTTGTCTAAACTCGCCTCTCTCCTTATATACGCGAGTAAGGACGTCTTAGTTTAAATGCCACTCGTAAACGATATTCTTTAACTCCGGAAATACCTTATCGATAGCTAGTATTAGTACCTCTTCTCGATTAGTAGTAATAATAAGAGGCATTAGATAGTTAGCTTATTTAAGGCCTTATCGTAGCGACTTTAATAACTTTACGAAGTTCGCTTTATTTAGCTTCGGACGGACAAGGCTAATACCTAGCTTAATAGTATCGTTTATAGGTCTAGCGGCGACTATATTAAGTAGCTCGAGGGTATAAAGATTAGTCGAATAAGTAGTATTAATAATTAACTAGTATAGCGTCTCTTTATATACCGCGAGAGAGGTCGGATATAGAGCTACTATTGCCTAGATTAAGCCTTCCTCGTCGGTAGCAATATCGTAGAAGATACTATTATTATCTAATAACTTAACTATACGCTTAGCTTAGTTATAGAGCCGCCGCTTATTAAGAGTCCTATTCCAGGTAATATTATAGAGATTATAAGGCTTTAGGATTACTCCTTTACTATAGAAGTAGGCTATTATCTTCGACGTTAGTATACGAGAATACTAAAGCCGCTCTAGTTACTCGAGGAATTTAGCGGTTCTTAATCGGGTCCGGTAAGTAGCAAGTACTATAATATCGTCCTTCTTATAGTTATAATAGTAGTATTCTTCTTTACTCGAATACTAGATTTGCTACTTACCCTCTCGCTTAAAAGGGTAGATAGTAATAGCGTAGAAGTAGAACTTATAGTCTATCTTCTTCGTCTTCTTCTATATCTTATTCGTAGTATTCTAGGTACGCTTATTAGGCAATCCGTAGTATCTATAGATATATAAATAGCGGTATTTAATATTATTCTTATTCTTCTTCGGCTTATACTCTTTAAACTCGTACCTATTTAAGATACTAAATTCGTAGATATATCGCTCGAGGGCGGATTTCGAAGGGAACGTCGACTAGTATAGTATTAGACCTCGAGGTAGCGAAGGCGGCGGTTTAACGATAAACTCGTACTTCTAAGGCCGCGGCGATACTAACTAATAATTAGGTAGAGATATACGCTCGTATAGAATATTAAGTAAGCGACTACGACCTCGCGGCTCTTAAATACGCGTCTCCGAGACAAATTTAACTTCCTCCTACGACTTAATATCTACTACTTTCGCGGAGCTATTAACTACGATAATACTACTCTCTATATCCTTATCTAGTATAAGAAAGTCGTCGATATATACCTCGTACGATAGAGAATAAGCTATTATATCTAGAAAGAGCGTAGATAATAGTATAGGTTAAGAAACTAGTTATTATTAGTAATAGAGGAAGCTGCGTTATAACTCGCTATCCGGGCGCGACTATTAATAATACTAACCGAGAACGGAAACACCGTATATTAGGCGGAAACAGCACGTATTTGACGATATATTAATATAGGCGCGATTCTATATTAGTGCTAGGTCTATATCTGCTAGGGCTCGGGCTGCCAGCTTAGGCTCGGGGAAGTATCTAAGCGGTTTAGTATCGAGGACAACACTTGCATCTGCTCGAGCATGCAGAGAAGTGGCACAGTAGCAAATGGCACTGACATCTAGCATGACCACTACCTCAACCAGTGCTTACAGCGAGCATACCGACACTCTGGTTCATCCCACCGCCCAGAATAATCACAGGACACCAAGATGGGCTCCTCGATCGACTTCGCAGACGTCAAACAGCCGACGAAAGTCCAATGCGGCGTGACAGTACCAGACACACCACTGATATCCGCAGCCCTGGAATTCGCCAAAACCGTATCAACAGACTATACCTACAACCATATCGTCCCCTCCTGATTACAGCTCGTATGGGACTCTATAGCGCTGCATACGATCGGGAGTGTGGTGTTTGAGAAAGAGCCTGAAGTTCAAGCGTGCTCGTATGGAATTTGGGCGGACTTTCAGGGACCGGATATGGTGCCTGGCGGTGTGCTGACTTGGGAGGAGTACAATGCTATTGTGGGGGTGAGTGAATGGAGATGGTCCGGAATACTAGGCATGGGCTAATGTTTCTGCTTCAGGAATATCCACGGCTCCGCTTGATGAAGGGACTGAAGGATAATATGCTGCATCTCTGCAAGACCAAGCCCGGTACGACGTATGATAATACTGTTGGGGAGTGGGGCGATAGGTATCTCAGTGAGGATGAGTACAATCGCAAGCCGAACCTGACACAGAATTTGCTCGAGACTTGTGATTTGGACGATAGAGATCCGAATGCATGAAGTTATAAGAGCTTGATGAGGGCGGAAGTGTATCGGGTTCATCAAGGTGAATATTTCGTAACCCTGATGGTTCACGCATTGAAGTCA
Organism: Pseudocercospora fijiensis CIRAD86; assembly: GCF_000340215.1. NCBI lineage: Eukaryota > Fungi > Ascomycota > Dothideomycetes > Mycosphaerellales > Mycosphaerellaceae > Pseudocercospora > Pseudocercospora fijiensis. The sequence continues at coordinate 5,730,104 of NW_006921536.1, forward strand.
CAGACATGGAGGTAAACAGCATTGCGATGAGCATACTCGACCACTTCATAGCTATAGGCATCGTCATGCCAAAATCAACACTTCTCCGCGCAGTCACCATCCCGGTGAAAGCCATTGTTGCAATACACCGCGGAAGACAACGACATTGCCGTCTATCCGGGATACGAATCAATTTCTTCGGGCCAGAAAATGTCTTGCCATTCTACCCACTGTCCGCCCGTGTCCATGAAGTCGAGATCGATTTCTGGATGGTTGAGAAAATCTTGTAATGGAGGATTTGGCAATAGCGGTTGTGGCGGAGGTATAGTATCAAACATCGCGGGTGCCGGAGGAACGTCCATGCCATCATCGAGGTGTTCTTGAAGCGTCGTTTTCAAAGCGTCCATGTGCATAGAGAACTCCTTGGCCCCGAAGTTGCCATTCCGCTCAAGTTGCTGCAAGAAGGAACAGCCCAGCAAGAAGTCTTCCCGATCATTTGTCCAACCAGGACTTTGGAGGAGGGCAGATAAGGCCAGGATGGTAGCTGAAGAGAAGAGAAACTGCATATGGAAGTAATCGAAAGTGGGAAAGCTTCCATCAGTCCAGGATCGTTTGAGGAGTACGATCGACTGTCGAGCACATCGAATGCAAGCCGTTGTCAACGACAATGCCGAATCGGAGAAAGGCTGCAGGGAATGTGAATCTGTCGCCGATTGTGGGTGGCGTTTACGGAACAGATGCAGCAATATTGGTCTTGTCACCACGATTACCGCCTGAGAACCGTTAAAAGTTGCCTCAGCAATCAAGTTCGACACCGTGAGAGTCCCAATTGTGCGGTTGGGAAGAATACTCACCTGATTGAAGGCAAGGTGCAAGTACAGCACATGTGGCTCGACAGTCACAGGAAGCTCATCTGTATTCAACCTCAGGTGCTCGGGAAGATCATCAGCCCAGTCTCGCAATGCTCTGACGGCCACCTGCACTCGCTCCGAGAACGATGTCGGCTGTCTCTTTCGGACATACAGCGTCGTTACTGCGTGATTAAGCATTCGGGCCATCTTGATCGACATAATCATGTACTGCGCATCTTCAAAATCACCTCTCGCCGAGGGAGGTAGACTTTCATCAGACGGCAATCCAATCTCAATACTGTCATCCGGGCTCGATGGCGGCCAGCCGATCTTACTTGCCCATAATCGATCAAACCGATAAGCCGTCCACCACAAACGGCATCTGTGTTCTCGTATCGCTGGATCGCGGAGCTGAGATTCGCCAATCTCGATATGCAAGCCCAATATCACACTGATTCGGAGAGCATGACTAGCGAGTAGAATACTCGTATGGCGTCGGTTCATGGAGGCAGCATAAAAGGACAGCAGAAGATAGACTTCGACCAGATCCAGTCTTGGGCGCTCGGCTGGCATGTGTGTCAGCTGCATTGCTCGCGCCCAGTACTGTGCACCTGGAAATGGCTGGTCGGGAAGGGTACACCGTGACGAGTACCCTTCACCAATCGCCATCAACACCCAGATCCGACATTTCGTGAGCCAGTTGCATTGCTGCGGATCTGTCAACAACTTCTGCACATCTTGCAAAATCGTGCTCTTCCGAACGATATGCCATGTTTTGGAAATCGTCTTCAGCGCGACATCGATGAGGAATTGGATCCTCGCAGGACTTGGCCAGGCGGGAGGGTTCTCGGAGAGTGCTCGCAGTGCTTCGTCGGCTAAGTAATGCACTCGCGGAAAGTGGCTGACCTGCTTTCTCGAAGCCGCTTGTCGAAGTCTCGTTGCAAAGGCAGCATCTGCTGCTTCGCCAATGTGAATAGGCAAATCTACGGCATTGATGCCCATAAACCACGGCCTCTCGTCCAGCACAGGATTCCGATCAGCATTGTCAGCTCGTGGCGCTGCTGCCTCTGCGATTTTTTGTGATGGTGTCGCTCCCGGCGATTCAATCGAGGACACGAGAGCGCTGAGTCGCTTGTTTTCTTCAAGCAGACTTTCTAGGTATCTTTGCCCGACTTTCGTCTTTCGGTCTCGTACGGGGTATGAGCATTCTAGTCGAAACGCCTGGCATGAAGTGCACGGTGGGCCGTTCCCAGAGCACTTTATTTTACGCTTGTGGCATTCCAAGCACCTGGTGCATGCCTGTTAATATCAGAGCTTGATGCTACGAGGTGAGTGGGAAGTCTGCTCACGCGATGATACGTTTTCCCGGCGTTACTGACATTGATTTCCACGTGCTGACGGCGAGCTGAAAGTTAGAAGCTGACGAAAGAGCGTAGTGGTCGTTAAACGAAAATGGCTTAAAAGGGAAAGGGCCGCCTCCGGTGTCGGGAATCTTTCTCTAATGCAGTAGTTCGCTAGCCGATAGTCGGATTCAATTCTTGCTAGGATGGCTTATCCAATATGTGTAACGCGTTAGCTTAGTTACATAACAGGCACGTAACTTCTTAGCTTAAAGAATTTTCTATACTATATTTTAGACTAGAGAAGAGATAGGGTATAGGCAATTAACGAAGCTAATTTAACCGCCGGCAATATAGTATTATATAAGTAATCTACTACGCTATACGTAATAGTTATAAGCCCGGATTTAATCCGCGGTATTAGAGACTTCTATAGTAGGAAAGAATTTTCTATTCTATAAAACCTTTAATAATCGATTAATAGTCTTAACGGCACTATAAGAAACAACTGTCTATATAAGCCTCTACGATCGCTTTAAGATTAATATATCCTTAATAATAGCTCCCTTATTAGCTAGTCGCCTTAGCGGTAGCAAGCTAGTTGTCCTTCGTAGACCTAACGAATAGGACCGATAGTTTAAGCAAACTAAGACGTACCTAACCAGACACAAGACCTAGGTCCTTACTAATCTATATTCGACTAAGCCTACTAAACTAGTATAACCCCTTCTCCCGGAATTCGATATAGAGCAACTTATAAGCAACCCCCTACATTAGGCTAGGGCAAAGCTTACTAAGGAACACCCTAACATAAGGAAGGCGGAGTTTAAACGCTTTAGGACAGCTCGTAATAAGACGATTAAATATCTAGCTATAACTATAGACATTCGCTATTACTTAGAGATTACTAATCCTAATAGAAACAATATAGTACTAACTATACGGCTTATTCTAACTCGATTAAAGAATAAGCTCGTACCTAATACGTAATAGTTAAGAACTTCTCTTAGTAAAGAGCTACAACGTCTAGTAAACTCTAAGCAGGTTAAGGACCCCGAGTACTAGTATAAGGAATAGCTTAACCTATATAAAACTATAAGGCGTATATAACACCCGGAATTTAATAACCTAGTAACCTACCTATATACTATAGTTACGAATATAAATAAGACCTATAGTAAGGGCCTCTATATAATGCACTAGGCAGGGCTAATAGTAAACAACTTCTAATAGCTAGTTAGTATAATACGAGATTACGCTCGGAATATAGCTAGTACTATAACGACTCGTAAGGGGTCGTCCTTTAGCGTAATCTATAAAGAAGATAATAGTTCTAACGCCGCACTTTAAGCGAATACTATACTATAAGGTGCTACTAGTAATACTATTAAAGACAAGAACAAAGACAAGCGCCGCACGCCTAAATTATATACTAAGCTTACTAGCCTTAGTAAGAAGAAGGCCTATAAGAATCGTAGCAAGTGCTTAGTATTTAACTACCGTCTTTGTAATAAGGTAGATAAGAAGGACAAAAACGGCTAGTAGCGTAGCAAGCTAAAGTACTATAAAGGCTATCTTCGCCGTAATAAGGACTTCTACTTAAGACAAGCTAAATTCTATAAAGATCCCCTAGCTATTAAGATTGCTAAGCAACAACACTACGAGGGCCGTAATAAGGATAATACTAGTATAGGTAATAGATTAGGTAAGCTCTTAGTAGCCTACTTCTATAACCCTTTACTAGTATCTCTATTAGCTTTACTAGCGGCTAATCTAACTACCTATATATTAATAATCGTCTATAGGGGCAAGTAGAACCTATTTAACGTACTAATATATAATAGTAGCTTAAATTGCAATATTATTAATTACCCTAGTCGATTTAACTTTAAAGCGCTCTTCCTTCCGCTATAGGCAACCGTAGCTACTAGCACTATATATAATCGAGTCGTCGCTATTAGAATAGCATTATTTATAGTAAAGAATACTAGCGGAAGTCCCCTAGAAATCGAGCTAAAGGAATGTCTCTATATCCCTAACTTTTATACTAATATTGTTAGTAGAACACTATTCTATTATAAGGGTTTGAGATATTAGGAGATAGACGATACCCTATATAGCCTATAAGGCAAGCTACTAGTCAAATTTATTAGACTAGACAATAATATACCCTACTTCGATATAGAGAGCAAAGTTAACGATAACCTACTACCTAAGATATAGCTAAGCGATAATAAAGGCTAGCTACGAAGTTATCCGTTCTTCTAACTAATACGAGCTAACTTTACTATACGACGCTCTATATATCTACTACTACCGAGGCAACTTATACTTAAGAAAATATATAAGGTATTTAGGCACCTAAGCGTAGAACGTGCTTAAGAGCTAGCTAATCGGGTTAATAGAATAATACGAGATCTCTTATTGTTAGAGGCTATACGTGATTAGTATATAACTAGCTCGAGTGAAGCTAGGGTCTTAGTGCCTTAGGTAGGGCTTGGCGCTTAGCGTTAGGCTAACTAGCCTACCTTCCTCCTTCTCCTCCTAGTTCTCTATCGAATACTACCTATACCTACTACTACCCTATCTACCTGCTAACATAACCCTTTTTATATAGTATTCGATCTACCCTTTAAGGGTAGTAGCTAGATAGTCCTTATTTCAAGCTTTTAGCGGTATAGCTACGAAAACTATCGATTTAACTATATTACGCCCGAAGAACGAGACCTATACGTACTATTCTACTAAAACAACCGTACTAATCATTAAGCAAGGCCTTCTATACGGCCTATTATACTAAGTTAAGCACACTAAACCGATACCTACTAATTCCGCTATATCCGTACTATAAGGGGCTATAATACATTATTAGTGCTACCCCTTATTATAATAGCCGGTTTATTACGAAACAACAACCGCGGCGCCGCTAGTAGCGCTAGCAATAACAACGCCGGCAGTGCTCCTAGCAGTGCTAGCAATAATAACACTAGTAGCACAGTGCCTACTAAAGCACCTACTAAAGTGCCCCCTACTAAAGGGCCCGCTGCTAAGCCTATTAAAGAACCTGTAATTCTAGGTAACGACCTAGAATTGCCTGTCGACGACATTCTTAATAATATTGTTAACCGTCGATATAGCTAACTAGCCTTTAGCCCTTAACTAGTAGGGAGACTCTAAGAAGCTACCTAAAATAGGCTTACTGCCCTACGTTAAGAATAATAGCTAAAGGATAACCTCCTCGAGATCCGCCGCCTATAGGAAGCCCTAACAACTACTGCTAGACTAGAACTAGTAGTAGGACCTTCTATTTAAAAGAAGGATGCTAAGCTTAAAGACTATACCGTATTTAATAGCTCTAGCCGCAAGCAGTACAATAATTATATACGTGATTGTAAATTGAACTAGCGGAATGCACTAAGGGCCCTACTAGACGACTATTCGCTAGTCGTCTATACTATGCAATATATTAATAGAGACCTAAAGCGTACCTAGGATAACTACTTTAACTCCCTTACTAATCAGACCGCTATTTAGTAGCAAACCTACAAAACTATTATACTAGACACCCTTAGAAACCCTATACTAAGGCAACAATACGCTTAGGACTAGTACCTTCGGGCTAAGCAAAAGACTAATTAATTAGCTCGTTTATTTAAGGCCTATTTAAAGACCCTCGAGGACGATTTGCTAGCTAAGACCGACTCTATCTAGATTTCCGAAATACGCCCTAAATTGCGATAGGAATTAGTCCTTAAATTGAACCGCTGTCGTATATTCGAACAGGCTAACCTAATACGCATTTAATTTATAGTCGAAGTAGAAACAGCCGAGCGGGCTATTTAGCTCTAGTAACGACTAGAATCGAGGATCCGACTAGCTAGTATTAACCGTAGCAACCGTAGTAGCCGCGGAGGAAACTAAGGTTCCTACTAGAACAACAATGCTAATAATAGGAATAGTAACAACGACCGTAGAAGAGGCCGTAGCCGACGGCTATATAGAGGAGGCTGCGATAGGGGCTATAGAAGGGGCTCGTATTCCTATAATACTAACCGCTCGACTAACAATAGTAGCAATAACAGCTACGGCAACAATCTCCTAACCGGATTAAAGTGCTTTAACTATAATAGTACTAGTTATCTACTAGGCTAATGCGACAAACCTAAGGACTAGGCCCGAATCGACCGTACTACCGCTAAATATCGAAAGCACCTTTTAGCCGCTAATGCTACCCCTATAGGCTAACCTTCGAAAAAAGAATAAGCGCCGCACTAACTGTTAGCCTTATGCGGCGTAAAACCATCGATATAGTACTAGCTATTATACGTACCTATCTCGTAGGAGATATATATAGGAACAATTATAAAACTAAGGTTATACTAGACCTAGGAAATTCAGTTAGTGCCCTTATTAGCTATCGCCTAGCTAAGCAATTAGACCTTCGACAATTGCCTAGGACTAACCTGCTAACCCTTGCTTAGTTTAATAACGCTCGGCACTTAACCTATAGAGCCTACTATGTTTATATAGCCCTAAGAGACGACCTCGGCAATAAGCGCCTACTAAACTTCCCCGCCTACGTAGTAGATATAGACAACCTATATAGGGGAGCTACTATTATTATTAGCAACCCTGTTCTTAAGTACTACGCTATAGCTATAGACTTAGGCATTTAGAAGTAGCGATTTAGAATCGCTCGGAAAGAGGACATTAAATATATTAATGTTAGCGAGTGCCCTAACGATATTAGGGTCCTGTTTATTAGCAACCTAATACCGGCCTCCGCCTTAGCTAATCCGACTGCCGACCTACTCGGTAGTAATAACGATAAACCTATGCCTCCTAATAGCATAGACCCCGACTAGCTCGCTCGTATACTAGAGCCTATTCGAGAAACCTATATTAACGTATTTAAACACTACCTAGCATCGACATTGCCTATATTTAAGGAGACAGATTATAAGATTAATATTATAGAGGGCAAAGAGGTTCCTTTTAGTCCCCTCTACAACCTTAGTAAACGAGAGCTTGCTATGTTACGTAAGTACCTAGAGGAAAACCTAGCTAATAGTCGAATTCGGTATAGCAATAGCCCTACTAGTACACCTATCCTATTCGTACTAAAGAAGGATAGCGGCCTGCGTTTATATATTAATTATAGAGGGCTTAATACTATTACTATTAAAGACCGCTGTCTACTTCCGCTTATTAATAAGACCCTCGATCGCCTTTCTAGTACCTACTACTACACTATATTAGACATTAAGGACGCCTATTACCGCATCCGTATTCGTAAGGGCGATAAATAGAAGATAGCCTTTCGTACTCGTTATAGTTATTTCGAGTACTTAGTTATGCTATTTAGGCTAGCTAACTGTTAGAGCTAAAGAGGCTATATGTAATTGGCATGTAATTAGGCCGAGTAAAGCTAGGGTCTTAGTGCCTTAGGCAGGGCTTAGCGCTTAGCGTTAGGCTAACTCTCCTGCCTTCCTCCCTCTCCTCCTAGATCCTTATCGAATACTACCTATACCTACTACTACCCTATCTACCTGCTAATATACCCTTCTTATATAGTATTCGATCTACCCTTTAAGGGTAGCAGCTAGATAGTCCTTATTTCAAGCTTTTAGCGGTATAGCTATAATAACTAATCTAACTATATTACGCCCGAAGAACGGGACCTATACGTACTATTCTATCGAAACAACCGTACTAATTATTAAGCAAGGCCTTCTATACGGCCTATTATACCGAGTTAATCGCACTAAGCCGATATCTACTAATTCCGCTATATCCGCATCTTAGGGGCCTACAATATATTATTAGTGTTACCCCTTACAATAGCGGGCTTATTACGAAGCAACAACAACCGTACTGCCGCTAGCAGCGCTAGTAATAACAACGCTAGTAGTACAGTTCCCGCTAAAGTGCCTACTAAAGTGCCTCCTACTAAAGGGCCTACCGGAGAGCCTATTAAAGAAGAACCTATAATTCTAGGTAACGACCTAGAATTGCCTGTCGACGACATTCTTAACAATATTGTTAACCGTCGATATAGCTAACTAGCCTTTAGGCCCTAGCTAGTAGCGAGACTTTAAGAAGCTACCTAAAACAGGCTTACTACCCTACGTTAAGAACAATAGCTAAAGGATAATCTCCTCGAGATTCGCCGCCTTTAGGAGGCCCTAACAACCAACACTAAGCCGACAGTAGGGCCTTCCTCGCTATTAGTTCCAGTCTAGAAGAAGGATGCTAAACTTAAGGACTATACCGTGTTTAATAGCTCTAGCCGAAAGCAGTATAACGACTATATTCGTAACTATAAGCTCAACTAGCGCAACGTACTAAGAGCGCTACTAGACGACTATTCCTTAGTCGTATACGCTATATAGTACATTAATGGCGACCTAAAGCGTATATAGGATAACCATTTTGATTCCCTTTACGACTAGACCGCTATTTAGTAGCAAGACTATAAGACTATTATACTAGACACCCTTAGAAACCCTATACTAAGGCAACAATACGCTTAGGACTAATACCTTCGAGCTAAACAAAAGACTAATTAATCGGCTCGCTTATTTAAGGCCTATTTAAAGACCCTCGAGGACGATTTGCTAGCTAAGACCGACTCTATCTAGATTTCCGAAATACGCCCTAAATTGCGATAGGAATTGGTCCTTAAATTAGACCGCCGCCGTATGTTTGAATAGACTAATCTTATACGCATTCAATTTATAGTTAAAGTCGAGACTATAGAGCGTATAGTATAGCTCTAACAACGGTTAGAATCTAAGATACGCCTAGCTACCTATCGTAGCCGCGGAGGAAACCAAGGTTCCTACTAGAACAATAGTGCTAATAATAGGAACAGTAGCAGCGACCGTAGGAGAAGCCGTAGCCGACGGCTATATAGAGGAGGCCGTAATAGGGGCCGTAGAAGGGGCTCGTATCTCTATAATGCTAACCGCTCGACTAACAATAGCAGCAATAATAGCTACGGCAATAATCTCCCGACCGGATTAAAGTGCTTTAACTATAATAGTACTAGCTATCTACTAGGCTAATGCGACAAACCCAAGGACTAGGCCCGAATCGACCGTGCTGCCGCCGAACACCGAAAGCACCTTTTAGTAGCTAACGCTACCCCTATAGGCTAACCTTCTTATTAGTCGAAAAAAGAGTAAGCGCCGCACTAACTGTTAGCCTTATACGGCGTAAAACTATCGACATAGTACTAGCTATTATACGTACCTATCTCGTAGGAGATATATATAGGAACAACTATAAGACTAAGGTTACGCTAGATCTAGGAAATTCAGTTAGCGCCCTTATTAGCTATCGCCTAGCTAAGCAATTAGACCTTCGATAACTGCCTAGGACTAACCTGCCAACCCTTACTTAGTTTAATAACGCTCGGCACTTAACCTACGGAGCCTACTATATCTATATAGCCCTAAGAGACGACCTCGGCAATAAGCGCCTACTAAACTTTACTACCTACGCAGTAGACATAGACAGCCTCCTATCTGAGATTGTTATTAGCAACCCTGTTCTTAAGTACTATACTATAGTTATAGACTTAGGTAGTTAATAGTAGCGATTTAGAATCGCTAGGAAAGAGGACATTAAATATATCGATATTAGCGAGTGCCCTAACGATATTAGGGTCCTATTTATCGGCAACCTAACACCTGCCGCAGCTAACCTAACAGTCGACCTATTAGGCGATAACGATAAGCCTATGCCCCCTAATAGCATAGACCCTAATTAGCTTACTCGTATACCGGAGCCTATTCGAGAAACCTATATTAATGTGTTTAAATACTACTTAGTATCGACATTGCCTATATTCAAAGAGACGGATTATAAGATTGATATTATAGAGGGCAAGGAGGTCCCTTTTAGCCCCCTCTACAACCTTAGTAAACGAGAGCTTACTATATTACGTAAGTACCTAGAGGAAAACCTAGCTAATAGCCGGATACAGTATAGTAACAGCCCTACTAGTACCCCTATCCTGTTCGTACTAAAGAAAGATAGTAGCCTACGCCTCTATGTCGATTATCGTAGGCTTAATGCTGTTACTATTAAAGATCGTTGTCTACTTCCTCTTATTAATAAGACCCTCGATCGCCTTTCTAGTACCTACTACTACACTATATTAGACATTAAGGACGCCTATTACCGCATCTGTATTCGCAAGGGCGATAAATAGAAGACAGCCTTTCGTACTCGCTATAGCTATTTTAAGTACTTAGTTATACTATTTAGGCTAGCTAATGCCCCTACTATATTCTAGTCCTATATTAATCGGGCCCTATTAGGCCTATTAGATTACCTCTATATAGTTTACCTAGATAACATCCTAGTTTATATACACTCTCCTAATATTGCGGAACACTAGGCTACAGTCCGTAAGGTACTCGATCGCCTAAGGGCCTATAGCTTGTATTACAAGCCTTCTAAATGCACCTTTGCTACTAAAGAGGTGTCCTTCCTTAGCTTCCTCGTATCAACCGAGGGTATTAAGGCTAATCCTAATCGGATTAAGACTATTACTAAGTAGCCGACGCCTACTAGTATTAAAGAGCTTCAATTATTCCTAGGTTTTACTAACTTCTACCGTCGATTTATCGAAGGTTACTCGCGGCACGTAATGCTACTAACTAAGCTTACAAAAACTAAGGCTAACCCGACTAGAGAGTTTAAATAGACTAATAGAGCACAAGCCGCTTTTAACGGTCTAAAGCGACGCTTTACTAAAGTCCCCTTGTTATACTATTTCGTACTAAATAAGCAGATCCGGATTGAGACTAACGCTTTACAGTTCGCTATATCGGCTATTATATCCTAGTAATTAGATAATAACTATTACTAGCACCCGATTGCCTTCTTCTCGAGGAAGATAATTAATATAGAGCGTCGCTACGAGATATACAAGCAAGAGCTCCTAGCTATTATCGAGGCCTTTAAGCATTAGAGGCACTATCTCGATAGTGTATAGTATACTATTTAGGTCTATACGGACTATAACAACCTCCGTAGAATTACGAAGGTTACTAGGGTTATAGGTCGATAGGCTAGATAGGCCGTCTACCTCGCTAGGTTTAATTTTAATATATTATATCGGCTAGGCGTAAGCAACCCTACTAATAGCCTATCGAGGCGACCTAATTACAATAGCGGGACTTAGCAATCTATTAATTCATTGTTTCTAACCCTATAGTATAAGATTGCTATAGCCCGTATTGTTAATAAGTACGCGTAGGATAAGCGGCTTACCGGACTCCGCGACGGCTTAAAGTATATTAATGCTCTTACTATATTAATAGTGCGTATTAAGGCAAGAGCTAAGGATATAGATAGGAGAAGTTATAATAACTCCCTAGTCGATATCGCTATATATAGTAATAGCGATTAAAGCACTAATGCAGTTGATCCGGCTGCTAGTGCTATTAGATATATATAATACGTACCTCGTTTAATAGCGAGGGTGCTATTAAATAACCTTACAAATAGGGATAGTTAATCGTTTATAGATAAGCTATTACGGGCTTAGCAGAGGGACGCCTTTGCTACTAAACGTATAGACAAGCTTGTAAGTAGGCGAAAGACTCGATCTAGTAAGAGTAACAATTAGTCGATCGATAACAAAGGTTATTTAAAGTTTAAGGGCAGATACTATGTCCCCGCTAAATATTCGATCCGATAAGAACTTCTTAAGCGACACTATAATAGTGAGCTTGCCGGTTACTATAGTATAGAGAGGTCGTACGAGCTACTATCGCGTATATACTACTAGCTAAATAGTAAGCGGGACATAAAGGACTACGTAAACACGTATGCCGTATATTAACGAGTTAAAGCGCCGAAGCACTTACTATTCGGCGAGTTGTCTTTACTCCCTGTTCTAAAGAAGCTATTTGTAGAGCTTATAATAGACTTTATTATAGGACTTCCGCCTGCTAAGCGTAGGGGGGAAGTGTATAATGCTATCCTTATTATAGTAGATCGATTTACTAAGGGCGCTCGATATATCCCGGCGCGTAAGGATTAGACTGCTATTAATATAGCAGAGGCGCTATAGACTGACATCTTCTATACCTATTAGGGAACCCCTAAAGGGATAGTCTCTAACCGAGGCTCGATATTCATATCGCACTATTAGAGCGAAATATGCCTACAGCTAAGACTAAAGCATCGGCTATTAATAGCCTTCTATCTATAGACTAACGGTTAAACAGAGAGGTAGAATGCTACCCTATAGCAGTACCTACGTAGTTACATTAATAAGAACCCCGAGGACTAGGTCAACCTCCTATAACTAGCTGAATTCGTATATAATAACAGTGTCTACTTATCTACTAAGGTCTCCCCTTATTTTGCTATAATAGGCTAGAACGCTGCCTTACTATAAGATCTATTTACCTCGCTCGAGGACGAGCGTAAGGAAAGGGAAGCGCGTTAAGTACCCGAAATACTAGCGGCTATTAAGAGGGTTCAGAAGATGCGAGAAATCTATACTAAGATAGCCGAGAAGTTAACAAAGGCTTAAGAGTACTAAAAGACCTACTATAACAAACACTACCTTCTAATAACCTTTAAGTAAGGCGATATAGTTATGCTTAGTATAAAGAACCTCCGCATCCGCAAATACCTATTACCCGATAGCAAAACAAGGCCTAAGCTCGTACTAAGATATATTAGCCTATTCCGCATTCGAGAACCGAAGGGTATATAGGCCTACTAGTTATAGCTTCTACCCTATTATACTATCTATAATACCTTCTATATATCCCTCCTTAAGCTATACTATTAACGCGAAGGCGATAAAGCGCCTGCTAAGTTAGAAGAAGTCTTAGCTAATAGTAAAGAACTGTAGTCTATAGAACGTATCCTATAGTACCGGACTAGGAAAGGCAAGAAGGAATACCTCCTAAGGTAGCAAGGCTATTTACTAGAATAGGACTTATAGGAAGCTAAAGATTCCTTTAAGGACATAACCGAGTTGTTAGATAAGTATTAGACTAGCGTAAAGAACAAGAAGAAGGCTAAAAGCTTATAATGTTACTATTAAGGCCTAGGATCAATGCTACCCCTAGGATGCTATTAGCTAACTAATTAGGGACAAGCAATTGTTAGCAACAAAGGACAATAAGACTATATCCGGCGCGCTACGACGCGTTAATTAATTAATCGCATGCTCTTTTAAGGGCTCTACCTCTTTACTAACGCGCCCTATAGGTCCCCCTCTTGTTCCCTTATTCTAACGAGGCCTCGAGGCCTAAGCGATCGGCGAAGGCGCGCGCGTAGCGGATAGTGCCGGCGGTGTATTAGAAGAAACGGTATACGCCTATATTAGTAACGGTATTGCGGAGTGTATTACTATTTAAGAAAGGAAGGATACGGCTATATTAGTAACGGTATTGCCGAGTTGTTGTTAGTTAAAGAAGGAAATTAGAAGCAAGGTAAAGTTAGCGCTAAGACGACTAGCGCCGCTATTGTTAACATCACTTACTGTTGCCGCTGCGCCTATAGATACAACCTTACCTACACTACGAGCCGGAGCGTACCCTACTAGACAAGTTAAAAGAATAGCTATATTAAAGGTTTGATTAAAACTTTAATTAAAACTTTAAGCCGCTTAAAAGATTAAGCGACTAATAGACTAACTAACTAAGGGCAAAACTACAGAGCTAAGCTAGCCGGGGTCGATCTTGCGGACAATAGGTTACTCCTCGATCTATCTAACCCTTTAAGCGAGGCGAACCTCTACTACTATACTTATAATAGCCTTTACCTATAGAAACTAGACGAGCTGTGTTTTTTTAAAAAGATATAATTAGTTGACACTTAAAGGCTACCAAACCTAACTAATTAGGGCTAGCGAAACTACGAACAATAATAGTCCTCGTAACAATAAGAACAATCCCTCGGAAACGGACAAACCCTTAGAAGCGGACATTTCTAGATCTTTTAAGAGTAGACGCAAAGAACTCGGTACGACATTACTTAGAGCGGAGGCAGGGCTGCAACACCTCGTGCGTCTACCTGTTATAGTAGGGAAGACGCGCTCGTATTGTAATTAGTCGAAGGCCCTTAATTCTTATAGATACATATTACTTTATAGTTTATTGTATATAGAGATAGCGCAGTTAGAGTTATATATTGTGTTATTTAGAGGTAAGGTTTGACATAGTTACATAATTAGGTAGTTAAGTGTTTAATTTAGCGCGGGCTAAGCAGCTTATTAGACTTGCTAAGTTAGCGGCAATAGAGGTCGTAGAATATAGACAGGCTACGAGGGCGCGGCCTTTAGAAGGGAAGCGTGTATTAGAGCTAAAGAGGCTATACGTGATTAGTATATAATCAGGCCGAGTGAAGCTAGGGTCTTAGTGCCTTAGGTAGGGCTTAGCGCTTAGCGTTAGGCTAACTCTCCTACCTTCCTCCCTCTCCTCCTAGATCCTTATCGAATACTACCTATACCTACTACTACCCTATCTACCTGCTAACATACCCTTCTTACACTAACGCCCCTATAACATTCTAGTCCTATGTTAATCGGGCCCTGTTGGGCCTGTTAGACTACCTCTGTGTAGTTTACCTAGACGATATCCTAGTTTATACCTATTTACCTAACATCGTAGAGCACTAGGCCGTAGTACGTAAGGTACTCGACCGCTTACGGGCCTATAGCCTATATTACAAGCCTTCTAAATATACCTTTGCTACTAAAGAGGTATCCTTCCTTAGCTTCCTTGTATTAACCGAGGGTGTTAAGGCTAATCCTAATTGGATTAAGACTATTACTAAGTAGCTAACCCCTACTAGTATTAAGGAGCTTTAATTATTCCTCGGCTTCGCTAATTTCTATCGTCGCTTTATTAAGGGCTATTTACGGTATGTAATGCCCCTAACTAAGCTTACTAAAACTAAGGCCAACCTAACTAGAGAGTTTAAATAGACTAACAGAGCACAAGCCGCTTTTAACGGTTTAAAGAAGCGATTTACTAAAGTCCCTTTATTATACTATTTTATACTAAACAAGCAGATCCGAATTGAGACTAACGCTTCACAGTTCGCTATATTAGCTATAATGTCTTAGCAGTTAGACAGTGACTACTACTAGCACCTAATTGCCTTCTTCTCGAGAAAGATAATTAATGCTAAGCGTCGCTACGAGACCTACGAGCAAGAGCTCTTAGCTATTATCGAGGCCTTTAAGTATTAGAGGCATTACCTCGATAGGGCCTAATATACGATACAGGTCTATACAGACTATAACAACCTCCGTAGTATTACTAAGGTTACTAGAGTTATAGGTCGATAGGCTAGATAGGCCGTCTACCTCGCTAGGTTTGATTTTGATATATTATATCGGCTAGGCGTAAGTAACCCTACTAATAGCCTATCGAGGCGACCTAATTACGATAGCGAGACTTAGCAATCTATT
Organism: Pseudocercospora fijiensis CIRAD86; assembly: GCF_000340215.1. Classification (NCBI taxonomy): domain Eukaryota; kingdom Fungi; phylum Ascomycota; class Dothideomycetes; order Mycosphaerellales; family Mycosphaerellaceae; genus Pseudocercospora; species Pseudocercospora fijiensis. The sequence goes on from NW_006921536.1 coordinate 5,745,730, forward strand.
AATTCATTGTTTCTAACCCTACAGTATAAGATTGCTATAGCCCGTATTGTTAATAAGCAAGCGTAGGATAAGCGGCTTACCGGACTCCGCGACGGCTTAAAGCATATTAATGCTCTTACTATATTAACAGTGCGTATTAAGGACACAGATAGGAGAAGTTATAATAACTCCGTAGTCGACATCGCTATATACAGTAACAGCGATAGTACTACTATAGTTAATCCGGCTGCTAGTACTACTAGATATATATAGTGTATACTACGTAAGATAGCGAGGGTGCTATTAAGCGAACTTATAGAAGGGGATAGACGAGCGTTTATAGATAAGCTATTACGTGCTTAGTAAAAGGACGCTTTTGCTACTGCTCGTATAGATTAGCTTAGAAGTAGCCGTAAGACTAGATCTAGCAAGAATTAGTCGATTAATACTAATAGCTATTTGCGCTATAAGGGTAGGCTCTATATCCCTACCGAGTATTCGATCCGACAAGAACTTCTTAAGCGATACTATAATAGTAAGCTTGCCGGTTACTATAGTATAGAGAGGTCGTACGAGCTACTATCGCGTATATACTACTAGCTAAATAGTAAGCGGGATATAAAGGACTACGTAAACACGTATGCCGTATATTAACGAGTTAAAGCACTAAAGCACTTACTATTTAGCGAGTTGTCTTCACTCCCTATTCTAAAGAAGCCTTTTATAGAGCTTATAATAGACTTTATTATAGGTCTTCCCCCTACTAAGCGAAGAGGAAGCAAGGACGTCTTTAACGCTATACTAGTCGTTATAGACCGATTTACTAAGGGTGCTCGCTATATTCCTACTCGGAAGGATTAGACGGCTATTAATATAGCTAAAGCACTATAGAACAATATCTTCTATAGCTATTAGGGGACCCCTAAGGGGATAGTCTCCGATAGGGGCTCGATATTTATATCGCACTATTAGAGCGAAATATACCTATAGCTAAGACTAAAGCATCGGCTATTAATAGCCTTCTATCTAGAGACTAACGGTTAAATAGAGAGACAGAATGCTACCCTATAGCAGTACCTACGTAGTTACATTAACGAGAACCCTAAGGATTAGGTCAATCTCCTATAACTAGCCGAATTCGTATACAACAACAGTGTCTACTTATCTACTAAGGTATTACCTTATTTCGCTATAATAGGAAGCAACCCTACGCTACTATAAGACCCCCTATCGCTCGAGGCCGAGCGTAAGGAAAGGGAAGCGGGTTAACCTAAGACACTAGCGGCTATTAAGAGGGTTTAAAAGATACGAGAAATTCACGCTAAGATAGCTAACAAACTAGCAAAGGCCTAGGCCTATTAGAAGGCCTACTATAACAAATACTACCTTCTAATAACCTTTAAGCAAGGCGATATAGTTATGCTTAGTATAAAGAACCTCCGCATCCGTAAACACCTATTACCCGATAGTAAAACAAGGCCTAAGCTCGCACTAAGATACATTAGCCTATTCCGTATCCGAGAACCGAAGGGCATATAGGCCTACTAGTTATAGCTTCTACCCTATTACACTATCTATAACACCTTCTATATATCCCTTCTTAAGCTATACTATTAACGCGAAGGCGATGAAGCGCCTACTAAGTTAGAAGAAGTCTTAGCTAATAGTAAAGAACTATAGTCTATAGAACGTATCCTATAGCACCGGACTAGGAAAGGCAAGAAGGAATACCTCCTAAGGTAGTAAGGCTATTTACCTAAATAGGACTCGTAGGAAGCTAAAGGTTCCTTTAAGGACATAACCGAGTTATTAGATAAGTATTAGACTAGCGTAAAGAACAAGAAGAAGGCTAAAAGCTTACAATATTACTATTAAGGCCTAGGACAATGCTATCCCCGGGGTACTATTAGCTAACTAATTAGAGGCCGGCAAACTAGGATAATAAGACTATACTAGGCGCGCTACGACGCGTTAATTAATTAATCGCATACTCTTTTAAGGGCTCTACCTCTTTACTAACGCGCCCTACAGGTCCCCCTCTTATTCCCTTATTCTATCGAGGCCTCGAGGCCTAGGCAATCGGCGAGGACGGCGCGGCCGGCGCGGCTATATTAGTAATAGTATTGCGGAGTGTATTGCTATTAAGAAAGGAAGGATATAGCTATATTAGTAACGGTGTTGCCGAGTTATTATTAGTTAAAGAAGGAAATTAGAAGAAGGTAAAGTTAGCGCTAAGACGACTAGCGCCGCTATTATTAACATTACCTACTATTGTTACCGTACCTACGGAGACAAACTTACCTATACTACGAGCCTAAGGCACCTTTAATTAAAACTTTGATTAAAACTTTAAGCCGCCTAAAAGATTAAGCGACTAGTAGACTAACTAAGGGCAAAACTATAGAGCTAAGCTAGCCGGGGTCGATCTTACGGACAATAGATTACTCCTCGATCTATCTAACCCTTTAAGCGAGGCGAACCTCTACTACTATACTTATAATAGCCTTTACCTATAGAAACTAGACGAGCTGTGTTTTTTAAAAGATAAGATAAGATTAACAATTAAAGGCTACTAAACCTAACTAATTAGGGCTAGCGAAACTACGAACAATAATAGCCCTCGTAATAATAAGAACAACCCTCGGAAGCGGACATTTCTAGGTCTTTTAAGAGTAGACGCAAAGAACTCGGTACGACATTACTTAGAACGGAGGCAGGGCTATAATACCTCGTACGTCTACCTATTATAGTAGGGAAGACGCGCTCGTATTATAATTAGTCGAAGGCCCTCAATTCTTATAGATATATATTACTTTATAGTTTGTTATATAGGAGATAGCGCAGTTAGAAGTTAGACATTGTATTAGAAGGTAAGGTTTGACATAGTTACATAATCAGGTAGTTAAGTGTTTAATTTAGCGCGGCTAAGCAGCTTATTAGACTTGCTAAGTTAGTAGCAACGGAGGTCGAGGTTAGAATATAGAAAGGCTACGAGGGCGCGGCCTTTAGAAGGGAAGCGTGTATTAGAGGCTATGCGTAATTAGTATGTAACTAGCTCGAGTGAAGCTAGGGTCTTAGTGCCTTAGGCAGGGCTTAGCGCTTAGCGTTAGGCTAACTAGCCTGCCTTCCTCCTTCTCCTCCTAGTTCTCTATCGAATACTACCTATACCTACTGCTGCCCTGTCTACCTGCTAACATAACCCTTTTTACACTTATATAACACTAAGGTGCTAAGGACACTACTATACCTAGTATATGCTTAGGCTAAGGGCAAGAAGCTTATTTCTAGAAGGCTACGAAAGTACGACGTTTCTATCCTTACTCTATATAGTTATATTGCTACTAACCTAATAGAGCTAGACACGGCCTATAATAGTAATAGGTACCTATTCTATACCTACGACTTAAATATAGGACTTTACTTTAGTTAGACTATTAGCAATCGAACTAAATCAACCTTGCTATAATACTAGAGCTAACTAGCCTTATTCGTACGTAGTATTAGTAGGGACATTATCTACCTATTATCCGATAATAAAGGAGCGATTAGTAGAATGCGTTTTCGTTCCTACTTACGTAATAACTATACTACCTAGAGGCTATTAGCACTATATACCCCTAAGCAAGACCTAGTAGAACGAGTAGGCCGCACTATTATTAAAGTAGCTAGGGCCCTTATAATACATATACGCTTTCTATATAAGCTATAGCTAGAAGGAGTTTATATAGCAACCTTCTTAATTAATCGTTTACTTAGGTTACGCTCTACCGACTATTTAATAAGGACACTATTTAAAATCGGAACTAGATATAAGCCTAATATAGCCTATATATACTAATTTAGCGTACGAGCCTATCTACTAATCTATAGTACGGAAACAGACCTAGCATCGTATAAGCGAAAGGATATCCTACTAAGAACTATAAAGGTAGCTTTACGTACTTATATTAGATACCTATATAGTTATAAAGGCTATTCTATCTATAGGATCTAGGTACTATTACGAATAATAGCCCTACGAATAAGGGATGTTATCTTTAACGAAACCCTGTTCTATAATAGATACGATAATAATCTTAGAGTTAACCTTACTAACTAAGAGCTAACTTAATTTAGTAATCTCGAAGAACTATAAACAACCGCCTCGGGGCATTAATTTAATAATCTTCGAGAAGCCTATAATATACCCTTAGACCTCGTATAGTTTAGAGCTAAGGGGGTAGATATACTATTAGAACCTAGAAGATTAATAATTGTCGATTCTATAGGGCTAGTAGATCTAGACTAAGAATAGCTACTACTAACTACGCCGCTATTAGTTAAATAACTTAGCCTAGTACCGAAGCAATAGCCTATATAGTAATAAGACTTTCTAGTTAAACTAAATAATACTTAGCTACCTCGTAATAATATATTAAATAGATTAGCCTAATAAGGATCCTCTAAGAACGATGCTAGCGATAAAGCCTCTACTAACAATATAGACGTACTAGGTTATATAGATAATATAGACTTCAACTTGCTATATACTAAGCTAGCTAAATTGCTAATACTAATTGAAGCCGCTAATATATCTTATCGTTACTTACTAAATTAAGGCGGTCCGTACTACCGCGTTAACAATCTAAATAAGCGATAACGAACAGCTACGATCTACTACAATCGAGAGCAAGTAAGGCACCTTCTATTATTTAGTAGCCTTTAAATAGCCGCCGAGTATAAAGTACGCTTTATATAGCCTACTCGAACTCGACTAAATAAGTCTAATCTATCTAATTCCCTAGAACCGCTACTACTTCTACGCGAAGAGTATAATCTAACTCTTATACTAAAAGTTTCGAGCCTACTAGCGGAGCTACGTAACTAGCGACAGGTACTTAAGAGCAAGTTTAAAGAGCATTAGATATACGCTATAAGAGCTGAGTTTAATAAGGCGCTTAAAATAGGAACATTTAAGTAGGTAGATATTAATAAAATGCTAGATAAACTAAGTCTTCTACCGCTTACCTAGGTGTTTAAATACAAAGGCGACGCTAGCGGAAGATTAGTGAAGTTTAAGGCAAGAGTATACGCAAGGGGTAACCTATAGAGGAATATATACTTAGATATATATACTTCGATACTAGCTATACGAGTATTTAGAGCTCTAATAGCTATTACCGTTAAGTTTAACCTAGAAGCGGACTAACTAGATGCTATTAACGCATTATTGAATGCTACTCTACTATATATACTATACCTTAGGCCGCCTAACGGTTTTAAGTAGAAGGGCAAGGTACTAAGGCTTATCTAAGTATTATATAGATTGTACGAGTTACCTCGACTATAGTATAATTACTTTACTATAATATTAGAAAACAAGCTTAGCATGCAACTAGTAGACAATATAGACTGCCTATATACCGATACCGACAAGCATGTATTTATCTTCTTTTACGTTAATAATATAGTATTATTATATTACCCTCTTTATAAGTAGAAGGCAATAGACCTTAAGCAACGCCTAATAAAAGAATATAAGCTTAATAACCTTAGTAAGCTATTATAGTTCCTTAGTATTGAAGTAAAGCGCAATCGTAATACTAAGCAACTATAGTTATTATAGAAAACATATACTAAGAAGATAGGTTAGCGGTATACTATTAGTACCGATACTAGTCGAAGGGCTAAAGCACTACTACTAACTAGGTATAAGCTATATAAGAAGCTAATACCTAATAAGGTTAGCAAAACGCATCTAGATCTAGCCGCTATAGTAGCATATTAGAGCCGTATTAGGTTACTAAACTTTGTAGTAGTCTAAATAAGACTAGAAATTGCTAAGGCAGTATTACTACTATTAAAGGCTCTATAGAACCCTAGGTAGGAGGATATAGCTACTGCTAACTAGTGTATTAAGTACCTCCTTTAAACGAAGGACCTATATCTAGAATATAATAATGCTAGACTAACAATTACGGCATACTTAATATATAAGCTTAATAAGTTTTATAGTGCTTCTAATGCCTCTTATAGTAACTATAAAGGAACAAGGCAGTTATAAGAGGGTTAGTTGTTTAGCCTATTTAATAGACTAGTTAATTAGAAGGTAGTACGACAGTTAACTGTTACTAAGTCTATAACAGAAGCGGAGCTACTTGCAGCGTTATATGCAGGCTTAGAACTAATCTAGTAAGAAACGTTTCTTCCGCTAATATAAGGGCTTACCTTAAATAAGAACCCTATGCTATACTATAATAACACTTAGACTATCC
>NW_006921536.1:5752062-5812235 GCF_000340215.1 Pseudocercospora fijiensis CIRAD86
CCCCCGCCAGGAGAGTTTCCAAGCTTTAATACCTTAAGAGTTGTGAGGGGTTTTATGAGCAATTTGGGGTTTTAGGGCTTTCAACTAATTGCCCGCAGGGTAAGTTGGGGTTACCCCCTAGGGGTGTCTGAGGGGGCAACTCTTTTTACAAAACCCTTTCCCTGTTCAGCAAAGGGAGGGCACTTGTTTAAAACAATGGGTGGGGGGCCCCCCCCCCCCCCCCCCCTACTAGCTATAGCTAAGTTAATTAAACATACCTTTATCGATTAGCGCTAACAAAAGTGTCTAATACGATAGCGACGACTAATTAGGATAGCGGATTCAACCTTACTTCCTAATACGTTATTGTCGCCTATATTATTACTTTAAACGTTACTTCTACTAACTAATAACAAGTCTGCGGCGATTATATTAGTGCTAGTAATAATAGTATAGTAGTCTTAGCTAAGGGTAGCGTCCTTAGTTTAAGTTACCTATTCTAATTTATTAAATCTATTTAACTAATATATACCTTACTTAATCCTTTATCTAATTAAATAGACGCTACCTATACGATTAATCTAATAACCGATAGTAACGGTATAAAGGGCTAAGTTTAAATTAAACTAACTTTACTAACGACACGAGTTCTTATATAAGGCTTAATAGTGTCGGTCTATACTTTAACTACGTAGGAAGACAATAGTTCCTAGTAATAGGGACTATATATAAAGGTATATATATAGTCCGGATTATATAACGATATCCTTCTAGGGTAATCGGGGTATAAAATAAGACTCTCTTATATATAGTATAGATTTAAACTAATTTTTTGCTATTTAATAAAGTACTATATAAGAAGTTAAAAGGATTAATTTTTCTTTTGTTTGTATATAAAGAAGTATTAACTACCTTGCCTAAAATAGAAGGCAAGCCCCTTCTTTTTATACAAGCTAAGGGGGTATATAACGCGTTAGCTTAGTTATATAACAGGTACGTAACTTCTTAGCTTAAAGAATTTTCTATACTATATTTTAGACTAGAGAAGAGATAGAATATAGGCAATTAACGAAGCTAATTTAACCGCCGGCAATATAGTATTACGTAAGTAATCCACTGCGCTATGCGTAATAATATACAGTAGGGACTACAGCTTTAAGACTATGCTAACTAAATCCCGTACTATTAGAGCCTTCTTCCCTATAATAAGTTAAGATATTATTGTAGAGTACTTTCTACCTATAAAGCGAGGCACCGTAACGGGATTCTACTTGTAAGGCCTTGTGCTTGCACTAGCTATAGGTCGAATAATAGGAGGTATTATTACACTATACACTACATAGAGAGTCATCCTCTAGGTCTAGTATAGAATGATGGGCTTGACCCTTACCCTAAACAGTCCCCTGATTTTGCCTGGGATCGGCTCAATAACAGGAAGTATCGGTTCACAGTTAACGAAGAAATTAGACACAGAACATGAGTCTGTATTTCTCATTTTGCTCATAATCTTGGCTTCCCATTCGTGCTCGAATCTGCAACTGCCAGGTTCTTGGTATTGACGCGTGTGAACCATGGATGTACAGGCGGCGAATCCTTTTCGATCGTAGCTGTGAAAGTCGGCTTTCGCTTCTCCAGAAACGCTGCAACAGCCTCATCATTGTCGCTGCAAGCCAAGTCAGCACCACTGAAATCACAACACGCAATCCATCAAGGTCGATACTCACGCCTCACCCCTCATGTGCGCCATGATTCGACTTTCCAGCAAATGCGCCTCCTCGGCACTCTGCATTCCACGCAAAATCATTTCCCTAATCATGAACGTACTGACCGTACTCGTCTCTCTCGCAATCCCTTCCGCAGCCTCGAGGGCTTTTGGAAGAACATCTTCCTGCCTCTCAATCAAGTCCGAAAACAAGCCTTCAAGCTTCCTACTACTCGCAGGAATCGTGGAGCCAGTTACGCAAAGCTCAAGTGCTCTCGCAGCTCCAATCAATCTCGGCAGGAAGAAACTCGAACAACCTTCGATAACCACACCTCGTTGGGAGAACACGAAACCAATCTTGGCCTTCGACCACACGATTCGCATGACGCAGGCCAGTGTCATTGTGATACCGATACCTATCGCATGGCCCTGAATTGCCGCGATGGTGGGTTTTGTACATTGGTGGATTGCGAGGGAAACTCGACCTCCACTACATTCATTCTCCGTCAGCAGTCATAAATCAAACAAAATCAGAAGGACAATTTTACCCATCTCGATGCGTCTTCTCAGTCTCCCATTTCCCATTGCCTCGAAGCTTGAATCCTTGGTGTAGATCCTGTCCGGCACAAAACATCCTACCATGACCTGTGAGGACGATGCATTTGACACGGTCGTCAATGCTGGCCAGTCGAAAGAAGTTTTCGAGCTCATCGGTCATGATGTCTGTGAATTGATTGTTGTGGTTGGGTCTGTAGAGTGTGCATATTAGGATTGGAGTTGGTTCAGGCGAGGAGGCGGGATAATGGGATATTCGGATCTCCCGGTATGGGAGAGATGGGTAGGATTGAGGTAGCTTGGTGGGAGTAGGTTGGCCAGAGGACATCTTGGACGACGATTTGATGAGCGCAGTGAAGGATTTTGCGTTGGTGTTGTCTCGATGAAGTGTAGGTACTTCAATGTTGGTATTATGATTACAATAGAGTTCCGAACTGCCGAGGTCGATCTCATAACAGTGCGGAGTCTGATGACTTTGCTACGTTCAACCACCTTATGTTCGAATTTTTCATCTGATGAGTAGTGAGTCCTTGTCGCATCACCGAGGCAGCTAAGATCCAGATGTTCTCAATGCTGCACTCGTACAATCGGACCGGCAACTCTCCGAAAGTCACGATCCCATAGGACAACCGAACCTCAGTTAGAGATCTTGAAAAATCTGTCTCCGTCCCGAGCAGCACGCTTTTGCAATGCGTCTGCGATCCTGACGCCGCGACCTGAGGCTTGCACGAGTGACCGACTTGGTGTTATACGCTTTGCGCGCTTCGCAAATACCGCCGCCGAGGGTAATAGTGACATTCATTCGATTGCGGTATAATCGATTAGTGTACATAGTCCGGCTCTTCCCTAGCTTCCTCGACCTCCTTGAGCAGTGCCTAATGCTCCTTCGGCTGAGGCATTTTATGAACCCATTCTAGCTTTGTATAGGTTATATACTTCCCTAGGTCTACTGCCTTCTTATCGCGATAAGCGCGGTATATAGAAGGTATTATATTAGTATGTCCGTACGATGCTATAAGTAGACCTAGTAGAGCGTTTTAGCTACTTATTACGCTAATACTAATACCTTCGGATATACTAGATCCGGACACTCTTAGCGGCTCTATTAGGCAATAGTTAAACCGGACCTATAGAGGCCGCTCCGGTTATCGAGTAGCCTCTATAGATAGATCTTATACCTTTATTTAGATACTAAGTATTAGGAATAGTTAGATAGGGTAGAAGAGGCCGCTTAGTAGAGACTCTATCTCGTACCTATAACGCGTAGAACTCCTATAGAATCGCGTACTACTAGAACTACTCTACTTTATTAGTATTTCTTAATAAATTAAAGTATAATATCTTAGATAACGTTCTATTTAGATTCTACTATTTACGCTAGTATAACTCTAGCTCTAGTAATAGCCTCTTAAGAGCCCTCTATAGTATCGAGCGACTTCTATTATAACGACTCGCTAGCTATTAATGCCTTGTCTCGTACTAAAGTTAAGATATAATAAGTAGCCGTAAATTATACTAATAATATTACTACCGCTTAAAGGGCCGCTATAGCGAGAGCGGCTTAGTTTAAGGTATAAGAAGAGATAGCGAAGCCGTTAATCGAGCGTCTATCGGTACCTCCGGATACTCCGTAACTACGTATACTAGTACTAAGTAAGATACCTACGCCTAGTAATATAGCGAGTTAACTAGCTAGTCGATTAAAGAAGAAAAGCGCTTCTTAGCGGCAAAAGACTACTATCGCTACGCTTAAAGAAGAGGGTAGAAAAGTAACTAGAGATATAGGTAGAGATAGCCGTAATATAGCGAATAGTACGTTACGAAAACTTTATTACCGATCCTATCGATTCTATTAATCCTAGCGATCCTAAGCTATCCTAGAACGATAAATAGGTAACTTATAAAAGTTAGACTTTTGTATAATACTATACTAAAAATAGAACATTTTTGTTATATATTACTAAGCCGTAAACCTTCTAGATAAAAAGATATAAAGGAAAGAAAATCGCTTTCTAGATATCTTACTTCTAATTTATCTTTTTTTCTAGTAGGTTTATAGCTTAGTAATATAGTAGAAAGGTACTCTTTTTTTAATATATTATTATAAAAAAATATAAAATTTATAGATTCTCTACGAAACTAAAGCTAGGGAAAAGAAATAAGTAATATAGTATTTTAGCTTTTTCTAAGTTATACTTTACTGTTTTTAGAAATCTAAAAAGAAGAACTTAATCTTGTACCTACTAACAAGAGTATTAGAAGTTTTCAAGTCTTAATACCTAGTAGTTATCTAGGAATCTAGAAAGGAATCTCGAGTGTTTCGAGTATACTTTTTTTCTAAAGTCCTGCTTATTAAGCGTCGGCTTTAAAAAGAAACCTTAACGGAATATCGGCTATATTTAACGAGACCTTAACGAAAAAAAATTATTTATAAAAAAAACCTACTAAACCGCTAAACTTAACCTATATTAATACGTAATATCCTAAAATACCTCGTAGTATTAGTAGTAGTAATCGGGCTCTAACTTATCCTACGCTTATCCTACGTCCTTTACGTTCCTAGGCCTCGAATTTCGGGATAGCCCGTCTCGAAATTTACGATCGCGACGATCCTATCGATAGGATCGCGACTCCGCGATTCCGAGCGATCCTATCTAATAGGATCTTTAACGTATAATCCTAAGGATTTTAAGGATCCTAAGGCTCCTAAGTAATCCTATCGATAGGATCGTCGCGATTAGGAAAAAAGTTTTTATAACGTAGACTTCTAGTACTAATACTATATACTAGTAGAAGAGGTAGATTAGACGACGAGGCGTTATTACTATTAGTATATATCTATAACGATAATTAGTACCAATTTAGAGACAGCTTCTAGAACGTTATAACGGCTCTCTTCTAGTAGAATAGCGGACCTATCTATAATAGTCTCGACCGTATAATAAAGACCTACGAGATACAGTAGCGTACCTACTTTACTAATCTATCTAAGACTAGTACTAAGAACGAGACTAATATAAGTATAGTAATAAAGGATAAAATAGCGTTTAAGGATAAGAAGAAATAGAAACAAGTCGACTATAAGAAGATAGTATAGGCGGCTACTATAGAAATAGTAAAGTCGTAGATTAAGTAAGCGAAGATAATAGTTAGATAAGGAGATAAGAAAATAGTAGATACGCTATTAGATAATAATAACGAGGTTATAGAAGATTAAGACCTAACTATAGATTATCTAGACGAAGATATAAGCGACTTTAATAATACTACCGACGAAGACGACTCTCGGTTAATAATATAGCCGTTAGTACGACTAAACTTTAATTATAGGTCTTTATCGTCGAGTATAACTCCGACTCTAACTCTATTAGGTAGAAGAGATAGGTCTACGAGTATATAGTTAGCGCGTAGATAGAAGAAGCGTAAGAAGCTAGTTAATAACGAGTCGACTAACTTATAGCTAGATTTAAAGAAGTTAATAAGTTATATAGCTTCTTATATAGATAGTAGCGTATAGTAGGATATAGCAACTACGATAGCTATTACTAAGTTAAATAAAGGAATATAAAGAATGTAAAGAGATCTCGCTCTAATAATAGAATAGATAGTATAGGAGTAGAGGTAGGAGTTATAGGCATAGGTATAAGCGTAAATAAGCGAGTTTAACTCCGAGAATTTTGACTTAGGTCCGCCGATCTACCCTACGTAGCTATAGGGTTAGGAATAGGCGTACGGTAGGGGGGCAGGGGTCTAGCTAATTAGCTATAACTAGCGATACAATAAGGGCCGCTAGCTAATTAGCTATAACTAGCGACAGAAACGCTTACTGCGCGCGACTACGTATTATACTACGACCTAGGAGTATTATACTAGTAATACTAAGTCTATAAGTACCGTATTACTATATTTAGTACTTAGTTTATATATAAATTAGCTAGGGTGTCTAAGTAATTTAAATAAAATCTCTAAGTAATAAAGTAAAAGGGTTTAAAAACGATATTTTTATTTCTACGTATTATACTATAACCTAGGAGTGTTATACTAGTAATATTAAGTTTGTAAGTACCCTATTACTATATTTAGTACTTAGTTTATATATAAATTAGCTAGGGTGTCTAAGTAATTTAAATAAAATCTCTACTATAAGGCACTTTAGGGTTAGAGTTAGGCGTATAGCGGGCGTATAGTAGGGCGCCGGCGTCGAGCTAATTAGCTATAACTAGCGATATAGCAAGGGCCGCGGGCTAATTAGCTATAATTAGCGATAGGAACGCTCGCCCTCGCGCGCGACGTCGACGAGCCCTATTTACTATTTATCGCCTCCCTTATAGAACTATTCTCTATTTATTCGATATTATAATATTAAAGGCATAAAAGAATATATTCTCGCGCCTGCTCGTAGGCCGCCTATATATATTACGAGCTAAATAAGAAGGCGGTCGTATTCTAAGTCGTATCTCGACTACGCCTACGTTAGGCTAATTAGCTATAACTAGTAATATAGCTCTAGCTAATTAGCTATAACTAGCGATATAGCGAGGCTTAGGGTTATACCTCGCTACCTCCTACTCGTAGCTCTTCTTATATCCTCTAAAGCATTTCCCTTCGGCTTTGTAACTATATATATTCTATAGAAACGTGTTATTATATAGTACTAACTACTTTATTAGAATACGACGAAGCGCTTCTAGTTAGTAAGCTACTTCGTTAGAATACGTCGAAGCGCTTCTAGTTCTAGCTAGTAAGCCGCTTCGTTAGAATACGATAAAGCGCTTCTAGTTAGTAAGCCGCTTTATTAAAATACGACGAAGCGCTTCTAGTTAGTAAGCTACTTTATTAGAATATATCGAAGCGCTTCTAGTTCTAGCTAGTAAGCTACTTTATTAGGATACGATAAAGCGCTTCTAGTTAGTAAGCTGCTTCGTTAGAATACGTCGAAGCGCTTCTAGTTAGCAAGCCGCTTCGTTAGGATACGACGAAGCGCTTCTAGTTAGTAAGCCGCTTTATTAGGATATAACAAAGCGCTTCTAGTTCTAGCTAGTAAGCTACTTCGTTAGAATACGTCGAAGCGCTTCTAGTTCTAGCTAGTAAGCCGCTTCGTTAGGATACGATAAAGCGCTTCTAGTTAGTAAGCCGCTTCGTTAGAATACAACGAAGCGCTTCTATTTAGTAAGTCGCTTTATTAGAATATAATAAAGTGCTTCTAGTTCTAGCTAGTAAGCCGCTTTATTAGGATATATCGAAGCGCTTCTAGTTCTAGCTAGTAAGCCGCTTTATTAGGATACGACGAAGCGCTTCTAGTTAGTAAGCTACTTCGTTAGAATATGTCGAAGCGCTTCTAGTTCTAGCTAGTAAGCCGCTTCGTTAGAATACGACGAAGCGCTTCTAGTTAGTAAGCCGCTTCGTTAGGATATATCGAAGCGCTTCTAGTTAGTAAGCCGCTTCGTTAGGATATAACGAAGCGCTTCTAGTTAGTAAGCCGCTTCGTTAGGATATAATAAAGCGCTTAAGAAATATTAAAGTAAGAAGGCGTATATATTCTAAGTCGTATCTCGACCGCGCCCGCGTCTAGCGAATTAGCTATAACTAGCGATATAGCCCTATCCGATATACCTCGCTATATCCTACTTATAGCTCTTTTTATATCCTCCGAAGTATTTCCCTTCGGCTTCGTAACGATATATATTATATAGAGACGTACTATTATATAGTAGTAAGCTACTTTATTAGGATACGACGAAGCGCTTCTAGTTAAGAAATATTCGGGATATTGCGAAGTAAGAAGCTAGTTATACTCTAAGTCGTATCTCTACTACGCGCGCGTCTAGCTAATTAGCTATAACTAGCGATATAGCCCTCGCTTCGTTAGAACGCGACGGAGCGCTTCTAGTTAAGAAATATACGGGGCACTACGAAGTAGGCTTACCTACTAGCTATCTACCTCGGTATATCTCGAGTCCTAGCTATCCCTATCCCCCTAAGCATTTCCCTCTAGCTTTATATTAATATATCTTCTAAAGAGACGTATTCCCCTACTTCTTACCCTCTAGTTCCGTAAGTAGGGATTTACCTATCTTCTTAGCTATAATTTTAGTCTTATATTAAGTATAGGAGGTACCCTTTCCCGAAATCTAGCTAACCTATCTACCCGATATTAATTAAATATTATTAGAACCTAGCTAACTATCTAATTAAATAGCCTTCTTTCGCTATTACGGAAGGCTACTACGAACCTTACCCTGTATCTCGTATTACTCTACCTATCGCCTAGCAAGGACTTTTACCTTTAATAATAGACCTACCTATAATACTCTTTAGGTTTACTTATCTTATAGTACGATAGAGGAATAACTTAAAACTTTTAGTATATACCTAAAACGCCTAGTTTTAGGTATATACCTAAAGTTTTAAGTTGTTTACGGTATCCTTTAATTGCTAGACTTTAGGTTTTATAACGTCTACGGGAAGGCTATAGATAGTATACGAACCTACTTATATATACTACTTTATACGCAAAATATACTATATTACTATTCCTTGCTCTCTTATATATAAAATATATCGCTAGAAAGGGGTAGCCCTTTCTAGTATTAGTAGTTTCCGCGAGATAGAACTACTACCTCCTCGAATTCTATACTTATTAGCGAGGCTTATATATAAGCTTTGCCCTCCGCTATTAACGGAATTAATACGATACCGCCTAAAGGATAGCGTAAGCTACTCGGTACTAAAGAGAAAGAGCGGAAGAAGAAGGCCGAACGTACCGCGAGGAAGTTAGTAAGTATAGCTCTACGACGAGCCTAGAAGAAAGTATAGTAAGCCGAGTAAGACCTAGGTATAGTATCTTCTTCGTCTACGCTACTACTATATCTAGCCGCTATATCGTCTACCTCCTTAGCTACCTAATCTATCCCCTATATTAACCCTCTACTTCGTAGCTAAATAGCCGTAGTAGGTAGTTAAATACTCTAGAGTTAGTACTATTCGGCTAGTTAGGGATAGCTACTTCTCCTAGTACTATAACTACTACCGCTCTCTTTATAGATAGCGCTATATATAAATACTAGAGATAGGCTATAGCTCCTCGCTATCTATATTAACTAGCTCGAGATCGACGATATTATCGCGATAGTCGATTAATTCGCTAGAGCTAACGCCGCTAGCTCTACTCTAAGGGATAGTACTTCTATATCTATCGTTTAATAATCGATCGTATAGGCTATCCCTACCTACGACTAGCCTCGGTTAGCTATTCGGCGGGCTCCTCTACGTCCCCTTCTCTCTAAAATAAATAGTACTTAACTAGTATATCTATCTAATACTCTCCCTCCGTATATAGGTCCTTTTATCCTATATAGAATAGTTTACTACCCCGCTCTAATAGCTACTAGACCCCGTTAGTCCGCTATAGTATAATCTCTACTAGCGCTAGCTTCTATACTAGCGATATCTCTTGCGCTAGCTTCTATACTAGCGATATCTCCCGCGCTAGCTTCTATACTAGTAATATCTTCCGCGCTAGCTTCTATACTAGCGATACCTCCCGCGCTAGCTTCTATACTAGTAATACCTCCCGCGCTAGCTTCTATACTAGTAATATCTCCCGCGCTAGCTTCTATACTAGCGATACCTCCCTAGCTAGCTTCTATACTAGTAATACCTCCCTAGCTAGCTTCTATACTAGCGATACCTCCCTAGCTAGCTTCTATACTAGCGATATCTCCCTAGCTAGCTTCTATACTAGCGATATCTCCTACGCTAGCTTCTATACTAGCGACGCCTTCCTAGCTAGCTTCTATACTAGCGACGCCTTCCTCGCTAGCTTCTATACTAGCGATACCGCCTAAGCCTAACTCTTAAGGAAGCGTAGCTTATTCTTCCCTATTACTAGCTTCGAAGTCTACTACTTAATCTACTTCGCCGACTTCTCGAAGAAGTCTCTTCTTCCCTCCTATTCTAGAGAGCCTTTCGTTACCTACGACGCCGCCTAAGCTAGACTTCTAAGTAAGCGTAGCTTATTCTCCTCTATTACTAGCTTTAAAGTCTACTACTTAACCTACTTCGCCGACTTCTTAAAGAAGTCTCTCCTTCCCTCCTATTCTAGATAGCCTTTTATTACTTACGACGCTACCTAAGCTAGACTCCTAAGTAAGCGTAGTTTATTCTCCTCTATTACTAGCTTCGAAGTCCGCTACTTAATCTACTTCGCCGACTCCTCGAAGAAGTCTCTTCTTTCCTCCTATTCTAGAGAGCCCCTCGTTACCTACTTTAAAAGATAGGACAAATTAACTACTAGCTTTAGTATAGTATAGTCGACCGATTATAAGTACGAGTATATCTAAGTCTAATTCTAGAGATAGTAAAGGACGGAAACTAATACTACTACTACTACTTATAGCAATAGTATAGGCTACCGAGGGTAATATAACCTATAGTAATATAGGCAGCTATGTTTAGCAAGATAGGATAACGAGACTGTCGCTTAGGCTAATAACTAGAGCCCTGTAACATAGGCATTGTAGAAGTGTGATATAAACAATGTACTATACGAGGTTAATAATCTATCTACTCTATAGAAGGAGGCCTCTTATATAGGCTCAAAACTAGCCTATAGGTATATAGGCCGGTTACTAGCTAATATCCCTCCCTTTCTTCGTGTCTAACTAGACACGTTTTATATTATGCGCGCTTAAAACAAACATATATGCATCCTTAGCGCTCTTAGCTAAGGCTATTCTTAGAACTCCGCAATAATACCCCCGGGGTAGTATTAATCCTAGATACTATAATTATGCAAAAACAACTTCCTAAGCAATACTATATAGACTTACTATTGCTTTAACGCGCCGTAATCCTTACTAGCAATAACCTTATCTGCTAGTCGGTTCTCGAAATCTCCTCCGTATACGTTAAAGCTATTAGCACCGAAGTACTATCCCTCGTAGAAAGCTTAATTAACGAGGAGGTTAGTAGCCTTTTCTGTCGTAGCTTTCTCCTAATCGTATAGATATTCCTTAAGTCCTTCGTTATTAAGCTAGAGGATCTATTTAACTTCGTTCTAAACAACGTAACTTAACTAAGGAATTCTACTAACTAGGGCGTCGGAGATGTAGCCGAGGCCTTCGACTAAGATAGCCGTAGGGAAAGCGAATAGTACGAAGGAGTTAGAGGCTAGGAGGGCGGTTAGATTGCGGTATGCTTTAGCAACCTAAGAGACTATTAGGTTCTCGTAGCCCTTAACCTTAGTGCCGTTAATAACGCGAGAGTAGCCTAGGTTAATTAATATGCGGTTGCTCTTAGTCTTTAGATTACTATATAGTAGGTATAGTATCTAAATAGAGACCTCGCACTCCTTTAGAGGGTTAAGGATCTACTCCGCTTTACGCCCCTTACTATTAGGCTAACTATCGAATATGTAGTCGAGGTCGTCGTCGGTAAGGTGCTTATTAGTAAGCTTGCCGATCTTGCTTAGTAGGACTAGGCTACGAGCCTTAAGCTTCTCAACCTAGTTTATAAAGACCTCGGGCTAATATATACCTTCGACAATAGTAGAGTAGCTAGTCTTATCCTTAGATATAAGGCAGACCTTAATGCGTAGGTAATTAGCACCCTCGCTAGCTACGAGCTTAACTATATCTTGTCCG
This sequence comes from Pseudocercospora fijiensis CIRAD86, assembly GCF_000340215.1. Classification (NCBI taxonomy): domain Eukaryota; kingdom Fungi; phylum Ascomycota; class Dothideomycetes; order Mycosphaerellales; family Mycosphaerellaceae; genus Pseudocercospora; species Pseudocercospora fijiensis. The sequence goes on from NW_006921536.1 coordinate 5,763,943, forward strand.
AGACGAGTAGACTCCTTAGAAGGACAGTTTTCGTAAGTACCGCTAACCTTAAAGAACTTAGTAGGCTTAGGGACGGAGATAAGCTCGTATACGTAATTAGGTCGAAGGGCGATAGCTAAGAGCTATAGGGTAGGGTACTAGCGGACGATTTAGTTACTTATACTATAAGTTTAAAGGGTATTGTAGCCTTCTTGCTTAGACTTAGGCATTATACGCATATACTAGAGGTATATTTTAAACTCCTCCTATATTAGATCGATAAGGAAAGGAAGATATACTCCGCGAGGCTCTTATAACTAACTAAAGACTTAAGGGAAGATAGCGTTGCTAGTCTAGCGAAAGCGATCGAAGGAGGTGCCTTAGCTAAGAATGCCGGTAACGAACTTACTCTAGCGATCCGTTAGCGTAAGGGCGCGAGTAATAGTACTAGTAGGGTTAAACGCGTAGAGTCCTAGAGATGTCGGGGCGGCAATAGGGCGTCTAAGAAACCAGTTAGTATAGGCCTAATCAGCCTTAAGGGCAGCGAAGGCGTCTTAATTAGGAACCTCGCGACTAATCTTTAATAGGCGACCGACGAGGACACTCGCCTTAGTACTAGCATAGAGACTACAGACCTTAGCGGCCTTCTTAACATAGTTAGTATATATAGAGAACGGCTCTTCTCCTAGCTTACTAAGGTCGTCGAGCTATTAATAGATAGAGAGGGCGGTAGGAGCTTCGCCTATTACGGCTTTAGGAACTATATCGATCTTAGTAATAAGGTGCGTAATAGAGTCGCCTTTGTAAGAACTATAGATGTTCTTAGTTAATAGGATCGGCGAGAGCCCTCTATCTCTACGCTCGCTAAAGGAGCCTTCGGAGGAGACATCTTCTAGTAGTATATCTAGTATATTAATATCCGAGTTACTATAGTTAGTACTATAGTTAGTACTAGAAGGGGCGCTATACTTCTTAGTAGCCTTGCGGAGGGCCTAGCGAGTATACAATGCCTTCTTGCGCGCTGCTTCGGCCTTAGCGCGCTCGTCCTTAACTTCCTAAGGGACCTTATAGTTACGGGTCGAGCGACGGTCTTAAGCCTATATCTCCGTAGCGAGCGCGAGACTAGTAGCCGTATCGGCCTCTATTTCTAGGCGAAGAGCCTTACGTTTAAGGACATTAACGATAGGAGCCTCTTAACCTTTAATAATAAAACCTGCACTATTAATACGATAGCCCTTCTCTTTTAGTAGATCCTTAGTTGTCTATATGTTAAGATCGACCTAGACAATCGCATCGTAGTGCTTCTTCTAGTAGGCTGTCGTAAAGTCGTTAAGCGCAAAGGACAAGTTAAGTAACTGCTTACCTACCTTCTTGCTAGCGGTAGATATACGATAGATTATAGTACGGGAAAGATACTCGGCGCCTTAACGACGGACCTTGTACTTGTTAACGAACGAAGAGACCTACTTAGTACGCTCTTGTCTACCGTAGGCGAAGTTAATAAGGCTCTTAGGAAGACTGCTTAGTCCTCCCTAATGTTCGAAGGCCTAGTCGAGGGTCTTAAAGCGTAAACGAATCTAGATACCGGCCGTCTCGAGGCTATAGACGATAGGAAAGGCTTGTTCGATATCTATATCGTTAAGGACCTCGCGCTTAAAGATACGCTTACCGATAGACTAACGTAAGTTGTTTATACCGTACGTAACTAAGATAGTAGCCTTCTTAATGTTCCTATTAATAACGCGTAGTAGGGTACGAGCGTTCTAGATCTTCTCTTAAGGGTCTTTAAGGGCGGTAACGATCTAGAAGCAGTACTCGAGGCTAGTTATAGTAGCTAAGGCGCTATCGGAGGGGGCTTTAATCGGGACTAGTACGCCTAGGTTTAGAGCTAGTAGGTTACTACTACTACTAGCGCCTAGCGGATTTAGGGCGCCGGAAGACATCTTAGTCGACCGGAGCGGAAAGGAGTTAGTAACGAGCTTGTAAAAACGTTCGTAGCTTATTAATAATAATTAAAGGGTTTAAATAGAAGAGGGGGGGGAGGGGGGTAGGCGGTAGTAAGTTAGTTAGTATTCGAGTAGAAGAAAGGGCTTAGAAGGCTCGCCTTAAATAGGGTACGAAGGTAGCGTAGTCCGTATATTCCGGTAAAGCAAACGGATAACGATTATATATAGACCCTAAAAAGTAAAGCTATATACGAGACTCCTTTATTAGTAGGGCGGCTAAAGTTTAATAATCGATCTAGCTAATTACTAGTAGCGACTACGCGCCTTTGTTAACCTCTAGCTTTCGTAGATTCCCGCGCACTCGAAATATAACTAGTTAGTTCGAGTACCTAGTAGTAATCTATAGTAGTAAGGCTAGCGGGACTAATAATACCCCTAGGGTAGTATTAGCTTTTCTCTAGAGATGCTCGGCAACTAGGAGCAAATCGCCTAGGCCTAGCGCAGCTTATATTAGCCTATAGCACTATCGTTATAGATGCAGCATTACCTTTTATAGTAGTAGGTATATAAACGTAGCCCGTACGTTCTTCTTTCTTCTAGACACTAAGCTTAGCGGCCTAAGGTCCCTATTCTTAGAGGCTATAGACCTAGGTTACTACGTCTATCTAAGAGCTAGGAAGGGAGAGGGATCCTCCCTTTCTTAGTATCCTACGTAACTAATACTAATTAGGGTAGGAACAATCTTCTCTAGCGGAGTATCTTATTATCGTTGCTACCTAAGGGCGGTTGCTAGAGACTAGGAATCTAGAGGGAAGTAGTTCTAGAAGGGTAGAGGGGTTAGGTTCGGCTATCTTCCTAATACTACCCCCGGGGTAGCATTAGGAAACTACGCCTCGTATAGTTCTATCTAAGGAAACAAGAGCGAAGGAATAAAGTTATAGCAACATTAATCGAAGGTAAAGGCAAAAGCAAAAGACAATAATAGGATAAACTAAAAGTAACAAACGAGAGCGTAAACATTAGTAGGAATAGACAATAGGTAAGGACTAAAGGTATAGGGCGGTACTATATTAATAGCGCGGAGAACGATCGATAAGAGTAAGGAAGCAACGTAGTAGAGGCAGGTAGAGGCAAGGAAGAGTAAGCAATTATTTAGTCTCGGGATCTAGCTATAATTCTAGGCGGTCTTCGTCGCTAGACTAGTTAGGTTCCTCGGAGTTAGAGTTAGATAGCTAGAAGTCTAGTTTACTATTAGAATCGGAATCAATATCGGAAACGCTCTATATATAGTTAATCCGTATATAACCCTCCCTCTATTCTTAAGTTATTCCTAATAGCTTACTAAGACGAATCTAGGGATAGGCATAGTTCTTAGGCAGAATAGGATCTATAATAGCGGTAGGATCCTCCTCCCGATAGGCATCTAAGGACGGTAGAGGGTCTATAGAGGCACTAACTTCCTCCTTAGTCGGCGGAGGGCGGGTAGGTTCGCGTAACTTAACGATCTTCTTTAGATTAGCCTAAGGGTAAGAGTGCTTTAAGGTAGCACTATCTAGCTCCTAAAGAAGGTATACGGAACCCGAGTAAAGGACCTCCTTTACTCTATAAGGACCCTTCTACTTAAAGGCTAGCTTATAGGAGTAACTATACTCTAGTTCGGACCGGTATAGAAGGACTATATCGCTAACCTTTAGAGGCTCCTAATTAATAGCATTATAGTTATTAAAATACTACTTAGCCTCTTCCCGAAGCCGACGCTGTCGAGTAAGACCCTCTTAAGAAGTCGTAGTTATATCCTTAAGAGCCTTAGCCCGTAGGGTAAGAAGATCTACCCTAGTACGAATAGACCCCTAATCGTAAACGCCGTATATACGGTAGGACAATTTAATAGGAAGAACGGCGTCCCTCCTAATTATAAGTTCCGCTAGTATAAGTCTAGTCGTATCGACAATAGTAGTTCGGTCCGCCTAGAGAAGGGCTAGGACGCGGGTAGAAATAGGAACTAATCTGTCGCTACTATTAGTTATCTTAGACAGGGCATTAATTAACGACCGATAGCCGCGCTTAATAATAGTATTCGACTAGGGATAGTACGGGGAGATACGAACGTTCTTAGCCCTATATAAAACAAGTAGCGCTTAAACCTCCTTAGCTATATTGTTCGTAGCGTTGTCTAAGATAACCTCGTAAGGTGTTCCCTAGCGGTAAAACAGATCCTTAAATAGGAAGGTAGCTATATTACAGGCATTAATAGTACCGCAACCCTTATAGAAATAATAGGCCTCCGGCTATCGAGAAAGACCCTCTCGAATAATATATAGGCTATTATTACGGCTAAGATAGACCCTATCGCTATACTACCGCTCCCTAACTAACTAGGTAGTAGGGATACGTAGCTCTCTTAGACGCCGGTAGCTGTTCCTAAAGTTGCACTTAGGATAGCTCTTATAGTAGCGGGAGACATTAGCCTATACGCCGTCCTACTAGTAGCGTCGACGAAGGATATTAAAGGTGCCCTCCGCCGCCCGGTAGCCGAGCTTATCGTAAACGGAACGAAGGATTTCTTATCGGGCTACTAGATCGTTAATAATACGCTAGAGCGGTATATTAATTATAGCCTGTCGCTAAAGAATGCGATCTTTAATAAGGAACCTCCGAGAATAGCGAATAATACGACGGTATTAACTCCTTAATAGACTAGGAGCTCTCTTCGTATAGGTAAGGAAGTAGGCGATATTATAGGAATCGTCGGAGTAGACCCTATTAAGGATATTATCCCTATCTAGTTCGCCCGCCTTAGTATCGTCCTAGTCCTCGCTGTTAGTAGTAGGGTCTTCGTTAGGCTAGTTACTAGGTTAGTCGTCGGTAGTAGACCTAGTAATTACCGGCATAGCGTTAATATAGAAGGCAGTAAAGAAGGTACGGTTAATAACCGCGTCGATATCCTCTTCTTCTATTATCTCGGCGATGTCTTCTTCTATAGTAGGCTTTCTAGAGAGGCTATCCGGTCTAGTGTGCTTCTTACTAGGAACATAGAAGACGTCGAAATTAAACAAATAGATCTAGGCAACCTACCGAGCTATCGTAGAGTTAGGTAGGTTAGAGGCTATACGGTTAAGTTAATAGACTAGCGTCTAAGCGTCGACTTCTAGGCGAAAGAACACTCTAAAGAGCTAAGGTCGGAACTTCTTAAGAGCCTTGTAGACACTAAGGCACTCTCGCTTGCTAGTATCGTATCGGGCCTCGATAGGTTTCTATAGACTAGACTCGTACCGGATAGGGTAACGTAAGGAGGGCTCCTTACGATTATACTATATTAGTATCTCGCCGTAGCCTTCCCCGCTCGAGTTAATAGCAACAATTAGTAGACCTACGCCTTCCGAGTAGTCGATAGAGGTAAGCGTAGGCGCGCTAATAAGTGCCTTAGTAACCTTGTCCTTAGCGGCTTAGTAAACGGAGGTCTATTTAAACTCTACATCCTTCTTAAGTAAGGCGTATAGAGGCTTGTATACTAACGCAAAGTTTTCGACCTAGATACGGAAGTAGGAGACTACTCTAAGCTAGATCCGGATATCTTTCTAATAGGTAGGGTCGGGCTAGGACACAATCTTTAGGACCTATGCATTGTTAGGATAGCGGCCGTTCTTATTAGTTACAAACCCGATAATATTTATTCGCTTATATAGGAGCTAGAGCTTCTCCCTATATACCGTTAGGTTAGCTCGCTCTAGGTCGTAGAGGATACTATCGAGGTTCTAAATGTGTTTAAGAAAGAACCTGCGGATGCTAGGCTCTACTTCTTTATTATCGTACCTAGTTTTAGGGCCCTTAATACCGATATCGTCGAGGAAAGGCATCGCTACGTAGGAGATATAGGCCGCGAGGACTTGGTTTATAATGCGAACGAACTAGGCTACGGAGTTAGTTGCCCCTTAGGGAAGGGTAGTTTATCTATATAGCCTAAGAGGTGTCTCGAAACTAGTAAGGTCCCGGCTATTAGGGTAGAGAGGTATCTAGTCGTAGCCCGAGAATATATTAACTAGCGAGGCTACTATACAGTTAGTAAAGGCTTCTAAGAACCTATTAGTCTCCGGAGGAAGATTAGTATCTCTAATCGTAACTGCATTAAACTTCTATATAGCGTTAATTAGCCGATACTTCTTTAGCTCCCTTAGAGCTATCTTCTTCTAAACTAGGAAGTATAGATTGCGATACGAGGCATAGGAAGGCTCTAAGGTACTAGCCTTCATACGCTGCCGTATTATGTCCTTAACTATACCTCTTAGGCTTAGGTTTAGCTTAAACCCTAAGTAAGCCTAAGGCTTATACTCGATCGTTCGGATCCTCTATAGAGGGGCAACCTCCGGGTTAATCCTGCCTAGATACGTAAAGTTATATACTAATACGGCTTCGCGGTTGTATAGAAGCTCGTATAGCAAATCTAGTTCAAGATCCGAAAGCTCGATGCTAGGTTTAATATTCGCTAGTCTCTCCGGCGTTAGCCTCGATCCCTTAGGAATAGCGGAGAACTTTTTAGTAATATACCTCTAGTCGTATAGACTATCCCTAGGTATTAATATCGCTTCGCGGTTAAGGTACTTTTATCGCTAGTTAGGATTCCCGCTAGGATTAGACCTATCGGTTATATATACGCTGCCTTTTACGGGCTTAATCTTGTTAGCTACCCTCTTATATAGGGTATATACACTAACCGCTCGTAATACCCGAGCCCTCTCTCTTTAACGTTAGGCCCGGAGATTAGCGTAATAGAACAGCGCGTAAACTTTATTAGAAGTCTCCTTAAGTCGGTAGGTATATAGCTAGTAATCCTAATTTATAATTCCGGCGAAAACGTTAGATTCCTAATAATACCCCCGGGGTAGTATTAGCTCGGCGCTCTAATTAGTTAGTTCGGATTCGGGCTCGGGTAGATCCGCTTCCGGCGGCGATACCTACGATAGTATTATTACCGAGATTCGTATACTAGGTTGTCGTTACCGTATTGTTATACTCGCTATCGCTTCGAGCATTCGCCTCCTTAGTATAGAGCCTAGAAACTTGCCTTAACGTACGGAGCGGCGCACCTCTAGATATAACCTATTTAAGCTATACTAACTTATAGCGCAGATTGCCGGTCTTATAACCGCGCTATAGCGTTTCCCGAAGAGCGCTTAGAAGCAGTAAGGATATCCTCGTAGGACTTGTAGCTAGTGTTTCTAATATAACTAGTAAATACGACTCGATTACCCTTTTAGTTAGCGATAGTTCCTTCCTAGGAGCTATCGTCGCAGTTGCGCTAGACACCCCGGGTTATACGAGACTATAGACGACCTAGAATAATTAGCGTGTTCGGCTTAGCGGCAATCTAGAAGGTAAAGGAAAAGTATATACTAAAGGCGTCTACTATAACATTGTAGTAGGCACCTAATAGCGCAACCTCCCTATTTACTCCCTATATACTAAGGGAAATATCTCTATTTATTAGTAGTCGGAGCTGTTTAGCCTAGCGCTTACTTATAATAAGTGACTCTAAACCGTTATTAAGCATTGCTAGTAACTACTAACTATAGCTTCCGATAGTAACTTAAATATAGATAGCGGGAACGATAGTAAAGGAACGGGTAACTGCGGAAAGGTCTATATTATTAGGGATAGAGTAAAGTTCCTTAGGTCGAGGAGGTCCTACTCGACCGATTTGTTAGCTAGTAAATCGGACAGCCTTAATAGAAACTAAAACCGAAGTAGGGTCGGTATTATTATTATCCCCTCGGCCTATCTCCTTAATCCCCTCTTCGTTAGCATTATCGATAGTCTCCTAGCTCTCGTAGGTTACTAATTCGCCTTCTACTAACTCTTAGGCCCCTAAAAATTTAGGAAGGAACTATAGGGAAGAGACGTTAATATAGTCCTCTCGCCCCTATTTGCGTCGAAGGGCTACAAGGTCTTTTATAAAGGTAGTATCGTTAGGAATCCGGCTCTAGAACAGGTTAGTAGGCAAACCGTATGCTAGAAGCTCCCCTATAGACACGTTAGACTTAAGGTCTAGGAACTATAAAGCCTAGAAGAGAGCATTTGCCTTTATATCGTAAGAGTTAGTAGGCCCGGCACTATACTTCTTTATGTACCTATTAAAGCGAAAGCTCTTTAGGTCGGCTGACTTTCGTTTATAGGCCGGCGGGTTAGCTAGGCCTAGGGTACTACTAAGGTCGGTAGTAGCATCCTCTATATCGATATCTAGAGTCTCTAGGACCTCCGGAGTAGCTATACTAGCTCGGGTTGTACGGTCTTTAGCTATCTAGAGTGTCTTAGTCTTAGCGACTGATTCTCGCTGTTTCTTAGCCTTATTAGCTGCCTACTTCTTAAGTATCCTAGTAGGGGCTGCCGTACTAGGGCGGGTAGGGTTCTAAGGGCTCTTACCCTTACCCTAGGACTAGGTTTAGGACGACTAAGTTTAGGACCTTATAGCAGCGTAGATATCTATACTGTTCTTAGTAACCGCGTAAACATTAGTAACTGCGTCCGGGTCCTAAGATACAAAGTTAACTTTAATAGGCTTAGTAGTACTATTACTACTCCGCTCCTTAACCTGTTTTGCCCTAACCTTCTAAGTTTCTCGTTTAGCAATAGCGGCGAGGGTACTATTTCTAGTGTCCTTAAACTCGATCTTGCTACTATACTTCTTCTCTAAAAGACTCCTAAGTTAAGGTAGCTTCGGAGCTCTGCGATCCTACTCGAAGTTAATCTTGTCGCCGGTGTCGGTATAGTAGAACCGACTATTTACTTATATAACGAGCTTCCTCTTAAGAAGCTCTTTCTAGATAGGGCAGTCTAATTAAACATGTTTAAAACCGCCGTACATCTAGCACTTGCTATCTAAGTTAGAATAGATCTTCCGTATAGTATAGACGTCTACTAAAGGGGCCTTAGGGTAGTTAGGATCGGAGATCTAGTAGACCGGTAGTACATCCTTTAGTATACTAGTATTAATAGCCTCCCTAACTCGCTATAGTACTTTCGTATTAAGGTTAAGCTAGGCTAGGGACTTAGCTAAGTCCGTAACGTCCTAAGAGTACTTAGTAATAGTAGGAGTTATAGTCTTAGGACCGCTCTACGACTTAGGAAGGAACTTAGGTCCTCTGCTTCTTAAGGCATCGCTCTTTACCTAAGCTAGGTTATTCCTGTCTTCGCCGTAAATAAACTTCTTCGCATCGGCGGAGCTATTAATATCGTCCTTAACAGCCTCTAGGACCTCTTTATACTTTCTAAAGGTCTCGGGATTGGCTTCGCTAAGCTTGTAGCGACGGAAGACACGCTTAGCCGTAGACTACGGCAACCCTTTAAGGAGTAGCCTCGTTCTCTAAGAATTCTCGAGGTCCTACTAGTTAATGCCGTCCGCTAACTTAACAAACTCGCGGACGTACTCCTTTAGGTCGTTATCTTCGGTACGCCTCTCTATATAGAGGTTCTCGAGCTACGTACGACTGCCTTTAATACGACGGCTATCGCGATCCCGATACTCCCTTATAAAGGCCTGCTTAAAGACCTCCTAGTCGGTATTAGACTTGTCGTCCTTTTCTAGGTAGCTAACTAGGGTTCTAAGGGTTCGGTAAAGCTTAGTAATAGTAGTCCTCGTAAGGGACCGGACCTTATACTAGTCCGACTCCTCTTCGAGTCCGTACTCGGTTAAGTTGTCCTTAAAGCGTTCTACGTGCGCCGTAGCGTTCTACCCTTCGAACAAAGGGTTCCTACTACTTCCCGGCTCTAGCGGGCGACGCCTATTCTAACGGAGAAGGTTAGTTTACCCTTGAATTATCTTTATAACGACATTATAGAGGGCCTCGGGCGTAGAAGGCTCGACAGCCCCTAGTTCGATAGCGCTTATAACAACTGGTCGTCGCCTGATTTCTTCGTTAATAGGGTCTAGTAGGTTATTAGATTCCGAAGATTCCGCTAATTCGTAATGCTCGCTTTCGCTAGAGCTTATTCGATTGTTATAAAGTAGTTAAAATGAAATGCTATAGGAAAGTGTTTTTAGTGTATGTTATAGGTTTAGTTTGTTTCGATGTTGCTATACGAGAAAATAGTATGCTAGGCTGTTTTCTTCTAATATTACCCCTAGGGTAGTATTAGAATTTGGCCTCCTAGGGGTCGCCTAGACACCCCTAGGAGCTAAGTTTAGTATTAGACGAAAGCCGCTCGGAGGGAGAGACTGCAATCTCTATTTACACCTAGATCTTAGAAACTAGCTTGTATCTCCTTTAGCTAGGCGAGAGGGGGGGCGGGGACCTTCTTTTTTCTAGTAGAAGGCTAAGTACTATCCGAACGAGGTAGCGAATCCCGAAACAGTCTACCCGGTTAATAGAGGAACTGTCTAGGCATCCGACCTGTAATCTAGAAATTGCTATCGTATAGATAGTCTTAGCAAACTAAGTAAGGCCGATAGGTAATTAGTCTATCTCCTCCTTAGGCGGGGCTTATCTCGAGTAAGCGGTACTAAATAGGTCTTCGACCCGGAGCCGAGTCCTTAGAAGCTAGCTATAGTTATAGACTAGGCCCTAAGCTATAATAGTCCTAAGGGTTTGTAGCTTTTCGGGGTTAAAGCGATGCCCTCGTTAAGAGGTTTCTCTGCTTGTCGTAACGGCCCCTTAAGATACTTCGGTATCGTCCGTATCGTAGGCTCTTATTATACCCTCGCTTCGGTTATAGCTATTCGTGCCTAGAGACTACCTTTAACACACCCGAACCTGTTAGATATAAAGAGATAGCCCTACCTTCGGCTCTAATAAAGGACGGAAACTAACACTACTACTACTACTTATAGCAATAGTATAGGCTACCGAGGGTAACATAACCTATAGCAATATAGGTAGCTATGTTTAGCAAGATAGGATAACGAGACTGTCGCTTAGGCTAATAACTAGAGCCCTATAATATAGGCATTGTAGAAGTGTGATATAAACAATGTACTATACGAGGTTAATAATCTATCTACTCTATAGAAGGAGGCCTCTTATATAGGCTCAAAACTAGCCTATAGGTATATAGGCCGGTTACTAGCTAATAATAGTATTCCTAGCCTTAGCTTAAGGCGAAGCCTATTTAGATTAAGAGATAGTATTACTAGGTCTAATTTAAAAGAGAGCTTATAAAGGCCTCGTTCTAGAGCTATAACGTAGGCTTCTACTATATATCCGGCTAAATCCTAGAGGGCGTAACCTACGCCCTATCTTACTAGAATCCCTACTACCGCTACGACCTACGCTACCGTAAGGTCGGTAGAGTCGAGACGATAATAGCGATATTACGCTTAAAAGCTCTCGAGTACCTTTAGTAACTAGTAGATCTATCTAATTAGATTTAAGTAGTCCTTTAAGTAGCGATACTAGGGTTAATTCTAACGAGGAACTAGATAACCTATCTATTTTATCGACCTCTTATAGTTAGATAGTACTTTACTAAGCGCTCGCTATAGATAGTTACTCTTATAAGTATTCCTAAGACTAGGATATAGAGGCGAAAGAAGAGGAGCCGACGTCGCCTAAAGTTATACTTATAGAATTTATTACTAAGGGCACTACTACTACCTTCGTCTAAAGTTAAATTTACTAGCTCCTAAATATACTTATCTACGTCGTAGAGTATAGTAAGCTTCCGATATATATATATAAGTAGCTCCGAGGCGTCGACTAGCGTCGACTCCTTACTAGATAGATTAATAGGGTATCTTCTATAGTCCTATTACTTAAGAAGTCGTATCTTATATCTTCTAATTAGCTATTCTATATTACTCGATACTAGGATATTAACGTACTTCTTTTCCCTATAACCTTACTTACGACCTATAGAGCTAGTATTCGGTTATTCTATATACCTCGGTTTACGAAGACTATTACTTATAAGTAGTATATACTAGTCGGCCGCTCTTCGATACGACCTAAACGCTATAAGTATATACGGATTGTAACTAGATTCGATACTTCTAAATTCGATACGTACCTCTTCTTTTCTAACCTTCCTCTTTTTAAAGTAAATTAAGATTAGAAGATCGACTAGTAACGTCGCTATTATATAAATAAGCGTAAATAGGCTTACTTTATTAATACTATTCTTATTCCTATACTTCGCGATACTTATTAATCTAGAGTACTCGTATATTATCCCCTATCCTTCTAGTAAGTATATAATCGGATATACGCTTAATAGAAATAAGGCAGAGAAGATAATAATCGTAACGTTAGTAAAATCGGTTACGATATTATAGATCTACTACTAGCGAATTACGACCCTATAGTCGACGTAGCTATACTACGACTATATCGCTTATAGTAGAGTATCGAACGTCGGTTACGTCGAGACTTAAATTAATATTAGCGGCGTATAGAACTAGTTATTATATAGTATAGGACTAAAATCCGTTTAGAGATATAAACTCCTCTTAAGCTTAAAGAACTCCTCGATTAGTCCCTCGAGCGCTAGTTTAACCCTATATATCGTAATATAGACCGCGCTTAGTTCGACCTTATATAGGAAGATCTTTCTATAAAACTAGTAGTCGAAGACGAAGTAGTATCTTCGCTTATCGCCTTTTATCGGATAGCCTATAGTATTACGAAGACTAGCGGCCTTAATATCGAGTATCCTTAAGTATACTAGTAGTTTAGTATATAAGAGGCTTATAGTATTTAAGGCAAACTACTTTATAAGTCCGTAGAGCGGCTTAGTAGTATCGGTTTCTTCTAAGGATATAATATATCGAAGAATCTCTTTATATCTATTAACCGAACGATAGAAGCTATTTTTAGTTAGTTAATACTACCGCTTCTTATATTCTCCTAGTCTACTATCGACTAGGTAGCCGCTATTACTTCTCTTATTACCCGAGATACTATATTCCGCTAAGCTCGTATCTTAGATATCTTTAAAGCGGAAATTATATAGGCGTATAATACGCTAGATAGCTACGCTTCGAGTACCGTTCTCTTTAGTATACGAGGAGAGGTTCGTATTTACTAGGACCTACTCTATTAGCCTAATCTACCTATAACTCGCCTAAGCCTAATTAAGGGAGTAGATAGGCGTCGTACTTACTAGCCTTTCTTTATACTCGAAAGTAAGTATATCGTCGACTTTATACGTTTATAGTTAAACTACTAGCTCTTTATAACATATATAGTACTTTTATAAAGATCCGTTAATATAGGCGTAAATACCGTCTAACTCGATTATATAACCCGCGCCGTTAAGGAAGCCTCTACGTCGGTAATACTTAATATACTATTCGACTTACTAACTATAACCTATAATAGTAGTTCCTTTAGTATAAAGTATAGACTCTCCTATAATCGTTACGACTAGTTAGGTATAGGCGATAGAGAGTAGGAAGAAAGTCGTTAGAGTTTAAATATTATAGTAAGCCTCTATAGTACGTACGCCGCCTAGCTCCTAGCCGATCTCTTTAACTAGGTTTAACTACGCTTCTATACTACTACGCTCTAGTAGACCGCCTATACTACCGACTTCCTCTATAGCTAGCTCTAAGCTACTAGTTCGGGAAGGCTAGAGTAAGCTTTCTATAGCTACGTAAAGGAGATAATCGACTAACTCGTTACTATCTACTAAACGTATCGAGTAGTATATAGGGAGCGTAAGGATAACGATTTAGAAGAGGATATAAGAAGGGTATATTAGTAGGTAGATAGGGTAGTAGTAGGTATAGGTAGTATTCGATAAGGAGCTAGGAGGAGAGGGAGGAAGGTAGGCAAGTTAGCCTATTGCTAAGCGCTAAGCCCTACCTAAGGCATTAAGACCCTAGCTTTACTCGAGCCCGGTTACATACTAATTACGTATAACCTCTTTAGTCCTAATATACGCTTCCCTTCTAAAGGCCGCGCCCTCGTAGCCGGTCTTTATTCTAGTTTTAACCTCTATTACTACTAACTTAGCAGGTCTAATAGGCTGCTTAGTCCGCGCTAAATTAAACGTATAACTACCGATTATGTAACTATATTAAACCTTACTTTCTAATACAATATCTAACTCTAACTACGCTATCCTTATATATAATAAAGTAATATATAACTATAAGAATTAAGGACTATCGACTAATTATAATACGAGCGTACCTTCCCTACTATAATAGATAGGTATACGGGGTATTGTAGTACTACCCCCGTTCTACGTAATATCGTACCGAGTTCTTTGCGTCTACTCTAAAAGACCTAGCTATATCCGCTTCTAAGGGTTGTCCGCTTCCGAGGGTTTGTTCTTATTATTACGAGGGCTATTATTGTTCGTAGTTTCGCTAGCCCTAATTAGTTAGGTTTAGCAGCCTTTAATTGTTAATCTTATCTTATCTTTTTAGAAAAAACATAGCTCGTCTAGTTTCTATAGGTAAAGGCTATTATAAGTATAGTAGTAGAGGTTCGCCTCGCTTAAAGGGTTAGATAGATCGAGGAGTAACCTATTGTCCGTAAGATCGACCCCGGCTAGCTTAGCTCTATAGTTTTGCCCTTAGTTAGTCTATTAGTCGCTTAATCTTTTAGGCGGCTTAAAGTTTTGACTTAGCCTTAAAGTTTTGATTAAAGTTTTAATTAAAGGTGCCTTAGGCTTATAGTATAGGTAAGGTTGTATCCGTAGGCGTAGTAATAATAGCAAGTAATATTAATAATAGCGGCGCTAGTCGTCTTAGCGCTAACTTTACCTTCTTCTAATTTCCTTCTTTAACTAATAATAACTCGGTAATACCGTTACTAATATAGCCGCGCCGGCCGTATCGCCCTTTAGTATAAGCGTAATGCCGTCGTTACTATTATTATTACTAATACTATTCGCCTACGTGTACGCGCCGCCTCTATCGACCGCCTAGGCCTTAGGCCTTAATAGAATAAAGGAATAAGAGGGGGACCTAAAACTAGGAGAAGGGCCTTATAGGGCGTATTAGTAAAGAGGTAGAGCCCTTAAAAGAGTATGCGATTAATTAATTAACGCGTCGTAGCGCGCCTAGTATAGTCTTATTGTCCTAGTTTGCCGGCCTCTAATTAGTTAGCTAATAGCACCTTAGGGGTAGTATTGTTCCTAGGCCTAGATAGTAATATTATAAGCTTTTAGCCTTCTTCTTGTTCTTTACGCTAGTCTAATACTTATCTAACAACTCGGTTATATCTTTAAAGGAACCTTTAGCTTCCTATAAGTCCTATTCTAGTAAATAGCCCTACTATCTTAGTAGGTA
Source organism: Pseudocercospora fijiensis CIRAD86 (assembly GCF_000340215.1). NCBI lineage: Eukaryota > Fungi > Ascomycota > Dothideomycetes > Mycosphaerellales > Mycosphaerellaceae > Pseudocercospora > Pseudocercospora fijiensis. The sequence goes on from NW_006921536.1 coordinate 5,779,096, forward strand.
CTCCTTCTTGCCCTTCCTAGTCCGATGCTTTAGTATACGCTCTACGGACTATAGCTCTTTACTATTAGCTAAGACTTCTTCTAACTTAGTAGGCGCTTTATCGCCTTTACGCTAGTAGTATAGTTTAAGGAGGGATACGTAGAAGGTGTTATAGATAGTATAATAAGGTAGAAGCTATAACTAATAGGCCTATACGGAGGAGCCCTTAACTTCTCGAATACGGAATAAGCTAATATATCTTAGTGCGAGCTTAGGCCTTGTTTTACTATTAGGTAATAGGTGTTTACGGATACGGAGGTTCTTAGTGCTTAGTATAACTATATCGCCTTGTTTAAAGGTTATTAGCGTATAGTGCTTGTCGTAGTAGGTCTTTTAGTACTCTTAAGCCTTTATTAACTTCTCGGCTATCTTAGTATAGATTTCTCGTATCTTCTAAACCCTCTTAATAGCCGCTAGTGTTTCGGGTACTTAACGCGCTTCCCTTTCCTTACGCTCGGCCTCGAGCGATAGTAGGTCTTATAGTATAGCAGCATTCTAGCCTATTATAGCTATATATAGTAACACCTTAGTCGATAAGTAGACACTATTATTATATACGAATTCAGCTAGTTATAGGAGGTTAACCTAGTCGTTAGGGTTCTCGTTAATATAACTACGTAGGTACTGCTATAGGGTAGCATTCTACCTCTCTATTTAACCGTTAGTCTATAGATAGAAGGCTATTAATAGCCGATGCTTTAGTCTTAGCTGCAAGTAAATCTCGCTCTAATAGTAAGATATTAGTATCGATCTACGATCGGATACGATCCCCTTAGGGGTTCCCTAATAGGTATAGAAGATGTTAGTCTATAGCGCCTCTACTATATTAATAGTAGTCTAATCTTTACGCGCCGGGATATATCGAGCGCCTTTAGTAAATCGATCTACTATAACAAGGATAGTATTATACACGTCCTTGCTATCCCTACGCCTAGTAGGTAGAAGGCCTATAATAAAGTCTATTGTTAGCTTAGTAAATAGCTTCTTTAGAACAGGGAGCGAAGACAACTCGCCGAACGGTAAGTGCTTCGGTGCTTTAACTCGCTAGTATACTATATAGGTCTATATATACTCCTTTATATACCGCTTACTATTTAGCTAGTAGTATATACGCGATAGTAACTCGTACGACCTCTCTATACTATAGTAACTAGCGAGCTTACTATTATAGTGCCTCTTTAAAAGCTCTTATCTAATCGATTGTTTAGCGAGGATATAATATCTACTCTTAAACTTTAAGTAACCTTTATCGTCGATCGACTAATTGTTATTACTCTTACTAGATCGAGTCGCCCGCCTACTTATAAGCTTATTAATACGCTCGATAGCAAAGGCGTCCCTCTGCTAAGTACGTAACAGCTTATTTATAAACGATTAACCCTCCCTATTTATAAGGTTATTTAATAGTACCCTCGCTATTAAACGAGGTACGTATTATATACATCTAATAGTACTAGTAGCCGGAACTACTATAACCTCTTCTATAGTGCTATCGCTATATAGGCTATTACTATAGATAGCAATGTCTTTAATCGAGTTATTATAGCTCGAGCGATCTACGTCCTTTCTTTTAACGTATACTAGAAGAACGACAACTCCGCTATAGTATTTGTTACTACCGCGGGGTCCGGAAGTCCGCTTATCCTACGCTTGCTTATTAATAATACGGGCTATAGCAATCTTATACTATAGGGTTAGAAACAAAGAATTAATATATTAGGTCTCGCTATCGTAATTAGGTCGCCTCGATAGGCTATCGGTAGGGTTACTTACGCCTAGCCGGTATAATATATTAAAATCAAACCCGGCGAGGTAGACGGCCTATCTAGCCTATCGACCTATAACCCTAGTAACCTTAGTAATACTACGGAGGTTGTTATAGTCTATATAGACCTAAATTGTATACTAAGTACTATCGAGATAGTAGCGCTAATACTTAAAGGCTTCTACGATTGCTAAGAGCTCTTACTCGTAAGTCTTATATCGACGTTCTATATCGATTATCTTTCGTAAAAAGAAGGCAATCGGGTGCTAGTAATAGTTATTATCTAATTGCTATAATATAATAGCCGATATAGCGAACTGTAAAGCGTTAGTCTTAATTCGGATCTGCTTACTTAGTACGAAATAGTATAATAAGGGGATATTAGTAAAGCGTTGCTTTAGGCCGTTAAAAGCGGCTTGTGCTCTATTAGTCTATTTAAACTCTCTAGTTAGGTTAGCCTTAGTTTTAGTAAGCTTAGTTAGGGGCATTATATACCGTAAATAGCCCTTAATAAAGCGGCGGTAGAAATTAGCGAAGCCGAGGAACGATTAAAGTTCCTTAATAGACGTAGGAATAGGCTATTTAGTAATAGTTTTAATCCGATTAGGATTAGCCTTAATACCCTTAGTTAATACGAGGAAGCTAAGGAACGATACCTCTTTAGTAGCAAAGGTGTATTTAGAAGGCTTGTAATATAAGCTATAGGCTCGTAGGCGATCGAGTACCTTACGGACTATAGCCTAGTACTCCGTAATATTAGGTAAGTGTATATAAACTAGGATATTATCTAGGTAAACTATATAGAGGTAGTCTAGTAGGCCTAATAGGGCCCGATTAATATAGGACTAGAATATAGTAGGGGTATTAGAGGGATTTCGCCGTATCCCTATACCGCTAAATAGGTACCGCTAAACATATACGATTAGTTAGTAAATGAATAGTGGATCCTTAACGCATAGGGCAGTTTTCTATGCCGCCGTACCTGCTCGGCGGTATAGAAAACCCTCGATTAGGATGCTAAGTAAGTAAATGCGGCCTAGTACGAAGGGTGTTACCGCTACTTCTAACCTCGCGCTTTCTACGCGTTCTCGTATCGATAGATAATAGTATACTACTTACTATACTTAATCGTTAGCAATAATAGCCTTCGAGAACGGCTTCTCGAGAGCTTCTTTAGTCGCTTCCGTTGCTATACTATAGTCTCAAACCCTAACTCTAGTACCGTTTCTACGCGCTTAAACGATCGAGCCTAGCCGTAATAGCGTATTCTTTCGCTTTATATGTAATATAACAGGCAAGGAGCTATTGTTTGATAAGAACAGCCGTATAGTAGTGCTAACAACCGAGCGAAGAACGCCCTCTTAAACGCCTATACCCTTAGCGAGTCCGGCGCTTTTACGTGCGAGCGCTTCTATAGTACCTCCGGCAACTCCGATCTATCGAAAGTTAGGTAAATCTACACGCCGCAGGGCAAGAGTTAAAGCGTAGATTAAGGCCGATAGGGAGCTAATTAGTAACGATCCGGAAGCGCTTGTTTAAAGCTATGCTATTAGACAGTTAGGCCTCACTTTAGCTATAAAAGTTGTACTTTTAAAGGTCGTATATAAGTATATAACAATGCTTAGTTAGCCGAAGATATAGGACACTATTAGCCTTGCCTTTATACATAAGACTAGATTTACTTACGGAAGCTTAAAGAACGCCTTTAACTTAATGCTAAAGGTCTACGATTAATAGCGAGACCCTAAGTAGGGCGGTACCTATATAGACTCCGGTACTAAGTTTAATAACGAATACACTAATCGGCTTAGCGAGATAAAGGCAGCGATTGCTAAGAAGCAACAGTTAGCTAAAGACAAAGCGATTGCCGCTAAGAAGAAGGAGGCTAAACAGCTTAACGCTTAGCGAGTAAGGCTTAACCTTACGAAGAGCCGGAAGGGTAAGGGTAAGAAGAAGGAGCCCTTACCGGATCTAGTAGATAGCAGTAGTAAATCTAATACTTATAAGGGTAAAGAAGAAGATAAGACAGACGATAAGGCCGAGTAGAATAAGCATAATCCGCTAGAGACAGTGCACCCTAAGGCGGACTTTAATAAGGAAGCGATATATAATCTAGTAATACCGGCGGCTCGTACGGCTTCTCGTACGGCTTCTCGTACGGCTTTAGCAACGCTAGCGCTAGCGATAGGCAATAGGAAGAAGCGCAAGACAAGGAAAGAATTAGCTAAAGAACCCCCGACAATAGAAGCTAGTATAGCATTATTAGTATAGTCGTTAAATAGGGGTAGCGGAAGTAATAAGAATAAGCGAGAGTTAAAGAGACTAAAGACTAATATTCGTGCGCTAAAGGCTTAGAACGACACTATACTATCGCTCTTAAAGGGCATTGCCGGAAACTAAGAACAGCGTGTCTAGTACCTAATTGTAGTATAGTAAAGCACTCCGGAGGTTCCCGAGGATAGCGAGATCGATCTTCCGTATAAAACTTTAATTAGAAGTACTTATAGTAAAGCAGAGTTGTATAAGTATAGAGCGGCTAGCATTAATCCATTCGATTCCGAGCGTAGATTTAAGCTAGTTTAAGGGTTAGTTTAGCTTCGATAATAGTACGTATTTAACGCTTTCCCTATATAGCTATAGAATAGTTAATTTTAGTCCGATTATATCGCGTAAAAGATATATTGTAGCCGTAATATAGACGATAAAGCGCATATATAGTTTTATATAGGTGCGGCTAATATATAGTAGTATAGTAGGTAGTAGAGGGTGCGGCTTAGCTTATATATATATTCCGGCTAATATAAAGTTTACCCCTACGGAGGTCCGCGGAGGCGGCCGGACCTCCGAGATATACTATTCTTTCTCTAATCTCGAACCCTTAGGTCCGCTATTAAGTGCCAATTGCCCGTCTATATCGTCGCTTTCTTACGTATTTTCGCCGTAGATAGACAGGCTCTTCTAGGACAGGTATATCGCCGTAGGGATAGAGATATTCTATAGTAGAGGGAGGTCTTATTTTAAAGCGGACATTGTACTAATTGCTACGCCGCAGGCAGGTGTAGAGGTTTGTAAGTAAAGTCGCTGTTAAATAATAAGACGAGACAGGTTAATTGCCGATATATTGCTGCTTAGTAAGGCCTAGATAACCCTATAACTATAGAGTCTTTCCGAAGGTATATTCTATCTCTATTCTTGCCCTTAATATACGAGTGTTAAATGCCTGTTTTAATAGAGGTAGAGGTTTACTAGGCTATAGACATATAACTCCGTATGTATAGTAATAAGCTAGATCGCTATAGAGATATAGCTTACGTCTGTTTGCTATAAGACGACGTATTCGCTTAGGAATAGGAGATTCTTGCTAGATAGACTAGTCGTAAAATTTGCCTTCGAACGGTCTAATAAGAGACGATAGTATACCGTTAGGCGTAATAATGCCTTAGAACTTGTAGCCGTACTTCTTCTTATATCTAGTATAGTAGATTCGTTAATCGCAAGTCGATCGAAGAGGCCTCGTAGTACTATAGAACGTACTATTAATAAATCCCTAAAAATTGCCTAGGTATCCGGCTCGTTTAATACTACGTACGAAGCCTCTAATAATATAATATCGTCTTAATCGTAGGTACTAGTAAACGAGGCTTCTAAACTGTTCCTCTATATAGAGGATTATATCCGAGAAGATTATCGATAGGAAGCATTTAGGTCGCCTAAAGTAGTTATATAGGTCCTTCTAGCGATACGGATACGATAGGCGGCGACATATAATATAGAATACTAGTATTAGATCGCAGGTATATCGATTGGACTATATAATAGTGTTAATTCGTAATATAGTCGATAGGAAGCGAATCTCTACCTTACTAAACCTATATCCGCGGTAATTAGCTAAGTAGCGATAGTAAGGTCTAGTTATACTTCCAACGTTAACTTAATAACTAATAACAACCTCTAAATTGCTACGTACGGCGATATACTATTAAATCTATTAAGAAAGCGACGTACCTATACTCGTTTTCTACCTTAGTATCGATATAGTCGTCTAGCGACTATACCTTAATAGTATACGGAATAGTTAGCCGCGAGCGAAAACTACGGTCTCTACGCTTCGTATAGACCTAAGCGATTAACATAGCGACGATTGCCGCTAGGCGCGACCTTACGACTACTATTTTGCCTATACCGCGATTCTACGCGCTCGAGAACGCGATATCTATACGAGAATATAAGGTACGCGGAAGAGACGGAATTATATAATATATTAGGCTCTTAGCGACTATATTAGGTTGTATAGCGGTACCTGTTTAGCGGTATAGGGGTACGGCGAAATCCCTCTATTAGCTAGCCTAAATAGTATAACTAGGTACTTAAAATAGCTATAGCGAGTACGGAAGGCTATCTTCTATTTATCGCCCTTACGAATATAGATACGATAGTACGTATCCTTAATATCTAATATAGTATAGAAATAGGCGCCGGATAGGCGATCGATAGTCTTATTAATAAGCGGAAGTAGATAACGGTCCTTAATAGTAATAGTATTAAGTCTACGGTAATTAAAGTATAAACGTAGGCTACTATCCTTCTTAGGGACAAATAGGATTAGTATACTAGCAGGGCTATTACTATACTAAATTCGACTATTAGCTAGGTTTTCCTCTAGGTACTTACGTAGTATAGTAAGCTCTCGTTTACTAAGGTTGTAGAGGGGGCTAAAAGGAACCTCCTTACCCTCTATAATATTAATCTTATAATCCGTCTCTTTAAATATAGGCAATGTCGATACTAGGTAGTGTTTAAATACATTAATATAGGTTTCTCGAATAGGTACTAGTATACAAGAGAGCTAATTAGGGTCTATACTATTAGGGGGTATAGGTTTATCGTTATCTCTACCGAGAAGATTAGCTATCGGATTAGCTAAGGCAGGTATTAGGTTGCTAATAAATAGAACCCTAATATCGTTAGGGCACTCGCTAACATTAATATATTTAATGTCCTCTTTTCTAGCGATTCTAAATCGCTACTTCTAGAGGCCTAGGTCTATAGCTATAGCGTAGTACTTAAGAATAGGGTTGCTAATAACAATAGTAGCTCCCCTATATAGGTTATCTATATCTACTACGTAGGTAGTAAAGTCTAGTAGGCGTTTATTTCCGAGGTCGTCCTTTAGAACTATAGGAATATAGTAGGCCCTATAGGTTAAGTGCCGAGCTTTATTAAACTAAGCAAGGGTTAGTAGGTTAGTTCTCGGCAGTTGTCGAAGGTCTAATTGCTTAGCTAGGCGATAGCTAATAAGGGTACTAACTGAATTTCCTAGATCTAGTATAACCTTAGTTTAATAGTTAGTGCCCTTCGTATCCTATATAAGGTAGGAGCGTATTATAGCTAGCACAATGTCGATAGTCTTACGCCGTACGAGGCTAATAGTTAGTGCGGCGCTTACTCTTTTTTCGAAGGTTAGCCTATAGGGATAGCGTTAGCCGCTAAGAGGTACTTTCGGTGTTTAGCGGAAGTATAATTAATTCGGGCCTAGTCCTTAGGTTTGTCGTATTAGCCTAGTAGATAGCTAGTGCTATTATAATTAAAGCACTTTAATCCGGTTAGTAGACTACCGTAGCTATTGTTGCTATTATTAGCCGAGCGGTTAGCATTATAGGGATACGAGCCCCTTCTATAGCCCCTATCGCGGCCTCCTCTATATAGCCGCCGGCTACGGCCTCTTCTACGATCGTTACTATTCCTATTATTAGGATTATTGTCCTAGTAGGAACCTTAGTTTCCTCCGCGGCTACTATAGTTACTACGGTTAGTACTAGCTAGTCGGATTCTTAATTCTAGTCGCTATTAGAGCTAAATAGCCTATTCGGCTGTTTCTACTTCGACTATAAATTAAATACGTATTAGATTAGCTTATTCGAATACGCGGCGACGGTCTAATTCGAGGATAAGCTCCTACCTAAGTTTTAGGCATATCTCGGAGATCTATATAGAATTAGTCTTAGGCGGAAGGTTATCCTCGAGGGTCTTTAAATAGGCCTCGAATAAGCGAGCCGATTAATTAGTCTTCTATTTAGCTCGAAGATATAGGTCCTAAGTATATTATTGCCTTAGTATAGGGTTTCTAAGGATATCTAGTATAATAGTTTTATAGGTCTGCTACTAAACAGCGGTCTAATCGTTAAGGGAGTTAAAATAGTTATCCTATATACGCTTTAGGTCGCTATTAATATACTATATAGTATATACGACTAAGGAATAGTCGTCTAGTAGCGCTCTTAGTACGTTACGCTAGTTAAGTTTATAGTTACGAATATAGTCGTTATACTGCTTCCGACTAGAGCTATTAAATATAGTACAGTCCTTAAGTTTAGCATCCTTCTTTTAGATAGGTAGTAAAGAAGGTCCTACTATTAGCTTAGTAGTAGTTGTTAGAGATTCCTAAAGGCGGCGAATCTCGAGAAGATTATCCTTTAGCTGTTATTCTTAACGCAAGGCAGTAAGCCTATTTTAGGTAGCTTCTTAAAGTCTCGCTACTAGTTAGGGACTAAAGGCTAGCTAGCTATATCCTCGATTAACAATGTTATTAAGAATGTCGTTAACGGGCAACGATAGGTTATTCCCTTCGATTATAGGTTCTTTAGTAGGCCCTCTAGTAGGCTCTTTAGTAGGTACCTTAGTAGGAGGCACTTTAGTAGGCGCTTTAGTAGGCACTTTAGTAGGCACTATGCTACTAGCGTTGTCGTTACTAGCGCTCCTAGCGGCAGTACGGTTGTTATTTCGTAATAAGCCGGCTATTATAATAGGGGGTAATACTAATAATATATTATTAGCCCCTAAGATACGGATATAGCGGAATTAGTAGATATTAGTCTAGTACGATTAACTTAGTATAATAGGCCGTATAGAAGGCCTTGCTTAATAATTAGTACGGTTGTTTCGATAGAATAGTACGTATAGGTCCCGTTCTTCGGGCGTAATATAGTTAGATTAGTCTTGTTCGTAGCTATACCGCTAAAAGCTTGAAATAAGAACTATCTAGCTACTACCCTTAAAGGGTAGATCGAATACTATATAAGAAGGGTATATTAGTAGGTAGATAGGGTAGTAGTAGGTATAGGTAGTATTCGATAAGGAGCTAGGAGAAGAGGGAGGAAGGCAGGCAAGTTAGCCTATTACTAAGCGCTAAGCCCTACCTAAGGCATTAAGACCCTAGCTTTACTCGAGCCCGGTTATATACTAATTACGTATAACCTCTTTAGTCCTAACAGAGGATAATAACTCGGATTAGTATATAGGTATCGTTAAATAGGCGCTTTAGCGATTAAGCTAAGTATATAAATACCGCTATACTAGCTATATACTCTATATACTCTTAAAGCCCGATAAGCGCCTAGGGGATTAGATATAGTTACGCTACTTCTTCTTAAAGGAAGTTACCGATAAAGAGAGAGCCGGTCTCTATAGCTTTTCGTACGACTTTATATATTAGATAATAGATAGGAGACCTAATATTATCGTCGCCTAGGGCGATAGTAGTAACGCTATAGAAGATAGCTTTACCTTATTTACCGCTATCTAGTAAACCCGCCTTTAGCTACTTTTTAACTAGGACGACGGTTTTTACCGCAATAGCTAGGAACGCCGACTATAGCGTAGATAGGTAAGGTACTATTTCGATATACTTACTTTACTTAGTCGGGATTACCTAAACATTACGTAATAGTTTAAGCGTAGTATAGGGCGTTATATAATAAATTAGATATATATCCTTCTAGTATACGATAAAAGTAAAATCTATTAAGCTATTTAATAGAAGAAAATACCTAGTACTACTAGTTAATACTAGGTAAAGTAGGTAGCCGCTATCCTAGTTAGCGTAAGTAACCTTATCTAGAATAGCACTATTCTATAGTATTAGTCGCTCGTTAGTACTATAAATAAGAAGAACTAACTTTATATAATATACCGCTATACTTCTAATCTACTTTATAATTAAGGATAGTAGAGGATTAGCGAAGATCTTATTAACTACTTTATAGCGATACGATAGATTTAGCGACTAAGAGGACTAAATAATAGTAACTCTAGGTCTACCGACGACAACGACGAAGACGAGTAGATTCCGTCGTAAAATAGTAAGGCAAGGCTAGCTAAGTACTAAGTATAGCTACCGCTTAATATAGCTACTAGATAGCGCCGATAATAGTAGAAACTTTACGTATACGCCTAAAACTATAGTTATATAATAAGTATATATAAATAAAGAAACTTTAGGTACGTACCTATTTAATATATAGAATAGATATATACCTAAAGTTTCTTTATTTATATATAGTCTCTATAATATTAAATCGTATAGTTAAATAAGTAGATATAGGCTAGTTAGCTAAGTAGATAGCGCTTAAATAAGATTAAATAGCGAGCGACTAGCGTACTACTAAATAAATAGATAGCCTATTATATATAATAGCGTATAATCTAAGTTAATTACTTTATCGGCTTTACTAGACTAGCGTCGAGAATAATAGGATTCTATTATACTATTATTTTTCTATATACTTAGAATAATAAGATTGCTATATAGTACTAACCTCTCTTTATCTAGAAGCTATACTATACTATTAGAGGTAGAGCCTCGTAGTATAGGTAGAAATTATAATCTATAAAGTCTTACTATAGAGCACTTTAGGGTTAGAGTTAGGCGTATAGCGGGCGTATAGTAGAGCGCCGGCGTCGGGCTAATTAGCTATAACTAGCGATATAGTAAGGGCTGCGGGCTAATTAGCTATAACTAGCGATAGGAACGCTCGCCCTCGCGCGCGACGTCGACGAGCCCTATTTACTATTTATCGCCTCCCTTATAGAACTATTCTCTATTTATTCGATATTATAATATCGAAGATATAAAAGAATATATTCTCGCGCCTACTCGTAGGCCGCCTATATATATTACGAGCTAAATAAAAAGGCGGTCGCATTCTAAGTCGTATCTCGACTACGCCCGTATCGGGCTAATTAGCTATAACTAGCGATATAGTAAGGGCCGCGGGCTAATTAGTTATAACTAGCGATAGGAACGTTCGCCCTCGCGCGTAACGTCGACGAGCTCTATTTACTATTTATCGCCTCCCTTATAGAACTATTCTCTATTTATTCGATATTATAATATCGAAGGTATAAAAGAATATATTCTTACGCCTACTCGTAGGCCGCCTACGTATATTACGAGCTAAATAAGAAGGCGGTCGCATTCTAAGTCGTATCTCGACTACGCCTACGTCGGGTAATTAGCTATAACTAGCGATATAGTAAGAGCCGTAGGCTAATTAGCTATAACTAGCGATAGGAACGCTCGCCCTTACGTACAACGTCGACGAGCCCTATTTACTATTTATCGCCTCCCTTATAGAACTATTCTCTTAAAGTACTCTCTACGAGCTATATCGCGAAGATACCCTCCGCGGCCTTTACGAAGTAGTCTTAATAACTCGCTATACTCTATATACCGCTAAGGACGTATTTAATAGTAAAGTCGGTATTTATACTAAGGTTAGTCTTACCTTTACCCCTTTAACGCGCCGCCCGTTATATACTAACCTAAGTAGGTTTATATCTATAGCGCGACTTTGTTTATACGTAGCTTCGCCGTCTGCGTTACTTTTAGTCTCCTCCGTACTAGTAAGAAAGTTCTATAGGAACCGCGAAGATGCCCTCCGCGGCCTTCGCGAAGTAGTCTTAATAACTCGCTATACTCTATATACTACTAAGGACGCATTTAATAGCAAAGTCGGTATCTATACTAAGGTTAGTCTCGCCTTTACCCCTTTAACGCGCCGCCCGTTATATACTAACCTAAGTAGGTTTATATCTATAGCGCGACTTTATTTATATATAGCTTTACTATCTATATTACTTTTAGTCTCCTTCGTACTAGTAAGAAAGTTCTATAGGAATAGTTAAAGCGCCTTATCGCCGGTAGCTTAGTCGTTCTTATACTAATAAATAATAAGTTCGTATCTCGCGCTATTATCGCTACTATTACCGCTCGACTACTAGAGGGACTTTAGTAGAATCTACCTAAGCTTAATCTCGCCTTTATCCGTTCCGAGGAGTTAGAGCTAGATCCTACTATAGAATATCTTATAGTAAAGGACCGTAGCGGACTTTTCGAAGCTAATCGGTATACCTTACTTAGCCTTTAGCGTATAATACGCGAGGTTTTCCCCTTATTAGAGCACCTCGTTAGTATATAGCCTTATATTTCGGCGCCTAAGTATATTAAAGTATAGCCGAAGCGAGATCTAAGCTCTATCCTAGTTAATAACTCTAACGAGAGCTTCGAGAATATTAATATAGTTAAGTACTAGCCTTCTAAGCCTAATAGTACTCTAGACGCCTCCTAACTAGAAGCGCTCCGTCGTATTCTAACGGCGCGTCTTGCTATTATTTAAGGCCTACCCGGTACTAGTAAGACCTATGTCTCTATATAAGCTATTAAAGTAATACTCGAGAACTAGAATAAGGGAGATCTACTAATAATTATCGCTTATTAGACTAACTACGCTATCGACTAGTTTTTACGTTATATCGCTATATTCGAGGAAGAATTTGTACGTCTCGGTAGTTATAGCAAGGATAAGGATATCGTTAAGCCGCTTCGTTAGGATACGACGAAGCGCTTCTAGTTAGTAAGCCGCTTCGTTAGGATACGACGAAGCGCTTCTAGTTAGTAAGCCGCTTCGCTAGGATACGACGAAGCGCTTAAGAAATATTAAAGTAAGAAGGCGTTCGTATTCTAAGTCGTATCTCGACCGCGCCCGCGTCTAGCTAATTAGCTATAACTAGCGATACGGCCCTCGCTTCGTTAGAACGCGACGGAGCGCTTCTAGTTAAGAAATATATAGGGTACGTATTCCCCTACCCCTTATCCTCCGGTTCTATAAGTAGGGATTTGTCTATCTTCTTAGTTATACTTTTAGTCTTATATTAAGTATACGAGGTACCCTTTTTCGAAATCTAGCTAACCTATCTATCCGACATTAATTAAATATTATTAGAACCTAGCTAACTATCTAATTAAATAGCCTTTCTTCGCTATTACGGAAGGCTACTACGAACCTTACCCTATATCTCGTATTACTCCGCCTATCGCCTAGTAAGGACTTTTACCTTTAATAATAGACCTACCTATAATACTCTTTAGGTTTACTTATCCTACGATCCGATAGAGGAATAACTTAAAACTTTTAGTACGTACCTAAAGTTTTAAGTTGTTTATAGTATCCTTTAATTACTAGACTTTAGGTTTTATAACGTCTATAGGAAGGCTATAGGCAGTATATAAACCTGCTTATACGTACTACTTTATATATAAAATATACTATACTACTATTCCTTACTCTTTTATATATAAAATATATCGCTAGAAAGGGGTAGCCTTTTCTAGTATTAGTAGTTTCCGCGAGATAGAACTACCTCCTCGAATTCTATACTTATTAGCGAGGCTTATATATAAGCTTTGCCCTCCGCTATTAACGGAATTAATACGATACCGCCTAAAGGATAGCGTAAGCTACTCGGTACTAAAGAGGAAGAGCGGAAGAAGAAGGCCGAACGTACTACGAGGAAGTTAGCGAGTCCGGCTCTACGACGAGCCTAGAAAAAGATATAGTAAGCTAAGTAAGACCTAGGCGTAGTATCTTCTTCGTCTACGCTACTACTATATCTAGCCGCTATATTGTCTACCTCCTCGGCTACCTAACTTATCCCCGATATTAACTTTCTACTTTATAGCTAAATAGCTATAGTAGGTAGTTAAATACTCTAGAGTTAGTACTATTTAGCTAGTTAGGGACGGCTACTTCTTCTAGTACTATAACTACTACCGCTTTCTTTATAGATAGCGCCGCGTATAAATACTAGAGATAGGCTATAGCTCCTCGCTACTTATATTAAATAGCTCGAGATCGACGATATTATTATAGTAGTCGAGTAATTCGCGAGAGCTAACGCCGCTAGTATAAGAAGGGTTATATTAGTAGGTAGATAGGGTAGTAGTAGGTATAAGTAGTATTCGATAAGGATCTAAGAGGAGAGAGAGGAAGGTAGGAGAGTTAGCCTAATACTAAGCGCTAAGCCCTACCTAAGGTATCGAGACCCTAGCTTTACTCGGCCTAGTTATATACTAATTACGTATAGCCTCTTTAGCCCTAATATACGCTTCCCTTCTAAAGGCCGCGCCTCTATAGCCTTTCTATATTCTAATCCTAATATCTATTACTACTAACTTAGCAAATCTAATAAGCTAATTAGCCGCGCTAAATTAAATACTTAACTACCTAAATATATAACTATATTAAACCTTACCTTCTAAGCGCTATATACTACTTAATTCTAACTACGCTATCCTTATATATAATAAAGTAATATATATCTATAAGAATTAAGGACTATCGAATAATTATAATACGAGCGCGTCTTCCCTACTATAATAGGTAGACGTACGAGGTATTATAGTACTACCTCCGTTCTAAGTAATATTATCCGAGTTCTTTACGTCTACTCTAAAAGACCTAGAAATGTCCGCTTCCGAGGGATTATTCTTATTATTACGAGGGCTATTATTATTCGTAGTTTCGCTAGCCCTAATTAGTTAGGTTTAGTAGCCTTTAATTATTAATTAATCTTATCTTTTTAAAATACAGTTCGTCTAGTTCCTATAAGTAAAGGCTATTATAAGTATAATAGTTAAGGTTTGCCTCGCTTAAAAGGTCGGAAAGATCGAGAAGTAACCTATTATCCGTAAGATCGACCTCGGCTAGCTTAGCTCTATATTTTTGCTCTTAGTTAGTCTATTAATCGCTTAATCTTTTAAGCCTCTAGCCCTTCGAACGGCTCGATCTTTTAACCTAGCTAGCGTAGTACGTTCTAGCCTTAGGCTACGGTATAGGTAAGGTTATTCTTATAGGTATAGTAACGATAGTAAGTAAGGGTTACCCTATATAGCTATAGGGTTAGGGATAGGCGTCCGGTAGGGGGGTAGGGGTCTAGCTAATTAGCTATAACCGGCGATACGATAAGGGCCGCTAGCTAATTAGCTATAACTAGCGATAGAAACGCTTACTTCTATATATAACTACGTATTATACTATAACCTAGGAGTATTATACTAGTAATACTAAGTTCCTAAGTAGTCTATTACTATATTTAGTACTTAGTTTATATATAAATTAGCTAGGGTGTCTAAGTAATTTAAATAAAATCTCTAGAGCCTAGAGCTAAACATTCTAGTATTACAATGTTCGCGTATATAGCGTAGGCGCGGCCGTACGTTACTTAAATCTTAAATAGGGATACTAAAATATTTGTATTAGAATATTTGAGGTTCTAGCTAGTTTAACCTAGTTTTCTTAACTATTCTAGGTCGGATTAGATTCTATTAGGTCGAATTTATATAAAAAGTATATATAAGTATAAGGCTTACGTAGATATCGGGGGTATTACGGCCGATATCGTATTTAGAGTTCTAGAAGCCGACTCGGGGTACTACGTATTATACTACGACCTAGGAGTATTATACTAGTAATACTAAGGCTCTAAGTACCCTAGTACTATATTTAGTACTTAGCTTTTATCTAGATTAGCTTAGGGTTCTAAGTAATTCGAATAAAATCCTTAAGTAAAGAAATAAAGGGTCTCGGAGACTATAGTATTATTTCTACGTTCTAAGTACGAAATCGGGTAATAGGGTATAGTTCTACTACTAGATCTAGTACTAAGTGCCTATAGAAATAAGCCGGAAATTCTAGGATATTAGTCCTTACTATCTAGTAAGGTTAATAGATAGGGTAGGACCGGAGAGATTTATTTAAGGTATCTACGATATTAGAACGGCGGAATTAGTCGTATAGGGTTAAGGCTAAGTACTAAAAGTTTAATCTAGTATACTACTATTAGCTAGTAACCGGCCCTATACCTATAGGCTAAGTTTAAGCCTATATAAGAGGCCTCCTTCGGTATAGTAGACAGATTATTAACCTCGTATAGTACATTATTTATATTACACTTCTATAATACCTATATTGTAGGGCTCTAATTATTAGCCTAAGCGACTGCCTTGTTATCCTATTATACTAAATATAGCTGCCTATATTGCTATAGGTTATATTACCCTCGGTTGCCTATACTATTACTACTAGTAGTAGCAGTAGTATTAGTTTCTATCCTTTATTAGAGCCGAAGGTAGGGCTATCTCTTTATATCTAATAGGTTCGGGTATATCGAAGGTAGTCCTAGGGTACGAATAGCTATAACTAGAGCGAGGGTACGATAAGAGCCTACGATATAGACGATATAGAAGTATCTCGAGGGGCTATTATAATAAGCGAAGAAACTTCTTAACGAGGATATCTCTTTAACCCCGAAAAGCTATAAACCCTTAGGACTATTATAGCTTAGGGCCTAGTCTACGACTATAGCTAGCTTCTAAGGACTTAGCTCCGGGTCGAAGACCTATTTAGTACCGCTTACTCGAGATAAGCTACCGCCTACCTAAGAAGAAAATAGATTAATTACCTATCGGCCTTACTTAGTTTACTAAGACTATTAATAGATAGTAAATTCTAGATTATAGATCGGATAGCCGGGGAGTCCTCTATTAATTAGGTAGGGCGTTCCTAGGTTCGTAGTCTCGCTTAGATAGTACTTAGCCTTCTACTAGGAAAAGAAGGCTACCGCCCCCTTTACCTAGCTAAAAGAGATATAAGCTAGTTTCTAGGATCTAGATATAAATAGAGATTAAAGTCTCTCCCTCCGAGCGGCTTTTATCTAAATTTACTAAACTAAGCTCCTAGAGGTAATTAGGCGACCCCTAGGAGGCTAAATCCTAATACTACCCTAGAGGTAATACTAGGCGAAAATAGCCTAACCTACTATTTTTTTTTCTCGCGTAGTAATATCGTAATAAACTAGATCCTAGAGCTAAACATTCTAGTATTACAATGTTCGAGCATATAGCGTAGGCGCGGCCGTGCGTCCTCTAAACACTAAACAGGGACATTAGAATGTTTGTACTAAAACGTTTGCTTTCTATTAGTAGACCTCGCCTACGGCCGTAGAATTCGCCCGTAGCCGTTTCTTCTCGTTGCCCCTAAGAGTCGGTTATATGCCTACGTATTGTTTATATACGACTCCCTTTACGTCGCTCCTACGCAAAGTTTAGACAATCTACCTTCGCGTCCTAAGTCTCGCTAATCTATCCTAGCGTAAATATAGCTACTAGACAATCTATTCTTTTTATTAGTAGCTTATTACTTTATACTATTACCTTACTGTTATAGTAGATTACTAGCCCCTTTATTGTATATAAGTATAGGTTTCTTCTTTATAAGTATAACGCGCGTCTAATAGAGATGTCTCGACCCGACTTAATCTTATTACCCCCGCGTAGTATAAAGATTTCCTCGTAGTATAGAAACTAACCGACGAGAACGCAATAGCTCTTAAAGTCCTACGCGGACCTAACGAACCTAGAACTACGAAGGCAGATATACTTAGGCGTATATTCGAATAGATCGGTAATTCTATCGAGAGTAACTCGGTTAGGGCGACTATACTCTAGCGGTACGCTCTATAGTACAAGATCTAGGAGACTAGTACTAATCCTTCACTCCGTATATCCTAAGCCTTCGTTCGAAGCCTCGACTAGTACGGCCTAATCTATTACGCCGTCGTCCTCGGAACATCTATAGACGCCTCCCGCCGAGTAAGTAACCGTATTATCGAAGCCGCCTAGGGCGAAGATTGGTTTACTTAAGCCTCGGAGCTTGTCCGGCTTCCGTTTAGCGCTCTACTTTTAGTACCTAAACGTATTCTCGCCGACATTGTAGCTACTACTCGGATTGGACTTAGTCTCGAAGAAGCCTATCGCTTCTAGATATAAGGCAAACGGAAGAGGCTCGCGGAAGCCTAGAACAGTCGCGTTAATAAGAGGAAGAGCGCTCTTTACGATTTTATTACCGGTAGTAACATTACCGCTATAAGAGACGCTTACAAACCGAAACCTAGCAAGGAACGCACGATGTAGGCCTACCTACCTAACATTCCTAAAGACTATATCGTTCTCTAAGGCTTTAAGACAGGGCGTAATTTACTAGCGCCGAAAAAACACCTATTACGCGCCTTACGCAAAAAACATCTAAGGAAACCTAGGGTTAAAGCGGGTAGTAACACACTAGTACTAGATTTATAGCTAGAAGACGATAGCGTAGAACCCGATATGCCGGCATTAGACGACGAAGGAGGGAAAGGTACCTAGGACAATCCTTTTAACGTAGACGGAGATACAGCTTCTAATTTTCTTAATATATGCGATAGATTAGAGCTCCGTTCACAATGTCGCCGGCTTAGCCGTAGAGAAGGGATAGAAGCCTACTATACCTACTACCGCAAATAGTAGATAGACTTTACCTATGCTTTGCTACCGAATATTAGAGAGCGTCTCGCTACGTTAGGCCGGCTACCGTATATATAAACTTTAATTACTCCGTTCCTACTACGTACCGTCCCTATACTTAATATATATAAATACTAACTATTTTACTATATAGCGAAAGATCTACCCGTTTTCTAGCTAGTAAAGTAGTCTGTATCTTACACCTTTTACTTAATTTTACGACCGCCTCGCTTAGAAGCCCGTAACCTATATATATATAGCTCCCTACTATCCCGAGGCGGATTGGCTCGTAGCTGCATACTATCTATTCTAACCGCCTGCCCGGATTTCTAACTAGTTTATACCTACGCTATACTAAGTTATATTCTATACGACCTTCGCCTTATTATCTTCCTATACACTATTTATAGTAGATACGGCCTATATAGAGATACTATTAAGGTTTAGGTTAGACAATCCGCGCTTTAACTACTTTAGTCTATAAAGGAGGCGATAGATACACGTCCGTTAACGCGCTCTCGCGATTAATATATTATTACGATCGAGATTATTAGGGTTATAAGAACTACTCCTAACACCTAGGGACCTACATACCGGAAAGACACCGTTTCGAGGATTACTTCTATTATCTTCCTTAATATCGCATTATTAAGTGCGTAACTTGCCGATACGCCGTACCCCCTTACTATTTTTACGCTTACCTTAGCCGCTAATACCGATATACTATTCCTATTACTATCCGTCGCCTTCTTATCGAAGAATTTAAGCCGTTCCCCGATATTACTATAACATCCGACTAGGTAATTTAGCCCTAGCTAACCGATAATTAAGCCCCGGAGTTTCCGCTCTAC
This sequence comes from Pseudocercospora fijiensis CIRAD86, assembly GCF_000340215.1. NCBI lineage: Eukaryota > Fungi > Ascomycota > Dothideomycetes > Mycosphaerellales > Mycosphaerellaceae > Pseudocercospora > Pseudocercospora fijiensis. The sequence goes on from NW_006921536.1 coordinate 5,798,207, forward strand.
TTCGATTGTTTCTAATATACTACCGTCGACGAATAGGGCGAACAATGTATAGCTATCTTTTACTCGCGTACCTCGATATAAGAGCATTATAAAACGCGATATAAGTAGACTAATACCTAGACTCGGGGCGGTAGTAGAAAAGCCCGCCTATAAGAGATACCTAATCGCCTATAGGAGAGTAATATCTACGTATAGCAATTCTTCTATCCTAAAGCTAGATACGAACCCGGATAGAATCGCCTATTCTAGGTCTATCGTCGCGCTCGTATAGTGCCTATTCCCTCCTTATCGTATAACGACTAGTTTACGTCTACCCTAATTAAGGCCTAGGCCGATATCTAAAAGAAACTAGACGAGGATCGAAATATCGTTTACGATAGCTTAGCCTACGTATCTACCCTCCCCCTCTAGATTTAGCAACTCTTTATCGACCTTTACGTCGTCTTACTCTATAAAGACGAAATATAGGCCGCTATCTACCTCCCTAAAGAAGATAATAAGCCCTATACCGTAGAAGTTATCGCTATCGCTCGCCGAGCGTTCTCTTATACGATAAGGCATTATAGCGAAAGTAGCCCCTATTTTAACCTTACTAATTCCTGTAAGCAAGCCCTCGCTAACTTTTATAATATAATACAGAAGTCCGACTATTACAAACATTTTCGCTTTTAGCGCTATAAGACCCGCTCGAGCGAACTTAAATACGCCGACGCTATACTATACGCGCTAGTATATTTTATTCGTTATATCTCCCCTAAAGTTCTATTTTTCCCTTCTATAATGTCGCCTACCGATAAACTTAATAACGACGTCGACGCCGAAGTCGCTAGTTAAGTAAGCGATAAAGTCGACAAAAAAGTCGACTATAGCCCCGCCTAAGTAATACTAACCGACGAATAGCGCGAACTCTAGAATAAACTTAGCGACCGCGTCCGAAGCGGTATTACCGAGACGGAAGAACTAGAACTATATCCTCTTATTTCCTAGTTATTACTCTTTCTATTCTAGTACCTAATTAGTAGTCGTCGGTTCTGCTCCCTACTTCTTAGCTACCTCGCCCTTTATACGGTATAACCGCATTCGGGCGTATAGTAGGAGCCGAACGACTTTAATTACTATCTCTCCGCTATTGTTTAGATAGGGCAACTCCTCGTATTTAACTACTTCCGGCGTTATAACTAGGGCTTCGACCGCGACGACGAAGTTTTAAAGGCTATTAAGTATAAGATAGAGTTACTCTTTACGCGAGAGACCGCTATCTAAGAAATTGTCCGCTAGCGTAGTGCCCTCTTCGCCTTTACTAGCAACTATATATCGACTAATTAGGCTGTCTAGGCCGCCGACGGTAAATCCGTTTAATTTAGGGACGTCGTACTACGAGTTATAGACCTAACTACCCTACTCGAGAGGCGTATAAGATCCTACGGCGCGACCTCCTTTTCGGACTCCCGTATAACTCTATCCCCCTTACCGACCTTTATAACCGCCCCGAAGAAACTACCGTCTACTTTAGCTTCCTTTAGGATAAGCGTAATACTACTATCGTTAACCTAGCTCGGACGTTCGTTATTAACGCTATCGCTAGTAATCCGGCTCTATTACATTTGTACTTAGAGGCCGGTTTAGATATACTCCGCCTTAGCTCGGTAGTCGGCGCGTATAAGTATTACGTCTAAGAGTTTCTTTAGCTACTTAGCGTCCTTATATTTATTAGTAGCGGTTAGCCCGCCCGCGAACCCGAATTCTTCTTAGCGATATAGCGTAATACTTAGTCGGTCCGCTCTATTACTATCCGAGATAGATACGTTATAATTTACCTAACCTATACTAAGCTCCGCTAGAAGCTAAATAACAAACAAAACGTCCGCTTCCTATTTAAGCTCGGCCGCCTACTTGTCGATTACCTTATATATATTTAACTATTTCGCGAGCTCTACTAGTATTAATCTAACCCTAGGTAGGTACTTAGTCCTTTCCTCTAGTCTAAGGACAACCTCGTCTAGTCGGATAATACTATAATCCGATACCTTCGTCGATAGACTGTAGCCGCTAGCCTACCCGCCTTCGGTATTAGCGAGTAGCGTTACTTCTCCGTCGCTATCGTTAAGAAATTCTTTAGTAAGTTCGTAGGCTTCGATTAATCGGACGCGGACGACGAAGATAATAAGGTCGACGATATAGAGGTAGCTATAGCTAGGTAGCGTAACTATAGTCTCTATACCGCTAACATTTTATATACTAACGCTAATCTATTCGCCGCGTCGTCTAACTTATAGGATAGCTTAATCTAAGGCGGGTACCGCGCGTCTCGTATTTAGTCGAACTTCCTCTAGCTTCCTACCGCTATTACTCGCTACTAGGGGACCTAGCCGTCGCTAGGTAGCTCTATTAGCAACCTCTTAGCACTCGAGAATAGTAGTCTCGCCCCCGTCTTTACTCTCGATAAAGCCCTATAGTACGCGCGCGAAATTATATAAAACCCGCGGCTATAGTAGAAGAGCGAGGGTTAAGCGACCGCTATATAATAGATCCTCTCCCTTAAGGCCCGACTGCTCGTCGTCCTCGGTACTAGCGCCGGTAAGAGTCTCCTCTTTATAGTTCCTTACTATATAAAAGGTACGCGGACTACTATACTTATCTTTCCTCTAGTTGCTCTACGAGTTAATATACTTACCCGACTTAAAGCCGCTAAAGTATCCTACGTAGTATAGCAACTAGGAATAGAGCGCCCCGCTTCCTTTATCCTAGTTAGCGCTAAGGCCGCCTACTCTACCTAATTTATTATATATATATAGCGTCTCGGGGTCTAGAACTAGCTCGATCGTATCTTCGTCGACAAGTACTATTTAACCGTAACCGCGTTACCGTACCGCTCTATCTTTCGCTAATTTAGCTATCTCGGGTCGATTAGTACCTAGGTCGTCTACCTAACCGCTACTCTACTACTATTAATAGAACCTAAATTCCTATAGCGTAACGTTATCGCCTAGCTTATAATAGTACGGTAGAGTACTAATCGCGCTAATATTATATATCGTGTTTCCTTATACTAGTAGGTATAGTTACTGCTTATAGCTATGCAACTTATTAGGAAGTAACCTAGGGCGAGCATATTCGTACCTAGCGATCGCGTCCTAGTATTCGTATATAGTCTCGACTACGCCGAGTAGCTAGCGAGGGAAATTAATTGCCTGTGCTTTACCGCCGCTAGTAGAACTACTAGCGAGAAAGAATAGCTACTCGACGCCTAGCTTAATAGCACCGACAATCTATTTCTTATTGCTACTCTTACGCTTAGCGAAGGATTCGACGTACTACGTATCCGGGTTGTTATCTACGTCGGCCTCCTACTCTTACTAATATTATTCGTATAATAGTCCGGTCGCGCTAGGCGAGATAGAAAGCTAGTACTATCTTACCTCCTACTACTAACCGAACTAACTATACTAGTAACGGTCGACTAGAGTAAGCTTAGCTTCGATTAATACCCTTACGTAGATAACGTTAGCTATATATAGCAGCGCGAGAGGCAAGCTATATAGTAATATACTCGCGTAGGTAAATGTTTACGTCTAATTATATCTAATTACCTCGATAGTCCCTAATTCCGCTTAACGTATATATCTAACCTAGACGATAGTAACGAGCTCTACTAACGATATATACACTAACTAGTACTGCCTCTAACCTAGCCCGAAACGCCGCAGACTTAGGCGATCCGTCGGTAGACCGCCTATTTCTAGCGTATCTAGCAAAACGAAGCTAGCAGTATAATATAGTTCGACCGCAACCTCGCCGTTATCTAACAACTATATACTATCTGCCGCTTCGTTAATCCCCGCCTCCCTATATACTAATTCTCTTAATACCTACGCGCTAACTTCGTAGTTACGAAGAAGAGGCAAGCGCTCTAGACTAAGCCGATCGAGAGGTACTATACCTACTTCTACTACTATTTCCCTTTTACTATATACTAGGAATATAGTAAGCAAACACAGAGTTATTAACGGCTAGACGTTATATAGCTAGTCGCTATTAGCGTGTTCTAGTCGCTATAGATAGGTCCTACTTAGATCTAGGATAAATTCTAGTACTAATTCGAAACGCTAGAGGAATACCTCTAGTAGATAACTTAGAGCACTATATAGGATAAAGAAAAGGCTATCTAAGGTGTTCGTCTCTGCGCTATCGCTATCGAGCACGTTCTAGCTAGGAACGTTAAACTAGATCCAGTACCCGCTAATAACTATATAGAGTAGGAATTCTAGACGCTAACTATTTCGCCGGCTAGAAAAAAAAACAATAATATACCGGTCGTACTATTTACTTTTCCGTCTAGCGAAATAGTCGGTACGTAGCTATATTATCGCTATATTAACTCGGCAGTTAGGCGGGAGTAATAGTCTCTAATCTACTAACGATATTATTATACTAGTATCCTTATTAAATTAATAACGCTATAGCGTCGCTACGCTCGTACGCTATAGTATAAGATGTCTACCGACGTTAGAAGTAGAGTATATAACTAAATAGTTATAGCTAGTATTTACCTATATCGCTAGACCGTTTAAGTTTAACATAGATAGAGCGTAGTTAGTCGAGATCTAATATATAAACTATCTATAAACCGAACTACTATTACTCGATATATTCTACTCTCTCTATCCTTATCCTAACTGCCTCCTCGTCGCCTTTCGCCTACGTTATATATTAACCTGCCGACGATAATGTACTAATAGCATCGTCGCCCTTCGTCGGAGTATTTCCGCCTATAGACTTATTATCTCTACTACTATCTCTACGATCTGTTCCTCTAGTACCTCTATACTTAGCTACTCCTTATTTATTATTCGCCCGTATACTATCTAGCCGGCCGACAAATCTTCCTCTACGCTCCTCCTCCCGCTTACCCCCTATTTATCGTAGCCTTTGCCTAGTCCGCCTATTCCTCCTCTATTAACCTCTATTATACCCTTACTTAATCTACCTATTACTCTCTCGTTAACTTCTATTATACCCTTACCTACTATTATATTACTACCTACTAGTATACTATCTACCTAATCGCTAGGCCTATTAACCCGCGCCTACGTTGCTAACTTATCTAGTCGCTATTCCCCTATTTCTATCCTATAATAGTATATTTCCTATATAAATAAAAACGCTATATATTCTACGTAATATAACTATTTCTCCTCCGCTAAGAAGCTTGCCTAGTTATACTATAGAAGTAGTAGCGGTCGCTCGTATAACTATCGTCGTATTAATATTCTATCGTAATACTCGGCTATATTACCGGTCGCTAGCGCCGGCTCGGTATAACTCGCTAACATTTAGTAGTCGGCTATCTCGGTAGTCTTACTCGTATCTACGCGACGGCTAGCCGTAGAGAGAAGTTTTAGAATAGCGACGTACTCGAGTAGTTTAGTAGGCGAAATCGGATAAAGGTAGGATACGGACAACCTTTAGAACCGACGTCCTCTTATATCTTTCCTCGCTATATATATTAGACTACCTACCGTATCGCTACTTTGTCTATTATTATAGCCGATCCTACCTTACGTCCTACTAGAATCGTACGCAAACTCGATTAAATTTTACCGTACCGCTCGTACCTACGCGTCCGCCTCTACTTATCGTATGCTATTTCTTTTGTAATATGCTATTCGCCTACGTACTCTCTCTAGTATACTTAAATAGCGCGGTTATACCGCACCGCATTTCGATCTAGGCGTCGCATTTGAAATCCGCGTATATAAGTTAGGTTTGATTTAATGTCTCCTCGTACGTCGTCGTATATTATCTATTATAATCTCTTATATTCCCTCTAGCCCTTGCTATTACTTAGGGGTCGAGCGCTAATACTATAGCTCTCTCGCCTCGCATTTATACGTACTATCGACGGTAGCTAATAAAGTGCTACTTACCCGGGTCATTTCTTACTACCGGTATCTGCTTTATACCTATTATCCTAGCGAGTACGCTAATACCCCGACCGATCGACGTGCTAGCTTAGTTTCTATACTATCGTACTAACTATAGGCCTCCTCTAGTAGTTAGGTTAGATCTCGCTAGTAGAGGATATACTCGGTTAAGTCGGATTATACTCCGTATAACTTAAACGTAGGTGCACTTACTAGACAATCTACCGGTTTTTCCCTATCTCGCGACACCCGTATTAAAATACTAGAACCTATCGGTAAAGGAGTCGGCTAGATCGAGTATTATTAAATATAAGCTATTTATAGAGATCTTATACGTTAACCTGCTTATATATATAGTATAGTCGATACTACGCCGCAGTACCGCTAAATATCGCTAGCTACGTATAGGAGGTAAATGTATATAGTTATAGTACTACCCGAATTTCTATATCTAGCACTTCTATCGTACGAGACTTAGGCGTTATATAACCTAGGGCTAATCTACTAAACGACGATTAGATACGAACCGGTTTGCTAGGCAGCAAACTATATTGTCTATATTACTTTTGCTAGCTAGTAAAATAGTTAGCACTCTCGCATTGTAATTGCGGTTATAGTAGATGCGTCTACTAGCTATAGGTCGCAGTATAGCAACGCTACTAAGGCTCGAACCCCAATTGCGCTATCTATCCCTAGATATAGCTCGACTATTATACCTCGCCGACTAGCTTTTATCGCATATCGTCTATTAGGACGTCCGGTATACTATCTATACCGTTATCGCAGCCTTAGCTATCTTAGTCTAGTATATTCTTGCTTACCTAGTAGTCTACTATTATCTAATCCGGCTATTGTCGAGGCAATCCGATATATCCTTATATTATAATACTAACGGACCCGTATACGGACTTATTAGGCTATATACTAGTTTATATATAGTTATTATATATGCAATAAAATACTACGATTAACTCGGTTAGTATTCGGTTCTTAAAACTATTAACTCGTAATATCGTAGAATAGATAGCGGTTAGTTCGTCTACCCGGGATATACGTCCGAAATTATAGTATATTTTCGAACGACTACAATTCTCGAAAACTAATTTCTCCCCCGATCGATTAGATAACAACGCCCTAATCTAACGATATCTTTTATTATTCATCTACCCGAATATAAACCTACTATAACCGAGACAGTCCGAGCAAATTAGTAACCTTACCGCCGCTAAGATTTACCCTAATCGTTGCTAACCCTCGGGTCTAGCTTACTTACGTATTACGCTCCGTATACTAACGGCGTTTTCTAGGGTAGGTTTTATAGGTTACCTCCTCCTACTACCGTATATTATATAGTAAATTATTAATAGTATAATGCTAACTGTTTTGCCGCCTAGTAAACTGCCGGGCTATTGTCTATTTTCCTAGCCGGCAAAACGGTTAGTACTCTTATATAGTCGCATTTATTATCCTATAGTTTAACGGGTTAGGGAAATACGAGGCGGTCTATATTACTTAACTACTATATCTACTTAGAGACGGTAGTATATATATATCGAATGCATTACGTATACTATGCTTAGTATAGGCTTATATATGCTCTAGCCTATCGACATATTATAGTTGCCCTGCCTAGAATAGATCTATCGTCTCTAGCATTTCCGAGATACCGCCCCGCGTAGCCTTAAGCTATACGGCTACTCCGATACGCATACTATCTCGTATTCTCTAGCCTTCCTCCTATACTATACTTACTATTCGATTAGCGTTAGATATCCCGTCTAATAACAAAGGTATATACTCGTCGCGAATGTAGTCGATTAAATCTTTATTTCTAAACTTAAGTTCTAGGACCTCCTTTACCTCCCCTAATGCTTTATCGAGGTTAGCTATACTGTATACGTCTAGTAGCTTACGGTATGCCGCCTCTAGAACCGGAATTACCTTAATAGTAAGATCTACTAAATCCTATTATATAGGTAGCCCTACTACTCGGCGTAGTAATCGGATGCTATTTACTATTAACAAGTAGTCTAGGTACTATTTCGCCTAGTATAGGATCGCGTCGGGAAAGTACTCCTACTATACGCTCTTAATTAATATTGTCGTCGTTGTATAGAGTATTAATAGCGGATCGTCTAGATATATATCTAGTAGTATTAACTTTATATACTACGCGGCTAGACAATACCTATTTACGGTCGGGTAGTCTATTCGTATTACCGCTATCGTAACCGCTATCCTATCGATAATAAAGCCTACTAGATATATACGGTGCCTACTACTGTCTAGTTTTACGAATGTGTTATCTACGATTAACGTTCTATCGCCCTTAGTATATAGCTCTAAAAGCTCGGGATAGGCGACGACTAGGTACTTAAACCTATCCTTTACCGTCTCCGGTTGTATATAAAAGCCCGCGTATCTTAGTATATTTAGTTCTATGCCCGCGGTCGAATAGTCCGGCCGTTTGATTTTCTTTATCTCCGGTAGCTACGAGACATCCTCGATAATCTTATCCGCTTGTTTTTTATTTAACCCCGCGTACCGATATACTAACCTAGCTACTACTTTATATACTTCTATCGAACGACCCCGGGTATATATTATTATAAACTGTATCCTAATTCGCTAGTACGCCTCCTGCGTACTATACTACTCTAGGTCTACTCGGTCGCTCTCGCTATAGTTATAACGCGTATTAGATTAGTCTATTATCTACTTGCCCGGGATCTATTTATACCTCCCCTCGGCCCCTATTATCTCTACAATCCCTCGCTATAGATACGTATCTTCTCTATCTCTACCGTCGCCGTACCGGTACGTTATACGAGTTTATTAACCTAATATATTAATATCGTACTTGCTTTTTATAATACTAAATCCCCTCCGCTTCGCCTATCTATATATAAACTATTCGGCCGCCTAGAATAACGGGAATTAATACCCGTAGATCCGATCTAGTAGTTTATACGCCTCTATTAGACGCTCGTATCGCGCCCTAGTATTATCTATCCTACTATCCTTACCGCGAACTCGTACTAGAGCGCCGGGCAATCTTGTAATTATTAGATATCGCTAGATAGCGGCGCTCCTCTCGCGATATATCTCCTCTAATAACTTCTCTCGCCCTCTTACGCCTCCGCCTAAGCGCTAACGATCCTATTCGCGAACGGCGTATTCGATATCGAGTAGCGTAAAGTAGTCGTCGGTTATACTCCGTAATAGGAACTACGATAGACTTATTGTCGCTTCTAGCGTAACTGCCCGATTATCGCGTATAACTACTATACGGTATAGACGATCTATACTACTATATCTAATACTTACTCGGCTAAGGGGAAACTCTATCCCTCCCTATAAACGGAATCGGCCTCGCTATTAAACTTAAAGACTAGTTATATCCCCTTCCCCTTCTATAGCGCACAACTTATACCGTATCTATATATCTACGCTACTATCCGCCCTAATAGATATATCCTTACCTAAACTACCTATTATAGGAGATTACTATATCCTATACGTATATCTATCTCGCGCGTATAATACTCGGTCGAAGACTCGACCCTCTCTCCTACCTTTATCCTATCTCGCCCGTTTCTACGTAGTATATCTTCTATAGCTTATCGCATATATTAACTAATAATACGGCCGGTACTATTACGTACTATTGCGCCGACCGCCCTATACCTACTAACGCGCCCTATAATCTCGTAATTAATAATGCTAACTATTATTCTATCTAGCAAAACAGCTAGTATTGCCTTAGGCACCCGCTACCGCGCCTACGTAGCTCGATATCGCCTTTACGTCTACTCTTTACTTAGGCTAAGTTTAACCGTATATTAGCGTGTTTCGGCGGACTTTACTTTACGGTATTAACTAAGGCGGCGAACGAAGCGTAGTCCCGACCTTACTATATAAATTAGCTGCGTCGCCTAGGAGGACTCTTTTATACGTATATTAGCAGAGTAAACCGCTAGTCTACCGGTCTTGCCCCGAGCGCTATTAACGTACTAATATAGGTCTCTTCTCGGCCGCTAACTCTCTCTACTTTACAATCTACTTCTACTACTAGCGACCTATACTCGTCTATCTATTCCTCTAGCTAGCAAACTAGTCTATAGCCCTATATGTATATCCTGCGCTACCGTACTATACTACGCTACGACTATCTACTAAGCTCCCTACTACGTCCGATTATCGCTATAGTAGACTATACCGATAGTGCCGCCGTCGCGCCCTTCGAGGCCGAACTCCGTCGTCTCTATATTAACAAAAACCGCTAGCTGTTTTTCTACGCCTACTTAATTAATAAAGAGATTAAATACTACTACGGTCGAATATTAAGCTTCTCTTAGCTCGACCTCGACGGCTATTCCGAAAAGCTCCGCTAACTCCGACTACGTAAGCTCGCGATCTTCCTAGTTAGTATCGGCTATACTAGATTTTAAAGGGACTACACTCGGTATATTTAGAGATATTAGCCTTATATACTAGTAATAGAGCCGTAGAAGTTAAGGTCGGAATCGTCTCTATATAGCTCCGCTACGATAATTAGCATTTATTTAGTTACTCTATATAGAACTAGGCGTAGGGAAGCCTATATACGCCCCTAGGTTACCTATTATACTATACTCTCGACGGCGGATTAATACGGACGTACGTAGCATTATAGACTATGCCGTAGCTTATACTACTATAGTTCTATACTATCTAGCTCTCTATTGCTCTTATCCTTATATAATAATTCAATTTATATATCTACTATCTTATCCTTTCCTATACTATACGTACCGATATCTCCTGTAATCGTCGACTATTTTGCTAGCTAGCAAAGTCTATCGTCCCTATAGCCGCTATAGTTACCTTGTATCCTATCTAGCTATACGTATCTACTATTGCCTCCGCCGGTAGAACGGTCGACTATGCCTTAGGTATCTATTAGCTCGGTACGCTAGTCGTTACCCGACTTTATACCCTTTACTTAGATTAAGTTTAATACTATACTAGCGTGTTTCGGTAGACTTTACCTCTCGGCCTCGACTAAAGCGGCGAACGAAGCGCAATCCCGACTTCGCTATATAAATTCGCTATATCGCTTAGGACGACCTTTTCGTACGCGCCTTAGTAAAGTAAACCGCTAGTCTACTGGTCTTAGCCCGAGCGCCTATACCGCGCTAATTTATATCTCCTTCTACTCCTCGACTTCTCTTCTACCTTACTACCTACTTCTACTACCGCCTACTCTACTTGCCTAGCAACTTTTCCGCCTAGCAAATTAGTCTATAGTTATACTACTACTACATCCGTATATATACTATAAACTATATACGTCGTTGCCTCCGATTACTACTATAGTAAAGGTCGCCGACGATAATACCGTAGATAGTACGCTAGGCCGATCCCGCGTAGATTAATAAGCCGTAGCTATCTTTTATAATCGCTACTACGAATACTTTAATATTATACGTAATTACTTTATCGACCTAGTCTAATTCGTATCCTAGGCGAGCGCTTGCCCCTATTATACCGCTATACGCCGTAAGCTCGTTAGGACTATATATAATATATCCCGTAGCATTTATTTCTTGTCTTGCCTCTATATACGTCCTTTCTTCGATAGTGCCCTACTATAAGTTAGCTACGCTATAGACTACTTTGCCGGCTAGCAAACGGTTAGCGACATCTATTACCTTTACTAGCTAGTAAAGCGGTCTATAGTCGACGAAACTATATACTACCCGACTAACTAGCGTATAGTACTCGATTATTAGCGAATACATAGGACTCTATCTAGCGGTACCCTAAAGTTACTATATCTATTCCTATACTAGAGCATCGCGTCTACTAGCTTATATAACTAGTCGCCCTGTCCTATCGGTTTATAGTAGTCTTATCGCTTATCTATATATATATTATCCTATAGTCTTCTAAAGTTAGGTTTACCGTCGACGTAGACCTATTCGCCTACGATGCGCTCTATCTACTACTAGGTATATATCGGATCCCGTACGTTACCCTTAACTATATATCTATATATTAGAGCACCGTCGCCTATAGATCCTTTAAAGACGATCCGGACGTAAAGGCGATTATCTATTACTCTTATAGCCGCGCTCGCCTAGCTACATTTTACGTTACTACTATAACCGATATCTCCGCTATCGCCTAGAAACGCTTATAGAACTAGCTATCGGCGCCTAGGACTTAGTGTCTAGTATACTATCTATATCGTATTAATCCCGCCTACTATTATCTCGAGCTAGACTTACTCTGCCTACTCTCTACTCGTCTATCTACGGCTCTTATACTAGAGCGTATTTTTAGTAACGACGAGATTAAGCGTATTCGCGGTCGTACCTTTAAACCGCAATCTACCGAGATATAGTCTATCTAGGCCTAAATAAAGTACTAATTAATATCCTAGAGGGCTCTACTCGCGCGTCCCGGGCTTTAATATAGTCTCCGCGAGATCGACGTACGAGTTCCTTATTAGCGTATCTCTATTCCTCTCGGTAGATAGACAATACGCTTAGACATTATTAGTCCTATAGTATATTATATCGTATATTATACGAATAACTATATTTAACTATACTGTCTACGAATTCCTACGTGCCCTATTCCCTATCTTCGTTTAACTAACCCGCCTTAATACTCGTCTTACGCTATACAATACGCTAGCCTACGGCACTTAGCTACCGATAGTATTGCCTACTAGGAAATTATCGCGTCCTTGTAACGCCTCGCCCTCTATTGCCCGCTATTTTTTACTAATACTAACCGCAATCCCGTATAGCAAAATAGACGCGCCTATATTCTATATCTATTAGCCTAGTATACCTTATACTACTTTACTTTACTTTACCTCCTACCCTACTTGTATTAAGTTTAATCGTATACTACCCCGTTTTCGGTAGACTTTACTTCTCGGCTTTAACTAAGGCGGCGAACGAAACACAATCCCGGCCTGTCTATACAAATTAGCTACGTTGCTCGGGATAACTCTTTTACGTAGCCTTTAGTTAGGTCGACCGCGTTACTATTTAACGCGTATACGCCTATAGCCCGTACGTTAGTCCGAGCGCCTACGCGCTACCTATTTATATTTCTCTTCCTCTATATCTTCCCTACTTTTCTATCTACTACTACTGCTACTACTTTAACTACTACTACTACTACTTCTACCGTCCGTCGTTATTTTCTAGCCGGCAAAGTAGTCTATAATCGAATTAGTACTACTTAGGCGATACCTAAGGACGTTTCTAAGTTAAATATAGCGGACGACCTCGAAGTACTAGCTCTAGGCCCTCTACGTCTATCTAGGCGTCTACCCTCTCCGGTTATTAGTCCTCTTATACCTAGCAACGTATATAAATTCGCGCGCGACGAAAAGGCCTTTCTTAGCGAGGCTAGGTCGACCCGAGTAGATAATACTTATAACTACTAGCGAACTATACGCGTAATAGACGACCTAACGAATGTCCTTTATAAGTAGTATAAGACGTACGACGTATATAAGATTAACGATTAGGATCCGGTACTATAGCGAGCCTTTCTATAAGATATTAGTAATAGTATCGATATAACTTTTTCGACTTCGGATACTATTAATCCCGCTAATATAAAATATCTCCCGAGTAAGCGTAAGAGCACTATCTAGGCTAATACTAACTAGCTATAGCTTGCGCCCTAGCCTAATGCCCCGTTCCCTATTACCGACGCCTAGCGTACATTATACGCTAGTATACTCGATACCCTATAGTACTATCGCTCTAGGTATATAGCTACGCCTCTATTATTTAACGAAGCCTATACGGTAATAAACATCGACGTTACCGCACTCCTAGATAGCGAGATTGATAAAGTTAGCAAATACCTATACTATATTACGTTTCGTAGACTCTGTCTTACAATATAGTAACTATAGGCTATTATATAGATCGTCGAAATATAGAAATTACCTATATAGGGCGCTATTCTCGCTAACGATGCTAGTACTAGTAAGACTATCTCTATCCTCTACGCCGCTATAGCTTAGTCCGAGTATATCGAAGAATAGCGTATCGTATATTAAGGTCAGAATTGTTAATCCTAACCGTATA
>NW_006921536.1:5813147-5817261 GCF_000340215.1 Pseudocercospora fijiensis CIRAD86
TCCTTAAACTATAGGACGCCTAAGATCGGACCGCCCGTATCTTTAGATTTTCGGACGTTACCGATACCGGTATATACTATAGCCGGTTCTAACGCGATTACGGCCTCCGGATTAGAGCGCTATTCCCGAAGACCTACGAATCTATCGTATAGCTCTACTATCTCGCCGCGTCTATACTAGCGCTATATATTTTCGCGATATCGTCCTCTAAATACGTAACCCTAAAGCTCTACGTAGGCCCCTCGACGACGATAACTAGATATATCTAACGATATTCGCCTTTAGCCTCTACGTCCTCTAACGCTCTAAGAGAAACTAACTTAAGATCCGCGACTATACTATAACCTTAAGGGACGATATTCCCTTATAGTAAGTTGTTAACGTCGAGGTATAATATACTCCTATTTCCTAGGTAGAATACCGCGCCGCTTACTATCGCTTCGCTAAGTATATCGATAAGCTAGACCGCGGTATTAAGCGCCCCTCTACTACGCTAACTTACGAGGTACTATTTCGCTAGCTTAGTTTCCGTACTACCTATCCTTTTCTCGCCGCTATCGCCGACCGAAGGCTAACCTTCTCTATGCTAACTCTTTAATCCCTATAAGTCTATTACGCCGTAGACTATTTTGCCGGCTAGCGAAAACTAGTAGACGTATACGACTATTTCGCTAGCCGGCAAAGTAGTCTATAGTCTAACCGTCCGCCGCTACTTTCTCGCTAATATAACTCTAGCGCCTTATATTAGATAATAATATAGGACTTCTTCTAGTTCTATATAAAGGGCTCTACGCCTCTTCCCGCCCTAAGCCGTCGCGTAGATCGACTCGTCTATCTAGTCCGCCTATCTCTAAAGTACCTAGCGATACTATAGCTCGTCTACGTATATATTATCTAGCTTTCGTCTAAGGTAGTATTCTAGGTCGAAGAGCTACTTAATTACTAACTCCTCGACCTCGTATTAGAGTTATATTAGATCCGATACTCTACTATCTATACCGGTATAACGTACGCCGAGCGCGCTACCGCCGAGGATGCCTTTAATAATAATCCCCGAACCTAGGCTATTATCCTATCCTCGCGTACTAATACGGAGTCTATTAATCTGTATTACGGTATATACGTATAGTATATCGTAGATATCGTCGACTTTAGTAAAAAGAACTCGATCGTTAATCGTTATACTTGCGTAGGATAGACTTACGCCGTTACGGTATTCGAATTAAGCCTCGTCGATACTATCGACTCGCGCTACTAGTAGACCTTCTATCTCGATATTTAGGAGCGGCTTACTATAGTAGTCTTACCGCCCGACCGGCTTATAGATAAAGAGATCTACTATATCTAGTTAGACGAGATCGTACGAGCTTATAGTACTACCGGTACGCCCCCTATAACCTAATTTTGTAAATACGCTAATACTAATATTAGATAGCGTATAGCCGACGCCTATATACGTAAGTCCTACGGCATTCGCTACTAGATATTAGATACTATGTAGGGCTGTATTTCTAACCTAACCCGTAAGAATCTTATCCTAGTCGAAGCTATCTTTCGCCTATTACTTAGTAGTACGATAGCGGGAGAAGTCGCTACTATCGTCGACCGCTAGTAGCCCGCGCTAGATAACTTCTTTTAAGCCGATAAGTGTAACCTAGACCGTACGGGAGGATACGACTACGAGTATCTTAAGTATGCTATAGTATAATATCTATACCGTAACGATATAACCGAGGATATCCGTCCGATTCGACTTATATAGTACCTTTACTATTTCGCTACCGAGGCCCTCGCTATAGGTTAATACGACTCTACTATTATTCCTAATTAGTATAGTAAGTCGTACTATACGTTATTATCTATTTCGCCGTCTAGTATAGTAGTTATTACCTCCGTTACTAGTCGAATTGCTAATACCCTTTATAGTATATCTTAAGTACGTTTAGCGGCGTACTCCTAACTACGACGCCGATTTTGCCCGGGCCGTATAAAACATTAGCTACTACGCTCCTACTCTCGCGCCCCTTATCCGAAAATTTCGGAGTTTTACTAGTCCCTTCGATAATTATAATAATAATAGTAACTATAGAGTTACTACTCCCTCCCTTAGAACGCCGTCTAACTACGAACCTAACCGTATAGGTATATAGCTATACTTACTAGGTAGTTAGGCCGGCTCTCCTATTCGCCCTAACTTTAGCGACTTTATCGAAGATACTAGCGCTATAGACAAGCTAACCCTACGCGCTCGTTACTTAACTAAGCGATCTCTTACTCTACTAGTCGCTCTATATCCTCGCCTAGCTAACGATATATTAGCTTATACTAAGCGCGTTAAGCTAGCGGCCGGCGCCTCGTCTATAGTACTAGTCGAGAGTAGCGACGCCGAGGATACCGAGTAAGGCGTAGGTATACTCGTACGGGCCCTATATATAGAGAGTAGATAGTAATATAGATCTCCTCGAGTAGGCCTCTACGGGACGACTAGTAAGTACGCGCATCCTAGGCGTTAGGTCCTATAGGTTACCGACTAGGCGCGCGTATAGATAGTCTAGTCTATATACTAAATACTAGCCGATTAAGTAGAGCAATTTCCTATCGTATCTCTAGCCTTTTCTATAGTTTTTCTTTCTACTTATATATAGTCTACCTAGTCGGCACTTATAATATATACTATTAATACAACCGAATTATAGTAGCCGTTACGTATAGATCTAGAGTCTATATAACCGATTCCGAACTACTATTATCCGCGAGGCCCTACCGCTATTATCTAACCCGCCTATACCTTCGTTATACTTTATATACGTGTAATACAATCGCCGAGTATCTATAGTAACGATAGAGAGTCTTTCCCTACCGCTCGGGCATTTTATCTACCTATCTTCCCGCCTCTACCGATATTATATATTTCCCGCTACTTAGTTATTATATCTTGCCTATAAGATACGCCGTCTATAGGATTATATAGGCGGGCATAATAGAAGACACGTCTATAGATACACGTCTAAGCTAGGTCTTATATTCCGCTATTATCTCCCCTAGGTTTAGTATACTATCGGTCTATCTCTACTACGATACCCCCTCTTATTAGTCGCTAACTATTTTGCTAGCTAGGGAAAAAATAGTTAAAAGGGTTTATATAGCGGCGTCTCTAATAAGCACTCTATCGGTTACTAACCCGTCTTAACCGGATATACTCTCGCGGCGACGGTTAACTACTTTTCCGGCTAGTAAAGTCGTTAGTATTACCTTAGTTATATTTCGTCTTGCCGCGCCTACTCTAGTTAGACTTTACTTTACTTCCTTCTACGCCTCGTACCTACTACGTACGCAAAGTCTATGTATATATTGCGTTACTATTATATACCGCTTCGTCGTCGTTCGGCTACCTTCTACGGCCCTACTTCGCGCGTAACCTCGCCTATATCGTAGATAGAGATATACGACTTCGATATACTATATAAAATTATATAGGCGACGTAAGCGGTCCGTCTAGTATAGGATCTCGGTAAGGTAACAGCGTCGCTTCGGCTTTACTTTATTCCTTCCTCTTAGATTAGGTTCTAAACCCTATACTAGCGCGTTTTAGCGGACTTTACCTGTCGGCCTTAACTAATGTACCGAACGAAAGGCGGTCCTAACTTTACTATATAAATTAGCTATATCGCTCGGGACGTCTCTTTTATACGCGCGTTAGTAAAGTAAACCGCCCTATATATTTACGCTATCTACGCGGCCCGCCGTATAAACGGTTAGAGGTCCGAGCGCTAATACTAGTATATACCTTTCTACTATCGCCCTAACTTCTTCTACTTTATAATCTACTCCTACTACTACCGCCTTCCTCGTCTGCCTACCTCTATCTCGTTTCTCTATTTAGTAAACTAGTCTATACTCCTATTTTCTCTATCCGGTAAACCGATCTATACCTACGAGCTACTCTTCTAGCTAGTCCGAACGGTAAATAACGGCTAGTGCGCTATATACCGACGGCGATTATAAATCCGAACGAGAAGTTCGTACCGACTAGCCTAGCGACGCCGAAGAAGCGTAAGAAAATAGTTACTACTAACGCGAACGCTACCGAGTCGTCGCCGACTCTCCCTACGAG
>NW_006921536.1:5818903-5849881 GCF_000340215.1 Pseudocercospora fijiensis CIRAD86
TTATATAAACAAAGTACCGAATCCCCGCTTCTATATTTATAGACGCGTACGCCGCGACGGGCATTATAGTTACCGCGCTCCTAGACGGCGAGATTAACCCTATTAGTAAGTATAGATTCCGTATTACATTTCGCGATCTCGCCTTAAAGCTATAGTAGCCTTAGGTAATCGCGTAGATTCTCTAAATATAGAAGTCGCCTATATAAGGCGCTATCCTCGCCGATAACGTAGGTACTAGTAAGACTATTACGGTCCTCTACGCCGTCGTCTATTAGTCCGAATATATCGAAGAATAGCGTCGTAACTACCGAGGTACGTTTTCTCTTTCTATATATAGACCGTTTTACCGGCCGGTAATCTAGTCGTCGCTTATATGCCTTTTTCTTTTTATCCGGATAGTAAAATAGTCTGCCTACTACTTATTTCTCCTCTACTAACGTTTATTATAGCTGCACTCTACCGCGCGTATATTAAGAGTAATATCGCGCCTCGCCCCGTTACTAATATACAAATTCCTATACCTATAGTTAACGCTACCGACTAGGCCTCGATAGACGTCGATACTCGCCTACCTACGCTAAATAAGTAGGAGCTTATCGATACCTACGTCTAGGCCTATCTAGGATTGCCTATAGAGTCTAAACTAGGCTAGTATATCGATATCGATATCTAAATAGTAAAGGCCGGTAGCGAGTAGCGTACTCTACTAAAGTATATAGACGCCGATATATATAACCTCGTATTCTTAGTAGTCTAGGCCTTCTTTAACGAGTACAATCCGGCCCTACCGGATTATGCACCCGTATACGAGATTAGCCCTAATACGGCCGTTAATGCTTAGCGTAATAATTGCGCCCGATACTTTAGGCCTAGAGAGGGCTACGCGCGCTATATTAACGTCGCTATATATATTAACGTTAAGCCCGATCCTAAGAATCCTACCTACTATATTAAAGGTACTACCGCTAAGCTAGAAGGTCTTATTACTTTCGTTAATAGGTTGCTAGTCGAAAGCCTATAGACTACTCGTACTATCCTTATTACTACTAAGGATTCGTAGGTCTAGAAGACTATATAACTAGGCGTTATATATAAGACGCGATATAGCTAGAAACTCGAGTAACTCCGCGATATCGAGGAACCCGAAGAGTCTCTCGACGACTTTACTATACTCGATAATACCGCCGAGTATATATACGACGCCGCTAAGGAAGAGGAGAAGGACGAGGCGTTCCTACTAGAGTATATATCTAATAATATGTCTCTTCTATAGGGTACGCGCGCCGCCCGGCTATCTATCGTTATCGGCGATAAAGGCTATTACTTTAAGAATAAGTTTTCTCTATAGAGTAACTCTATATAGATACTACTCGATAACGAGTATATAGTCTTAGTGTTCGCGATAGCTACGCTATTCCGTAACAATGTAGCTAACTTTGCTAGCCTTATACGCTATCTCTTTCGGCGTATTCGTAAGAAGTAGCTAGATACTCGACGCGAAGAACTTATCGGTAGCCTCGGTAGCTCGGACGTCTACGAGCGGCTATACGAGGAGTTCCGTAAGAAGTACGGTATAGACTAGACTCGCGTACCTACTAACTAAGTATCCTAACCTGCCCCGAATAGTAATAGTAAGAAGCAGTATAGCATTAGCGAGTAGGAACGCTACCTCTAGGTAATCGATCCCGTCGCCTAGCGGACTCTCTTACGCCCGAGCGATAAGAAGGATATAAATAGGCGCTACTCTGCCCTCGTTCCCCTACCGATAAGTATCTATATACTTCGCCGCGTTAAAGGCACCTAACTGCTTATCTAGGGCGAGACCGTAATACTCGGCTCCGAAATCCTACTATAGTAGATTATTTACGTAGAGACCTCGCCTACTTTAACGTTAGAGGCTATATATCGCGCTATAGTCGCTAGATTCGCTATAATCGTAGGTAACGACCGCCTTAACCGCGTCTATAATAACCCGACTACTCCTAGCTAGAAGCGCTCCTACCCTACCGTATTTCGCCGATTATTAGTACTTAGCGCCTCCTCGGGTATATTTAGCTAGCTCCTCGAGTATAATATCGACTTTTCTACGCTATATATTAACTTACTATAAGTCTACTATCTCTAACCGTTTCGCCGGCTAGTAAAATTATTATATAATATCGACGGTTTTACCGGCCGGCGAAATAGTCGGCGATTACTCTACTTTAACTATACTCTTACTAACTACCGTTTAGGTCTTAGAACTTTGTATTTACCTAGGACTTCTTTTAGACCTATACTAAGGGAAATGTTAATAACCCTAGTATTAAGGCGCGCCTAGATTGCCTTAAGTACCTAATTTAAGAGTTACCTAAGCTATACGCTTCGCTATAGCTCCTCTACCGATACGTTATCCTTGCCGACGAGAAGATAATCTTTTAGGTTAACGAGCCGCTAAATTATAAGGCTATCGAGCTCCTTCTCGACCTATATATAATCGATTATATCTCTATTTACGCCGGGATAACCTAAGCCGAGCGTAGCTCTACCGAGGATAACTATAACTATAATCCTAAGGTTAAGGTTATTATCCTCTCGTCTCGTACTAGATCCGAGGCGGCTAATCTATAGTATAGCGGATACGTCTAACTCGTTTTAGATATCGTCGGCTTTACCTAGAAGGCTTAGTAGACGGGTCGCTCCTCTCGCGTTAGGTAGACTTACCCGGTTATCGTATACGACCTTAGCTTAGACGATATAATCGACTATATACTATAGTACGATTACTATACTTAATTCTTTAACTAGCTTATAGTAACCGTTACCCCCGACCTAGACGTAGTTTAAGAGGAAGTATATCGTCTATTAACTACTATAATCGTAGCCGACCCTACTACCTAGTAAGACGAAGATACGTTTACTATAAAGGCGGCTTATCGCGTAAAGTAGGGTATAGCGGATATCTATATACGAACTATATACGGTATTCGATTTAGTCGCCGCGACTCTATATAGAAAGAGTATCGTATACTAGTAATAAAATACATCCTCCCTATCGAGGCAATCTAGCGCCTATCTTACGGTAGACTTAAGGCTAAGTAGACGGCTTATACCCTCGATACTATAATAGCCGTCCCGACTCCCGCTCCCGACTATTCTACGCGAGATCTAGATAATCGCGACGACCCCGATATTAAAGCTAAGCCTAAGATTACGCCTCTTAACTTTCGTACCTAGTTATACGTATACTATATAGATTAAGTCGAGTTTATCTCCCTCGAAATAATAAATCGATACCTTTACGATATATCTCGCTAGGCTATCGATACTAGCGACTATAATCTAGATATTATCCTATATTAGTATAGTAAGTATCGTCGTCGTATCGCCGACTACTTTACTACTTAGTAAAATAGTTAGCGTTTCGGTATTTATATAATTGCTAATTCCCCTTATAGTATACTTCGAAGACGTTATAGCGCGAAACTACTAGCGCTACTCTACGCTATTTAGGTAGGTAGTAGCTAAGCTTAAGATCCTATTAAACGGCCGGACTAAATTCGAATATCCTATATTCCTAGCCCCTATCGAGCCTAAGATAGCCGATCCTAACGATCCTAATTCTGTCCCGGTTATTAGCCCTAATAATTAGTTCGGCGACCTTATATATAACCCCGAGTAAGACGATACTATCCTACTTAAAGAAATCTAATAACTAGTAACGATAATCGACGATAGCGAATCTAACTATAGCTTCGACGACGGCTAATCCGATTACGCTAACGACCCGACTAGTCCGGCTAATGCGGATGTTAATCGACCTAATAGTAAGGCTAATACTCCCTATCTATCGGACGGTAAGGTACCCGCTTAGCCCCTACCTAAGGCTCGATCTAAGGGTAAGAGGAGACTCTATATTAAAGGCCTAAAGTTTCCGCTATCTACTACTATCGTTACTAAGGATAGCGACGATAGTAACGATAACGGTAATAACGACGACGCTATTATACGCTATATCGATAGAGCTCGATAGAAGTAAGCTTAATAGAAGCGACTATTATCCGCTCCTACTAGTACCGAGGACGTCGATAACGACGACGAGTTAGCTATAAACCGGCGCTTAAGTTCTAGACTATCTTCTACCCCCGACTATCCGTAAGATCTAGACTTGCCTCTAGGCGGTATTACTAGCCCTTAGACGGATATCTAGTCTCTAACTCGGCCTCGTAAGTATAAGTTTAGCCTTAGCCGTAATTTATCGGGCGAGCGTTATATAGGGTATAGCTAAGTCCGATAACAATTTATACTTTCCGATAATAGCCTTTATAATATTGCTAGGTTATCTACGTCTATAACAACTCAATCGTCGCAATATCATCCGATTAGCAGGGTCGCATACTATTATACTAAGAGCCTGCTTAGAGAGGCCTTATTTCTAACCCCTATACTACTAGAAGCCTCCTATACTAATAATTGCCCTTTCTAGTACTATACTAGCATCGCTGCTGCGCTAACGATATATAGGCAATGTCCTGCCTCCGAATAGAGCAAAAGAGGAGGTGTTTTAGTATAGGGCAGGCGCGTAAGAGCTATATAAACAATAGGTGTTATAGGGGTAGAAGGGTTGTATAAAGAGCTAGCTAGAGGGACTATTAGGTAGAGAGAGAGACACATACTCCTTAGAGCGCTTATTTGGAACATATAAGAGCTTAGTTTAAGCCTTCTATACTCATTTCTATACTACAATCATAGCTCGGAAGCTTCTATAGATTCTTCTAATACCTACCTACGAGGACACCTCCTCCTCCGAGTCCTCCCCTTCCCTAATATCCCCTCCCTTCTCGCCTGTTCTTTAAGCTAGTATCCCGACGCAACTACTAGACAATCCCTTTAATCTATTACCTCTTTAGTACTTATTTAAAGAGTCCTTTAGCACTATCGCGGAGCCCGTAACACTATTACTACTATTTAAATACTCTAGTAACCTAGTTAAGCTATTAACTAGATATATACCGCTTAGTAGGTCGTTCTTCTAGAAGCTTATCGATACTACTAAGTAACAGACTGCAACCGGCGACTCTTAGCTATAGGACACACTCTAACTGCTAGACTATTGCTAGGAGACCTTAGATAAGAGCCTCGTTAATGAGATAGCTTATTAGTATACTTAGCGTAGGAAGAGACAAGATCTTCTTAAGCGCTATCGGCTTAGGTCCTATACTAAGGAGCTATATAAACGCAACTAGACTATTAACGATATTGTTGGCTTCCTAGACCGTAACTATAAGGATATCTCTCGTATTGTTAGTGAGGTTATTACTCTAGTTAAAGCAAGGCTAAAGCACTTACCTCCTAAGCGCAAAGTGCGCTTCTTACTAGACAGTATTAATTAGTTACAGCCGGCTCTAATAGACCGTATAGAAGCGGCTCTTAAAGGTTAGTATTTAGCTTACTTTAAGTCGATTGTTGCTAATAAATATAGGCAATACTAACTGTAGGCGCATGTCTTATAGTCAATTAAGGGACTATTTGAACCTGCCTTGCTTAGTAAGGACAATGCGACGTATCTATAGAGCCGCAGGTTATCGTCGCTGCGTTGCAATTGCTAGACTATAGCTTAGTAAGCGGACTAAGACACTAAGGCTTTAATAGGCACTAAACTATCGCTTCTAGAAAGCAGGTAACTAGAACAACGTGTCCTTCTCGGACGAGTTTGCCTACTATAGAGGTAGACACTAACGGCTCTATATTACTCGCAAACTAACTAAACTATTTAACGACGATTGCCTAGCACCTAAGTTCAAAGAGATCCCTTATATACTATTTTGGGGCGCTATTTCCGGCCGCACTAGACGGTCTAATATTATTCTATAGCAGCGGAAGGAATAGGGTACTATTAATGCTACTTCCTACATTAAATATATACTGCCTACTGTCTAAGAACACCTGCGACTAATCAACGATACCCTCTCTAACGAAGCCCTTAAGCGAGATATACTATTCCTTAACTTAGGCAACGATAAGGACCTTCTATTCGACCGTTACGAGTTCCTTTAACACGCACTCTTCTAATAAGACAATGCTCCTACCTATAATGCTAAGAAGACTAAAGAGTGGCTTACTGTATACGGTATGCCCTTTATAGACTAGCTACTAAACAGTCCGGACCTCAATCCTATTGAGAATGTATAGGCAGCTATTAAGAAGGCACTCTATACTAGTAGAGTGCTAACCAAACGAGCTAATATAGAAGCTAGAGTTACACAGCTCTAGACTAATATTGTTACTGTTAACTATATTAGAGAGCTTGTTAGCAGTATGCTAGCGAGGGTTGAGGCAGTAATTACTACTAATAGTAGCTCTATTCCTTACTAACTTTGTACTTAGATTAGTCTCTTTCTATTGTCTCTTTCTCCGGAGGTTTGAATGAATAGCTAGCTCTTGTAATTAGCTGCTTCTATACGCAGTATTTAATCTACTTTAATCAGTCTACTTAGCGCTTCTTATATACTACAATCTTTACTATTAGGCTGCTAGCTGCCTGCCTGTTGCCTATAGCAGTTGGCAGCTAAGGTTATTTACTCTTAGCAGCGCTAAGCTGCTTTTATATGCGCCTAGATACGCCCTTATCGATAACTCTAACCTTTACTTAGCCTAAGATAAGGGGGTCACCCTATAGCGCGAAGCGTATCCGATATATACTAAAGCGCCTATAATCGTACGCCTAGCTATCGGCTTCCTCTACTACCGCTAGCTAGCTATTAATAGAGGATAAGCGCGCTGCCCTATACCTAAAGATTAACGACGCCCTCGGTATACTCCGCTCGTATAAACTTAGTAACGCCGGTACGGCTATCGGTCTTATATTCGAAGCTAAGACTAGGAAGTCGACTAAAATCGTATAGCTAAATACCTATCTCCTCGGCGGTCTAGTTGCTAGGCTATAGGATCGATAGGCTCCGCTTTATAAGATACTAGATATAGAGGGCAAGATCGACGCCGTATTAGTATTAATCTAGGCGTACTTAGATACGGTCTCCGCGACTATAAGCGAGGCCGATAGGCAATAGTATTATAGTTAACGATTAGTATAGATACTCTTAAGCGGCATCGAGGATAGATATAGATTAACGAGGTTAGTCGATAGAGGGGATAGACGTACTACTATATACCTATTTCGAGTATCGGAAGGATACGTATAAAATGCGTACTAATTAATCTAGTACTAATTATTATCCTATATATTAAATCGCCTAGTAGGAGATAGTGCTTTAGGGTTCCTAGTCGGCGAAATAGTCTATAGGTAATATAATAACGTTAAGTAGGTCTTCGCCGTCGATATATCCTTATATAATTAAACGTTAAGTATAGTAGGTAGCATTAAATACGTACTACTAACGATATATATCGTAGGACGTTAATAACTATTTTCCCGGCTAGTAAAATAGTCTACTCGTAGCTTAATAATTTCTATAAACAGCACTAAAAACGCCCTACTTATAATATAAAAGCCTCGATAGTTGATTTCCCGGCTAGTAGGATAGTCTACTCGTAGCTAGATAATTTGCATAAATAGTACTAACTACGCCCTACCGCCGATCCGAGCCTTAATAGCTAACTTCCTAGCTAGCGAAATAGTCTACTCGTAGCTTAATAATTTCTACGGACAGTACCGAAACGCCCTACTTACGATATAATAGCATCGATAATTAACTTCCCGGCTAGTAGAATAGTCTACTCGTAGCTTAATAGATTCTATAAGCAGCACTACAAGTGCCCTAGGGTTTCCCGGTCGGCGCGATAATATACGGGTAGCGTAAGGATACTAGCCGGGGCTTAGTCGTTAGTACGTCCTCGGGGATAAAATAATAGTTGTCTTAACTAGCGTTAAAGATGCCCTACTAGCGATATATATTGTAATAACGTTAAATACTATTTTCCCGACTAGCAAAATAGTCTGCTTATAGCTTAATAGTTTCTAGACAACCCTAATAGCGCCCTATTTGCGCTAGACTAGCCCTAGTAATTAATTTTACAGCTCTTACTCTACCTATTTATATTTTCGTATATATCTTGCTATCGCTATATTGTACGCGATTAATAGCTACGTCTCGTCTCGTATATATAGACTAGCTAGGTTATAGACAATTTATAAATTTTACTTTATATAGGGTATCGTAATATGAAATTGTATATAGTATATAGCGTCTTAGTAGATACTAACCGACTAAACTATAAAGCTGTCCTAATATAGAGTACTAATAGATTATAGCATTAAAGTTAGAGGGTTGTCGACGAGATTCGAGTAATATATCGTAGGCGATAGCGGTTTATATAAAAGCTAGAAAAAAACATAGTTACTAATTAATAGTACTAGATCCGAATACGTATAGGCGCGAGAGCGATTACTCGAGATATATATATTAAAACAAAAGGAGTTAATATCGCGCTCGATATCTTAGCTATATAGCGATATTCTTTATACTTACTATAACTACGATACTACTATTACTCTTACCGGAGCTCCTCGATATAGTTTTTTAGTAGGTAGTAAGCGAAACACTATCCGAGCGATAAGTAATACGTTACGACGCGAACGACTCCTATAATCGACGCCCGCTATTTTCTATATATCGATACTAGCGCCGATCGTACTTAGGCGTCTATAGGGCGTTATATACCGCTACTCTATACGCGTAGCCGAGGGATCTTATCGTCCTTACGGTATAGTATAAAGATCCGATCTTTATACCGGTCGTCTTCGTACCTATAATTATAGACGATACCTACGTAATCGAATAATAGTAATTCGCTCGACTAGACTCTATCCTAGCGGATATATATATACAGGTAGATAGAGAAAATAAAAGAGATAATAGCAGTAGTAACGTATACTATATAGAGTCTAATACTATCCGAGTCCTATTACCGCTAGCTAGCTATATAGTATATATAAGGCGCCTAGCCGCGCTATAGGTAGTAAAGGGGCCGTTCGATAATAGCTAGGAAGAGCTAGCGATATAGAGTTATATTCTAGACTACGTTACATTGCCGACGTATAACGTATAAGTTAGATACTATACTAAAGTTAAGGCCGAATAGCAACGGATAATCGACGAGATATTATACGAACTACGTTATTACGTTAACCGTTTTCGCCTATTCGAGGCGCTCCGCGACTTAGATAATTCGGTACTAAGGCCGATCCGCGTAGGTAGTACGTTAGTAGATAACCCGGTTAAGTAGTTAGTACGAAGCCTCGCCCTCCTTCGTAATTAGGCTAAAACTATCGACTCTCTATAGCTAAAGGACGGCGGAGTAGCGTTAAATATACTTAGCTAGGACGATAGTAACTAGCTATACTAGACGTTCGGCTTTAATTAGGAGCCCGCGAGGTAGTATTTAGCGTTAGCTAAGGTCGCTATAGTATTCGGTAGGTTACTAGAGTACTAGGATAAAGATAACCTAGTAGACTAATACCGACTATAGTAAGGGCAGATTACGTTTATAGCGTTATTTAACGCTATAGCTCTAGTAATACGCCTGCCTTACCTATCCGTAACCTACTAGCCGACGGCCTAGACTAGACGGGCTAAGTGCCGTACTTCGGTCTACCTATATTATACAAGACGGTAGTTCTCTAAACTATTTAAGGACATTGTCTAGCAACCGTAGTAGGGGTTAGATATATCGACGTAGAAGGGTATATTGCGAGTATTCCTTATTATATATCGCTAGAGAAGCTAGTATACGAGTCGATATATAGTCGAGGAGCTACTCGATGCCCTAATAGTACTAGACGCCGATACCGAACCTTCTTACGACTAGAATATAATCGCTAGTATAGTAGCGGATATAGAAGCGTATACTCTCTCCGATACGGAGTTTAGTAGATATAATCTAGCGGATAAGATACTAGTACGGCTCTCGGTATATATATTACCCGTTATTCTAGTATCGACTAAAGGACGAGATAATAAGGGAAGGTAGGCGGTATTGCGGTACCTATTATTAGGTTCTAATTATACGCGCTTTAACCTATGCGCTAGCGACTTTAATATACGAAGCGAAGCGGTCTAGTATAGGTTACGGTACTTATAGTATAATAGAGTATATATATATATATTAGTAGTCGGACGTATAAAGGTTAGTTACTATAGATACGTAATAATGTTTATATAATCCTATATAAAGTGATTTGTATACCGTTATAGCCTAGATATTTTGCTATTAGTTAAAGATATTAGTATACGATATAATAGCTTATAGATTTTGTTATCTAGCAAAGAGGTCGGTATATAAGATAGCTACCTATAGATTTTGCTGTCTAGCAAACCGGTCGGTATATAAGATAGTAGCGCGTAGATTTTACTATCTAGTAAAGAGGTCGGTATATAAGATAGCTACCTATAGATTTTGCCGTCTAGCAAACGGGTCGGTATATAAGATAGCTGCCTATAGATTTTGCCGTCTAGTAAACGGGTCGGTATACAAAATAGTAGTACATTTAATTTGCCGTCTAGCAAACAGGTCGGTATATAAAATAGTAGCACATTTAATTTGCCGTCTAGCAAACAGGTCGGTATATAAAATAGTAGCACATTTAATTTGCCGTCTAGTAAAGAGGTCGGTATATAAGGTAGTAGCGTATAGGTTTTGCTATCCGGTAAAGAGGTTATTATATAAGATAGTAGCGTATAGATTTTACCGTCTAGCAAACGGGTCGGTATACAAAATAGTAGTATATTTAATTTGCCGTCTAGTAAAAAGGTCGGTATATAAGATAGTAGCGTATAGGTTTTGCTATCCGGTAAAGAGGTTATTATATAAGATAGTAGCGTATAGATTTTGCCGTCTAGCAAACGGGTTAGCGTATAATATAATACTACTTTTAATTCGCTATCTAGTAAACGGGTCGATATGTAAGATAGTAGCGTATAGATTTTGCTATCTAGCTAATAGGTCGATATACGATACGCTATCTCGGATGTTTTACCGTCTAGTAGATAGGCTAGTATATAAGATAACAATCTATAGATTTACTATATAGCAAAATAGTCGTCGTATAAGATAATAGCCTATAGGTTTCGCTATATAGCGAATAGGTTAGTATATACGATAGTCGCCTAAGGGTTTAACCGTCTAGTAAATAGGTAAGTATATATAATAGGGACCTATAAGGCGAGTTAGAATTATCGGAAGTAGAGAAGTATTAAAGAGAACTATAAGGGTAAGAGCAATAAGGGAGTAATATATAGCAAACTATTATAGAGTAAACTATACGGGAGTAAGATATTATAGAGTAAACTAGATCCTAGAGCCAAACATTCTAGTGTTACAATGTTCGAGCATATAGCGTAGGCGCGGCCGTACGTCCTCTAAACACTAAATAGGGACATTAGAATGTTTGCACTAAAACGTTTGCTTTCTATTAGTAGACCTCGCCTACGGCCGCAGAATTCGCCCGTAGCCGTTTCTTCTCGTTGCCCCTAAGAGTCGGTTATATGCCTACGTATTGTTTATATACGACTCCCTTTACGTCGCTCCTACGCAAAGTTTAGACAATCTACCTTCGCGTCCTAAGTCTCGCTAATCCATCCTAGCGTAAATATAGCTACTAGACAATCTATTCTTTTTATTAGCAGCTTGTTACTTTATACTATTACCTTACTATTATAGTAGATTACTAGCCCCTTTATTGTATATAAGTATAGGTTTCTTCTTTATAAGTATAACGCGCGTCTAATAGAGATGTCTCGACCCGACTTAATCTTATTACCCTCGCGTAGTATAAAGATTTCCTCGTAGTATAGAAACTAACCGACGAGAACGCAATAGCTCTTAAAGTCCTACGCGGACCTAACGAACCTAGAACTACGAAGGCAGACACACTTAGGCGTATATTCGAACAGATCGGTAATTCTATCGAGAGTAACTCGGTTAGGGCGACTATACTCTAGCGGTACGCTCTATAGCATAAGATCTAAGAGACTAGTACTAATCCTTTACTCCGTATATTCTAAGCCTTCGTTCGAAGCCTCGACTAGTACGGCCTAATCTATTACGCCGTCGTCCTCGGAATATCTATAGACGCCTCCCGCTAAGTAAGCAACCGTATTATCGAAGCCGCCTAGGGCGAAGATTGGTTTACTTAAGCCTCGGAGCTTGTCCGGCTTCCGTTTAGCGCTCTACTTTTAGCACCTAAACGTATTCTCGCCGACATTGCAGCTACTACTCGGATTAGACTTAGTCTCGAAGAAGCCTATCGCTTCTAAATACAAGGTAAACGGAAGAGGCTCGCGGAAGCCTAGAATAGTCGCGTTAATAAGAGGAAGAGCGCTCTTTACGATTTTATTACCGGCAGTAATATTACCGCTATAAGAGACGCTTACAAACCGAAACCTAGCAAGGAACGCACGATATAGGCCTACCTACCTAACATTCCTAAAGACTATATCGTTCTCTAAGGCTTTAAGACAGGGCGTAATTTACTAGCGCCGAAAAAACACCTATTACGCGCCTTACGTAAAAAACATCTAAGGAAACCTAGGGTTAAAGCGGGTAGTAATATACTAGTACTAGATTTATAGCTAGAAGACGATAGCGCAGAACCCGATATACTAGCATTAGACGACGAAGGAGGGAAAGGTACCTAGGACAATTCTCTTAATATAGACGGAGATACGGCTTCTAATTTTCTTAATATATGCGATAGATTAGAGCTCCGTTTACAATGTCGCCGGCTTAGCCGTAGAGAAGGGATAGAAGCCTACTATACCTACTGCCGTAAATAGTAGATAGACTTTACTTATGCTTTGCTACCGAATATTAGAGAGCGTCTCGCTACGTTAGGCCGGCTACCGTATATATAAACTTTAATTACTCCGTTCCTACTACGTACCGTCCCTATACCTAATATATATAAATGCTAACTATTTTGCTATATAGCGAAAGATCTACCCGTTTTCTAGCTAGCAAAGTAGTCTATATCTTGTACCTTTTACTTAATCTTACGACCGCCTCGCTTAGAAGCCCGTAACCTATACGTATATAGCTCCCTACTATCTCGAGGCAGATTAGCTCGTAGCTATATACTATCTATTCTAACCGCCTACCCGGATTTCTAACTAGTTTATACCTACGCTATACTAAGTTATATTCTATACGACCTTCGCCTTATTATCTTCCTATATACTATTTATAGTAGATACGGCCTATATAGAGATGCTATTAAGGTTTAGGTTAGATAATCCGCGCCTTAACTACTTTAGTCTATAAAGGAGGCGATAGATGTACGTCTGTTAACGCGCTCTCGTAATTAATATATTATTACGATCGAGATTATTAGGGTTATAAGAACTACTCCTAATACCTAGGGACCTATATACCGGAAAGATACCGTTTCGAGGATTACTTCTATTATCTTCCTTAATATCGCATTATTAAGTACATAACTTACCGATACGCCGTGCCCTCTTACTATTTTTACGCTTACCTTAGCTACTAATACCGATATACTATTCCTATTGCTATCTGTCGCCTTCTTATCGAAGAATTTAAGCCGTTCCCCGATATTGCTATAATACCCGACTAGGTAATTTAGCCCTAGCTAACCGATAATTAAGCCCCGGAGTTCCCGCTCTACTTCGATTATTTCCGATATACTACTATCGACAAATAGGGCGAACAATATACGGCTGTCTTTTACTCGCGTGCCTCGATATAAGAGTATTATAAAACGCGATATAAGTAGACTAATACCTAGACTCGGGGCGGTAGTAGAAAAGCCCGCCTATAAGAGATATCTAATCGCCTATAGGAGAGTAATGTCTACGTATAGCAATTCTTCTACTCTAAAGCTAGGTACGAACCTAGATAGAATCGCCTATTCTAGGTCTGTCGTCGCGCTCGTATAGTGCCTATTCCCTCCTTATCGTATAACGACTAGTTTGCGTCTGCCCTAATTAAAGCCTAGGCTGATATCCGGAAGAAACTAGACGAGGATCGAAATGTCGTTTACGATAGCTTAGCCTATATATCTGCCCTCTTCCTCTAGATTTAGTAACTCTTTATCGACCTTTACGTCGTCTTACTCTATAAAGACGAAATATAAGCCGCTATCCGCCTCCCTAAAGAAGATAATAAGCCTTATACCGTAGAAGTTATCGCTATCGCTCGCCGAGCGTTCTCTTATATAATAAGGCATTATAGCGAAAGTAGCCCCTATTTTAACCTTACTAATTCCTGTAAGTAAGCCCTCGCTAACTTTTATAATATAATATAGAAGTCCGACTATTATAAACATTTTCGCTTTCGGCGCTATAAGACCCGCTTAAGCGAACTTAAATACGCCGACGCTATACTATACGCACTAGTATATTTTATTCGTTATATCTCCCCTAAAGTTCTATTTTTCCCTTCTATAATGTCGCCTATCGATAAACTTAACGATAACGTCGACGCCGAAGTCGCTAGTTAAGTAAGCGATAAAGTCGACGAAAAAGTCGACTATAGCCCCGCCTAAGTAACGCCGACCGACGAATAGCGCGAACTCTAGAATAAACTTAGCGACCGCGTTCGAAGCGGTATTACTAAGACAGAAGAACTAGAACTATATCCTCTTATTTCTATAAGAAGGGTATGTTAGTAGGTAGATAGGGTAGTAGTAGGTATAAGTAGTATTCGATAAGGAACTAGGAGGAGAGGGAGGAAGGTAGGAGAGTTAGCCTAACGCTAAGCGCTAAGCCCTGCCTAAGGCATTAAGACCCTAGCTTCACTCGGCCTAGTTATATACCAATTACGTATAGCCTCTTTAGCCCTAATATACGCTTCCCTTCTAAAGGCCGCGCCCTCGTAGCCGGTCTTTGTCCTAGTCTTAACCTCTATTACTACTAACTTAGTAGGTCTAATAAGCTGCTTAGCCCGCGCTAAATTAAACACTTAACTACCTAATTATATAACTATATTAAACCTCACCTCTAATAATACAATATACAACTCTAACTGCGCTATCTCTATATATAATAAACTATAAAGTAATATATATCTATAAGAATTAAAGGCCTTCGACTAATTACAATACAAGCGCGTCTTCTCTACTATAATAGGTAGACGTACGAGGTATTGTAGCACTGCCTCCGTTCTAAGTAATGTCGTACGAGTTCTTTGCGTCTACTCTAACAGACCTAGCAATGTCCGCTTCCGAGGGTTGTCCGTTCCGAGGGATTGTTCTTATTGTTACGAGGTTTCGCTAGCCTAAATTGGTTAGGTTTAGCAGCCTTTAAGTATTAACTAATTATATCTTTTTAAAAAACTCAGTTCTTCTAGTTTCTATAGGTAAAGGCTATTGTAAGTGTAGTAGTAGAGGTTCGCCTCGCTTAAAGGGTTAGATAGATCGAGGAGTAACCTATTGTCCGTAAGATCGACCCCGGCTAGCTTAGCTCTATAGTTTTGCCCTTAGTTAGTCTATTAGTCGCTTAATCTTTTAACTTAGTTAAAGTTTTGACTTAGCCTTAAAGTTTTAATTAAACCTTTAACAGGCTTAAAGCTTTAATTAAAGTTTTGATTAAAGGTGCCTTAGGCTTGTAGTATAGGTAAGGTTGTGTCTATAGGCGTAGCGACAATAGCAAGTAATATTAACAATAGCAGCGCTAGTCGTCTTAGCGCTAACTTTACCTTCTTTAACTAATAACAACTCGGCAACACCGTTACTAATATAGCGGTGTCCTTCCTTTCTTAAATAGTAATACACCCCGCAACACTGTTACTAATATAGCCGCGCCGGCCGCGCCGTCCTTCGCTAGCTCGTAGCGCGGCGCTATTATCTTTATTACTATTATTCGTACGCGCGCGCGCGCCCTTGTCGATCGCTTAGGCCTTAGGGCCTCGATAGAATAAAAGAATAAGAGGGGCGCTAAGAGAAGGGTCTTATAGGGTACGCTAGTAAAGAGGTGGATTTTATAATAGTATAGTCTTATTGTCCTTTGTTGCTAACAATTGCTTGCCTCTAATTAGTTAGCTAATAGCACCCCGGGGGTAGTATTGTTCCTAAGCCTTAGTAACATTACGAGCTTTTAGCCTTCTTCTTGTTCCTTATACTAGTCTAATACTCGTCTAATAACTTAGTTATATCTTTAAAAGAGGCTTTAGCTTCCTACGAGTCCTATTTAGGTAAATAGCCTTACTATCTTAATAGGTACTCCTTCTTGCCTTTCCTAGTCCGGTGCTATAGGATACGTTCTATAGACTATAGTTCTTTACTATCGGCTAAGACTTCTTCTAACTTAGTAGGTGCTTCGTCGCCTTCGCGTTAATAGTATAGCTTAAGGAGGGATATATAGAAGGTGTTATAGATAGTGTAATAGGGTAGAAGCTATAACTAGTAGGCCTATATGCCCTTCGGTTCTCGGATGCGGAATAGGCTAATATATCTTAGTGCGAGCTTAGGCCTTGTTTTACCATCGGGTAATAGGTGTTTGCGGATACGGAGGTTCTTTGTACTAAGTATAACTATGTCGCCTTGCTTAAAGGTTATTAGAAGGTAGTGTTTGTTATAGTAGGTCTTTTAGTACTCTTAAGCCTTTGTCAACTTCTCGGCTATCTTAGCATAGATTTCTCGTATCTTTTAAACCCTCTTAATAGCCGCTAGTGTTTCGGGTACTTGACGCGCTTCCCTTTCCTTACGCTCGGCCTCGAGCGATAGGGGGTCTTGTAGTATAGTAGCGTTCTAACCTATTATAGCTATATATAGCGAAACCTTAGTAGATAAGTGTATACTGTTATTATATACAAATTCTATAGGCTGTAGGAGGTTGACCTAGTCGTTAGGGTTCTCGTTAATGTAACTGCGTAGGTACTACTATAGGGTAGCATTCTACCTCTCTGTTTGACCGTTAGTCTATAGATAGAAGGCTATTAATAGCCGATGCTTTAGTCTTAGCTATAGGCATATCTCGCTCTAATAATAGGATGTAAATGTCGTGCCCCGGTTAGAGACTATCCCCTTAGGGGTTCCCTAATAGGTATAG
Organism: Pseudocercospora fijiensis CIRAD86; assembly: GCF_000340215.1. Taxonomy (NCBI): domain Eukaryota; kingdom Fungi; phylum Ascomycota; class Dothideomycetes; order Mycosphaerellales; family Mycosphaerellaceae; genus Pseudocercospora; species Pseudocercospora fijiensis. The sequence goes on from NW_006921536.1 coordinate 5,835,910, forward strand.
AAGATGTTGCTTTATAGAGCCTCTACTATGTTAATAGTAGTCTAATCCTTCCGTACCGGAATGTATCGAGCGCCTTTAGTAAACCGATCTACTATAATAAGGATAGTATCGAAGATGTCCTTACTACCCCTACGTTTAGTAGGTAGAAGGCCTATAATAAAGTCTATTATAAGCTCTACAAATAGCTTGTAAGGGATTGGTAATAAGGACAACTCGCTAAAAGGCTAATGTTTTAGTGCCTTAATACGTTAATATACGGCATACGTGTTTACGTAGTCCTTTATATCCCGCTTACTATTTAGCTAGTAGTATGTACGCGATAGTAACTCGTGCGACCTCTCTATACTATAGTAACCGGCAAGCTTACTATTATAGTGTCGCTTAAGAAGTTCTTATCGGATCGAATATTTAGCGGGGATATAGTATCTACCCTTAAACTTTAAATAACCTTTGTTATCGATCGACTAGTTACTTTTACTAGATCGAGTCGTTCGCCTACTTATAAGCTTGTCGATACGTTTAGTAGCAAAGGCGTCCCTCTGCTAAGCACGTAATAGCTTATCTATAAACGATTAACTATCCCTATTTATAAGGTTATTTAGTAGCACCCTCGCTATTAAACGAGGTACGCATTATATGTATCTAATAGCACTAGCAGCCGGATTAACTGCATTAGTGCTTTGATCGCTATTACTGTATATAGCGATATCGACTAGGGAGTTATTATAACTTCTCCTATCTATGTCCTTAGCTCTTACCTTAATACGTACTATTAATACAGTAAGAGTATTAACATACTTTAAGCCGTCGTAGAGTCCGGTAAGCCGCTTATCCTACGCTTGCTTATTAACAATACAGGCTATAGCAATCTTATACTGTAGGGTTAGAAACAAAGAATTAATATATTAGGTTTCGCTATCGTAATTAGGTCGCCTCGATAGGCTATCGGTAGGGTTACTTACGCCTAGCCGGTATAATATATTAAAATCAAACCCGGCGAGGTAGACGGCCTATCTAGCCTATCGACCTATAACCCTAGTAACCTTAGTAATGCTACGGAGGTTGTTATAGTCTATATAGACCTAAATAGTATACTAAGCACTATCGAGATAGTAGCGCTAGTGCTTAAAGGCCTCGATAATAGCTAGGAGCTCTTGCTCGTAGGTCTCGTAGCGACGTTTAGCATTAATTATCTTTCGTAAAAAGAAGGCAATTAGGTGCTAGTAATAGTCCTTATCTAATTGCTATAACATAATAGCCGATATAGCGAACTGTAAAGCGTTAGTCTTAATACGGATCTGCTTGCTTAGTATAAAATAGTATAGTAAGGGGACTTTAGTAAAGCGTTGCTTTAAACCGTTAAAAGCGGCTTGTGCTCTGTTAGTCTATTTGAACTCTCTAGTTAGGTTAGCCTTGGTTTTAGTAAGCTTAGTTAGGGGCATTATATGCCGTAAATAGCCCTTAATAAAGCGACGATAGAAATTAGCGAAGCCGAGGAATAATTGAAGCTTCTTAATACTAGTAGGGGTTAGCTACTTAGTAATAGTCTTAATCCGATTAGGATTAGCCTTAATACCCTTAGTTAATACAAGGAAGCCGAGGAATAACACCTCTTTAGCAGTAAAGGTGCATTTAGAAGGCTTGCAATACAAGCTATAGGCCCTTAGGCGATCGAGTACCTTACGGACTATAGCCTAGTATTCCGCAATATCCGGAGAGTATATATAAACTAGGATGTTATCTAGGTAAACTATATAGAGGTAATCTAATAGGCCTAATAGGGCCCGATTAATATAGGACTAGAATATAGTAGAGGCATTAGCTAGCCTAAATAGCATAACTAAGTACTTAAAATAGCTATAACGAGTACGAAAGGCTGTCTTCTATTTATCGCCCTTACGGATGCGGATGCGATAGTATGCATCCTTAATATCTAATATAGTATAGTAGTAAGCGCTAGAAAGGCGATCGAGAGTCTTATTAATAAGCGGAAGTAGACAGCGGTCTTTAATAGTAACAGTATTAAGTCCGCGGTAATTAATATATAGGCGTAGGCTACTATCCTTCTTTAGTACGAATAGGATAGGTGCACTAGTAGGGCTGTTACTATATCGTATCCGGCTATTAGCTAGGTTTTCCTCTAGATACTTACGCAATATAGCAAGCTCTCGTTTACTAAGGTTGTAGAGGGGGCTAAAAGGAACCTCCTTACCCTCTATAATATTAATCTTATAATCCGTCTCCTTAAACATAGGCAACGTCGATGCTAAGTAGTATTTGAATACATTAATATAGGTCTCTCGAATAGGCTCCGGTATGCGCTTAAGCTGTTTAGGGTCTATACTATTAGGGGGCATAGGTTTATCGTTATTACTACCGAGTAGGTCGGCAGTTAGATTAGCTAAGGCGGAGGCTAGTGTTAGGTTACTAATAAATAGGACCCTAATATCGTTAGGACACTCGCTAATGTCGATATGTTTAATGTCCTCTTTCCGAGCGATTCTAAATCGCTATTGTTAGCTACCTAAGTCTATAACTATAGTATAGTACTTAAGAACAGGGTTGCTAATAATAATATTAGATAGGAGGCTGTCTATGTCTACTACGTAGGCAGTAAAGTTTAGTAGGCGCTTATTACCGAGGTCGTCTCTTAGGGCTATATAGATATAGTAGGCTCCGTAGGTTAAGTGCCGAGCGTTATTAAACTAAGCAAGGGTTAGTAGGTTAGTCCTAGGCAGTTGTCGAAGGTCTAATTACTTAGCTAGGCGATAGCTAATAAGGGCACTAACTAAATTTCCTAGGTCTAGCGTAACCTTAGTCCTATAATTGTTGCTATACGAGTCCGATACGAGATAGGTACGTATAATAGCTAGCACAATATCGATAGTCTTACGCCGTACAAGGCTAATAGTTAGTGCGGCGCTTACTCTTTTTTCGAAGGACCGATAGGGGTAGTATTAGCGGCTAAAAGGTGCTTACGGTACTTAGCGGTAGTACGGTCGATTCGGGCCTAATCCTTAGGTTTGTCGCATTAGCCTAGTAGATAGCTAGTGCTATTACAGTTAAAGCACTTCAACCCGGTTAGTAGACTGCCGTAGCTATTGTTATTGTTAGTAGAGCGGTTAGCATTATAGGGATACGAGCCCCTTCTACGGCCCCTATCGCAGCCTCCTCTATATAGCCGGCGGCTACGGCCTCTTCTACGGTTATTGTTACTATTCCTATTATTAGCATTATTGTTATAGTAGGAACCTTAGTTTCCTCCGCGGCTACTACGATTGCCGCGGTTAGTACTAGCTAGTCGGATCCTCGATTCTAGTCGTTATTAGAGCTAAATAGCCCGTTCGGCTGTTTCTACTTCGACTATAAATTAAATACGTATTAGGTTAGCCTATTCGAACACACGACGGCGGTCTAATTCAAGGATAAGCTCCTACCTAAGTTTTAGGCGTATCTTAGAGATCTATATAGAATTAGTCTTAGCCGGGAGATCGTCCTTAAGGGTCTTTAAATAGGCCTTAAATAAACGAGCCGATTGATTAGTCTTTTGTTTAGCTCGAAGGTACTAGTCCTAAGCATATTATTGCCTTAGTATAGGGTTTCTAAGGGTGTCTAGTATAATAGTCTTATAGGTCTGCTACTAAATAGCGGTCTAATTAGTAAGGGAGTCGAAATAGTTATCCTAGGTACGTTTTAGGTCTCTATTAATATATTGTATAGTATAGACGACTAGTAAGTAGTTATCTAGAAGGGCCCTTAGTGCGTTTCGCTAGTTAAGCTTACAATTACGTATATAATCGTTATATTGCTTTCGACTAGAGCCGTTAAATACGGTATAGTCCTTAAGTTTAGCATCCTTCTTTTAAGTAGGGACGGGTAGAGGAGGACTTGTTATCGTTAGCTTAGCATTAGTTGTTAGGGCTTCCTATAGGCGGCGAATCTCGAGGAGATTATCCTTTAGCTGTTGTTCTTAATATAGGGTAGTAAGCCTGTTTTAAGTAGCTTCCTAAAGTCTCGCTACTAGCTAGGGGCTAAAGGCTAGTTAGCTATATCGACGATTGACAATGTTGTTAAGAATATCGTTAATAGGCAATTCTAGATTATTACCTAGGATTATAGGTTCTTTTTTAGTAGGTCCTACGGCAGGCTCTTCGGTAGGAGGCACTTTAGCAGGTGCTTTAGTAGGCACTTTAGCGGGAACTGTGCTACTAGCGTTGTTATTGCTAGCGCTGCTAGCGGCGGTACGGTTATTGTTTCGTAATAAACCGGCTATTATAATAGGGGGTAATACTAATAATGTATTATAGGCCCCTAAGATACGGATATAGCGGAATTAGTAGATATCGGCTTAGTGCGATTAACTCGGTATAATAGGCCGTATAGAAGGCCTTACTTAATAATTAGTACGGTTGTTTCGATAGAATAGTACGTATAGGTCCCGTTCTTCGGGCGTAATATAGTTAGATTAGTTATTATAGCTATATCGCTAAAAGCTTAAAATAAGGACTATCTAGCTGCTGCCCTTAAAGGGTAGATCGAATACTGTATAAGAAGGGTATGTTAGTAGGTAGATAGGGTGGTAGTAGGTATAAGTAGTATTCGATAAGAAACTAGGAGGAGAGGGAGGAAGGTAGGAGAGTTAGCCTAACGCTAAGCGCTAAGCCCTACCTAAGGTATTAAGACCCTAGCTTTACTCGGCCTAGTTATATACTAATCACGTGTAGCCTCTTTAGCCCTAACAATTTCCTAGTTATTACTCTCCCTATTCTAGTACCTAATTAGTAGTCGTTAGTTCTACTTCCTACTCCTTAGCTACCTTGCCCTTTATATAGTATAACTATATTCGGGCATATAGTAGGAGCCGAACGACTTTAATTACTATCTCTCCGCTATTATTTAGATAGAGCAACTCCTTATATTTAACTACTTCCGGCGTTATAACTAGGGCTTCGACCGCGACGACGAAGTTTTAGAGGCTATTAAGTATAAGATAGAGTTACTCTTTACGCGAGAGACCGCTATCCGAGAAATTGTCCGCTAGCGTAGTGCCCTCTTCGCCTTTACTAGTAACTATATATCGACTAATTAGGCTATCTAGGCCGCCGACGGTAAATCTATTTAATTTAAAAACGTCGTACTACGAGTTACAGACCTAACTACCCTACTCGAGTATTGCTATCGATAGGCGTATAAGATCCTACGGCGCGACCTCCTTTTCGGACTCCTATATAACTCTATCCCTCTTACCGACCTTTATAACCGCCCTAAAGAAACTACCGTCTACTTTAGCTTCCTCTAGGATAAGTATAATACTACTATCGTTAATCTAGCTCGGACGTTCGTTATTAACGCTATCGCTAGTAATCCGGCTCTATTATATTTATACTTAGAGGCCGGTTTAGATACACTCTACCTTAGCTCGGTAGTCGGCGCGTATAAGTATTACGTCTAAGAGTTCCTTTAGCTACTTAGCGTCCTTATATTTATTAGTAGCGGTTAGCCCGCCCGCGAACCCGAATTCTTCTCGGCGACATAGCGTAATACTTAGTCGGTCCGCTCTATTACTATCCGAGATAGATATATTATAATTTACCTAACCTATACTAAGCTCCGCTAGAAGCTAAATAATAAATAAAACGTCCGCTTTCTATTTAAGCTCGGCCGCCTGCTTATCGATTACCTTATATATATTTAACTATTTCGCGAGCTCTACTAGTATTAATCTAACCCTAGGTAGGTACTTAGTCCTTTCCTCTAGTCTAAGGATAACCTCGTCTAGTCGGATAATACTATAACCTAATACCTTCGTCGATAGACTATAGCCGCTAGCCTACCTACCTTCGGTATTAGCGAGTAGCATTACTTCTCTATCGCTATCGTTAAGAAATTCTTTAGTAAGTTCGTAGGCTTCGATTAATCGGACGTAGACGACGAAGACGACGAGGTCGACGATATAGAGGTAGCTATAGCTAGGTAGCGCAACTATAGTCTCTATATTACTAATATTTTATATACTAACGCTAATCTATTCGCCGCGTCGTCTAACTTATAGAATAGCTTAATCTAAGGCGGGTACCGCGCGTCTTATATCTAGTCGAACTTCCTCTAGCTTCCTACTACTATTACTCGCTACTAGGGGACCTAGCCGTCGCTAGGTAGCTCTATTAGTAACCTCTTAGTACTCGAGAATAGTAGTCTCGCCCCCGTCTTTACCCTCGATAAAGCCCTATAGTACGCGCGCGAAATTATATAAAACCTACAGCTATAGTAGAAGAGCGAGGGTTAAGCGACCGCTATACGATAGATCCTCTCCCTTAAGGCCCGACTACTTATCGTCCTCGGTACTAGCGCTAGTAAGAGTCTCCTCTTTATAGTTCCTTACTATATAAAAGGTACGCGGACTACCGTACTTATCCTTCCTTTAGTTGCTCTACGAGTTAATATACTTACCCGACTTAAAGCCGCTAAAGTGTCCTACGTAGTATAGTAACTAGGAATAGAGCGCTTTGCTTCCCTTATCCTAGTTAGCGCTAAGGCCGCCTACTCTACCTAATTTATTATATATATACGGCGTCTCGGGGTCTAGAACTAGCTCGATCGTATCTTCGTCGACGAGTACTATTTAACTATAACCGCGTTGCCGTACCGCTCTATCTTTCGCTAATTTAGCTATCTTAGGTCGATTAGTATCTAGGTCGTCTACCTAACCGCTACTCTACTACTATTAATAGAACCTAAATTCCTATAGCGTAACGTTATCGCCTAGCCTATAATAGTACGGCGGAGTACTAATCGCGCTAATATTATATATCGTATTTCCTTATACTAGTAGGTATAGTTACTACTTATAGCCGTACGACTTATTAGGAAGCAACCTAGGGCGAGTATATTCGTACCTAGCGATCGCGTCCTAGTATTCGTATATAGTCTCGACTACGCCGAGTAGCTAGCGAGGGAAATTAATTGCCCGTACTTTACCGCCGCTAGTAGAACTACTAGCAAGAAAGAATAGCTACTCGACGCCTAGCTTAATAGTACCGACAATCTATTTCTTATCGCTACTTCTACGCTCGGCGAAGGATTCGACGTACTATATATCCGGGTTGTTATCTATATCGGCCTTCTACCCTTACTAATATTATTCGTATAATAGTCCGGTTGCGCTAGGCGAGATAGAAAGCTAGTACTATCTTACCTCCTACTACTAACCGAACTAACTATACTAGTAACGGTCGACTAGAGTAAGCTTAGCTTCGATTAATACCCTTACGTAAATAACGTTAGCTATATATAGTAGCGCGAGAGGCAAGCTATATAGCAATATACTCGCGTAGGTAAATGTTTGCGTCTAATTATATCTAATTACCTCGATAGTCCCTAATTCCGCTTAACGTATATATCTAACCTAGACGATAGTAACGAGCTCTACTAACGATATATATACCGACTAGTACTGCCTCTAACCTAGCCTAAAACGCCGTAGGCTTAGGCGATCCGTCGGTAGACCGCCTATTTCTAGCGTATCTAGTAAAACGAAGCTAGTAGTATAATACAGTTTAACCGCAACCTCGCCGTTATCTAATAACTATATACTATCTACCGCTTCGTTAATCCCCGCCTCCCTATATACTAATTCTCTTAATGCCTATGCGCTAACTTCGTAGTTACGAAGAAAAGGCAAGCGCTTTAGACTAAGCCGATCGAGAGGTACTATACCTACTTCTACTACTATTTCCCTTTTACTATATACTAGGAATATAGTAAGCAAACACGGAGTTGTTAATAGCTAGACGTTATATAGCTAGTCGCTATCGGCGTGTTCTAGTCGCTATAGATAGGTTCTACTTAGATCTAGGATAAATTCTAGTACTAATTTAAAACGCTAGAGGAATACCTCTAGTAGATAACTTAGAGTACTATATAGGATAGAGAAAAGGCTATCTAAGGTGTTCGTCTCTGCGCTATCGCTATCGAGTACGTTCTAGCTAGGAACGTTAAACTAGATCCGGTACCCGCTAATAACTATATAAAGTAGGAATTCTAGACGCTAACTATTTCGCCGGCCGGAAAAAAAACAATAATATACCGGTCGTACTATTTACTTTTCCGTCTAGCGAAATAGTCGGTACGTAGCTATATTATCGCTATATTAACTCGGTAGTTAGGCGGGAGTAATAGTCTCTAATCTACTAACGATATTATTGCACTAGTATCCTTATTAAATTAATAACGCTATAGCGTCGCTACGCTCGTATACTATAGTATAAGATGTCTACTAACGTTAGAAGTAGAGTATGTAACTAAATAGTTATAGCTAGCATTTACCTATATCGCTAGACCGTTTAAGTTAAATATAGATAGAGCGTAGTTAGTCGAGATCTAAAATATAAACTATCTATAAACCGAACTACTATTACTCGATATATTCTACTCTCTCTATCCTTATCCTAACCGCCTCCTCGTCGCCTTTCGCCTACGTCGTATATTAACCTACTAACGATAATATACTAATAGCATCGTCGCCCTTCGTTAGAGTATTTCCGCCCGTAGACTTATTATCTCTACTACTATCTCTACGATCTGTTCCTCTAGTACCTCTATACTTAGCTACTCCTTATTTATTATTCGCCCGTATACTATCTAGCCGGCCGACAAATCTTCCTCTACGCTCCTCCTCCCGCTTACCCCCTATTTATCGTAGCCTTTGCCTAGTCTGCCTATTCCTCCTCTATTAACCTCTATTATACCCTTACTTAATCTACCTATTACTCTCTCGTTAACTTCTATTATACCCTTACCTACTATTATATTACTACCTACTAGTATACTATCTACCTAATCGCTAGGCCTATTAACCCGCGCCTACGTTGCTAACTTATCTAGTCGCTATTCCCCTATTTCTATCCTATAATAGTATATTTCCTATATAAATAAAAACGCTATATATTCTACGTAATATAACTATTTCTCCTCCGCCGAGAAGCTCGCCTAGTTATACTATAGAAGTAGTAGCGGTCGCTCGTATAACTATCGTCGTATTAATATTCTATCGCAATACTCGGCTATATTACTAGTCGCTAGCGCCGGCTTAGCATAACTCGCTAACATTTAGTAGTCGGCTATCTCGGCAGTCTTACTCGTATCTACGCGACGGCTAGCTATAGAGAGAAGTTTCGGAATAGCGACGTACTCGAGTAGTTTAGTAGGCGAAATCGGATAAAGGTAGGATATAGACAACCTCTAGAACCGACGTCCTCTTATATCTTTCCTCGCTATATATATTAGACTACCTACCGTATCGCTACTTTGTCTATTATTATAGCCGATCCTACCTTACGTCCTACTAGAACCGTACGCAAACTCGATTAAATTTTACCGTACCGCTCGTACCTACGCGTCTGCCTCTACTTATTATATACTATTTCTTTTATAATATACTATTCGCCTACGTACTCTCTCTAGTATACTCGAACAGCGCGGTTATACCGTACCGCATTTCGATCTAGGCGTCGTATTTAAAATCCGCGTATATAAGTTAGGTTTGATTTAATATCTCCTCGTACGTCGTCGTATATTATCTATTGTAATCTCTTATATTCCCTCTAGCCCTTGCTATTACTTAGGGGTCGAGCGCTAATACTATAGCTCTCTCGCCTCGTATTTATACGTACTATCGACGGTAGCTAATAAAGTACTGCTTACCCGGGTTATTTCTTACTACCGGTATCTACTTTATATCTATTATCCTAGCGAGTGCGCTAATACCCCGACCGATCGACGTGCTAGCTTAGTTTCTATACTATTATACTAACTATATCCCTCCTCTAGTAGTTAGGTTAGATCTCGCTAGTAGAGGACATACTCGGTTAAGTCGGATTATATCCTATAGAATATAACTTAACGTAGGTATACTTACTAGATAATCTACCGGTTTTTCCCTATCTCGCGATACTCGTATTAAAATACTAGAACCTATCGGTAAAGGAGTCGGCTAGATTGAGTATTATTAGATATAAGCTATTTATAGAGATCTTATACGTTAACCTACTTATATATATAGTATAGTCGATACTACGCTATAGTACCGCTAAACATCGCTAGCTACGTATAGGAGGTAAATGTATATAGTTATAGTGCTACCCGAATTTCTATATCTAGCACTTCTATCGTACGAGACTTAGGCGTTATATAACCTAGGGCTAATCTACTAAACGACGATTAGATACGAACTAGTTTGCTAAGCGGCAAACTATATTGTTTATATTACTTTTACTAGCTAGCAAAATGGTTAGCACTCTCGTATTGTAATTGCGGTTATAGTAGATACGTCTACTAGCTATAGGTCGTAGTATAGCAACGCTACTAAGGCTCGAACCCTAATTGCGCTATCTATCCCTAGATATAGCTCGACTATTATACCTCGCTAACTAGCTTTTATCGCATATCGTCTATTAGGACGTCCGGTATGCTATCTATGCCGTTATCGCAGCCTTAGCTATCTTAGTCTAGTATATTCTTGCTTACCTAGTAGTCTACTATTATCTAATCCGGCTATTGTCGAGGCAATCCGATATATCCTTACGTTATAATACTAACGGACCCGTATACGGACTTGTTAGGCTATATACTAGTTTATATATAGTTATTATATATGTAATAAAATACTACGATTAACTCGGTTAGTATTCGGTTCTTAAAACTATTAACTCGTAATATAGTAGAATAGATAGCGGTTAGTTCGTCTATTTAGGATATACGTCCGAAATTATAGTATATTTTCGAACGACTACAATTCTCGAAAACTAATTTCTCCCCCGATCGATTAGATAACAACGCCCTAATCTAACGATATCTTTTATTATTTATCTACCCGAATATAAACCTACTATAACCGAGATAGTCCGAGCAAATTAGTAACCTTACCGCCGCTAAGATTTACCCTAATTGTTACTAACTCTCGGGTCTAGCTTACTTACGTATTACGCTCCGTATACTAACGGCGTTTTCTAGGGTAGGTTTTATAAGTTACCTCCTCCTACTACTGTATATTATATAGTAAATTATTAATAGTATAATACTAACTGTTTTGCCGCCTAGCAAACTGCCGGGCTATTGTCTATTTTCCTAGCTAGTAAAACGGTTAGTACTCTTATATAGTCGTATTTATTATCCTATAGTTTAACGGGTTAGGGAAATACGAGGCGGTCTATATTACTTAACTACTATATCTACTTAGAGACGGTAGTATATATATATCGAATGCACTACGTATACTATGCTTAGTATAGGCTTATATATACTCTAGCCTATCGATATATTATAGTTACCCCGCCTAGAATAGATCTATCGTCTCTAGCATTTCCGAGATACCGCCCTATATAGCCTTAAGCTATACGGCTACTCCGATACGTATACTGTCTCGTATTCTCTAGCCTTCCTCCTATACTATACTTACTATTCGATTAGCGTTAGATATCCCGTCTAATAATAAAGGTATATACTTATCGTAAATATAGTCGATTAAATCTTTATCCCTAAACTTAAGTTCTAGGACCTCCTTTACCTCCCCTAATGCTTTATCGAGGTTAGCTATACTATATACGTCTAGTAGCTTACGGTATGCCGCCTCTAGAACCGGAATTACCTTAATAGTAAGATCTACTAAATCCTATTATATAAGTAGCCCTACTACTCGGCGTAGTAATCGGATACTATTTACTATTAATAAGTAGTCTAGGTACTATTTCGCCTAGTATAGGATCGCGTCGGGAAAGTACTCCTACTATACGCTCTTAATTAATGTTATCGTTATTATATAGAGTATTAATAGCAGATCGTCTAGATACGTATCTAGTAGTATTAACTTTATATACTACGCGGCTAGATAATACCTATTTACGGTCGGGCAGTCTATTCGTATTACCGCTATTATAACCGCTATCCTGTCGATAATAAAGCCTACTAGATATATATAGTACCTACTACTATCTAGTTTTGCGAATGTATTGTCTACGATTAACGTCCTATCGCCCTTAGTATATAGCTCTAAAAGCTTAGAATAGGCGACGACTAGGTACTTAAACCTACAGCCAATTTCCTTCCCCCGATATAAAAGCCCGCGTATCTTAGTATATTTAGTTCTATGCCCGCGGTCGAATAGTCCGGCCGTTTAATTTTCTTTATCTCCGGTAGCTACGAGATATCCTCGATAACCTTATCCGCTTGTTTTTTTATTTAACCCCGCGTACCGATATACTAATCTAGCTACTACTTTATATACTTCTATCGAACGACCCTAGGTATATATTATTATAAACTATATTCTAATTCGCTAGTACGCCTCCCGCGTACTATACTACTCTAGGTCTACTCGGTCGCTCTCGCTATAGTTATAACGCGTATTAGATTAGTCTATTATCTACTTGCCCGGGATCTATTTATACCTCCCCTCGGCCCCTATTATCTCTATAATCCCTCGCTATAGATACGTATTTTCTCTATCTCTACCGTCGCCGTACCGGTACGTTATACGAGTTTATTAACCTAATATATTAATATCGCACTTGCTTTTTATAATACTAAATCCCCTCCGCTTCGCCTATCTATATATAAACTATTCGGCCGCCTAGAATAACGGGAATTAATGCCCGTAGATCCGATCTAGTAGCCTATACGCCCCTATTAGACGCTCTTATCGCGCCCTAGTATTATCTATCCTACTATCCTTACTACGAACTCGTACTAGAGCGCCGGGCAATCTTATAATTATTAGATATCGCTAGATAGCGGCGCTCCTCTCGCGATATATCTCTCCTAATAACTTCTCTCGCCCTCTTATACCTCCGCCTAAGCGCTAACGATCCTATTCGCGAATAGCGTATTCGATATCGAGTAGCGTAAAGTAGTCGTCGGTTATACTCTATAATAGGAACTACGATAGACTTATTATCGCTTCTAGCGTAACTACCCGATTATCGCGTATAACTACTATACGGTATAGACGATCTATACTACCGTATCTAATACTTACTCGGCTAAGGGGAAACTCTATCCCCCCCTATAAACGGAATCGGCCTCGCTATTAAACTTAAAGACTAGTTATATCCCCTTCCCCTTCTATAGCGCGTAACTTATACCGTATCTATATATCTACGCTACTATCTGCCCTAATAGATATATCCTTACTTAAACTACCTATTATAGGAGATTACTATATCCTATACGTATATCTATCTCGCGCGTATAATACTCGGTCGAAGACTCGACCCTCTCTCCTACCTTTATCCTATCTCGCCCGTTTCTATATAGTATATCTCCTATAGCTTATTATATATATTAACTAATACTACGGCCGGTGCTATTACGTACTATTACGCCGACCGCCCTATACCTACTAACGCGCCCTATAATCTCGTAATTAATAATACTAACTATTATTCTACCTAGCAAAACGGCTAGTATTACCTTAGGCATCCGCTACCGCGCCTACGTAGCTCGATATCGCCTTTACGTCTACCCTTTACTTAGGCTAAGTTTAACCGTATATTAGCGTATTTCGGCGGACTTTACTTTATAGTATTAACTAAGGCGGCGAACGAAGCGTAGTCCCGACCTTACTATATAAATTAGCTACGTCGCCTAGGAGGACTCTTTTATACGTATATTAGTAAAGTAAACCGCTAGTCTACCGGTCTTGCCCCGAGCGCTATTAACGTACTAATATAGGTCTCTTCTCGGCCGCTAACTCTCTCTACTTTATAATCTACTTCTACTACTAGCGACCTATACTTATTTATCTATTCCTCCGGCCGGTAAACTAGTCTATAGCCCTATACGTATATCCTACGCTACCGTACTATACTACGCTACGACTACCTACTAAGCTCCCTACTACGTCTAATTATCGCTATAGTAGACTATACCGATAGTACCGCCGTCGCGCCTTTTAAGGCCGAACTCCGTCGTCTCTATA